>NW_027491578.1:0-600000 GCF_021521415.1 Bidens hawaiensis | reverse complement strand
CCGATCTTGACCATATAGTGATTAATCAGAGACTGGTTGGTGGGAAACCGACTAGCGATTAATCAAATATTAATTTGCACGTAGTTGGATTTTTACAACCGTGTGTATTGCTTTCGTATGTGGAAAAGATTATAAGGAAACGTTTTAAGGTCGTGTACAAATGTTATGTGGTCGTATAACTTTATACGATCGTTAAACGTAAAAATGATAACTTGTTGCTCCGGTGTTGTTAAGCTTGTTTGATTAAAAATCACCCTCACTTGACACTTAAAGCCACCATTTTACTTGGAAAACTACCAGTATCACATCTCAAAGATATCTCTTATATCGCAATAATATTTTTATCATCATTTAGAAGATCAAGCGAAAAAAGAGAATTACAGACAAGTTTCAATATCTTCCTTTGTTGAATTTTTGGTGATGTTTGGTGGTCGCTAGTTAGTTATCGCCGAACATAGTCAGCTCATTTAATCGTCAAAGTTAACTATATGACTTGACCAAAATGTCTTCCGTAACAACTTATCATGATCCGCAACTTTAATAAATTTCATATCAAACTATCTTCCATTATCATGTAGCTTTTATATTTACATCACTCTATATCATCCATAGCAAAACATAATGTTCACCCGTAGCAAAATTCCTCATATGTGTATTTCTTTAAAATATGTAGCTTCTATACTTGACAACAAAACTTTCATTCGTACTAATTTTCTTTCGTGTCATTCTTCTTCTCATTTGTAGCATTCCATGACATACTTTTACTTTATTTTCATATCAAGCAAAGTTAGATTTTGAGTTAAATACATTGATGGTTCCTAATCCCATGATGTAAACATAAATGGACTCCTACATAAGAGTCTATGAATCATGTATTGAAGAGGTTGAGAAAGTATTTCAAGCATATGTTTAGTTCTTCTTTAGCAAAAATCAAAGCTCTGTATTTTAATTTACAAAAGGACATCTAAAGCAAAGACGTTACAAAGTAAACATGCTCGATTAGTATACACATATAAAACCCATTTAACAAGATTAAAACTACATATTTTATCTCGTACATTACCCATAAGATAACGAATGAGATGTAATTCAAGTGTTAAAACATTCACATTAGAATTCACATTGGAGTCTCTATATCCATAATTTATAAAATAACATAGAGGAACAATAGAGAAAAAAATTTTAATAATTTATAAAATAACATAGAGGAACAATAGAGAAAAAAATTTTAAATCCACTACATTGCATTCTCTATATAACAGACAAAATTCATAGAAAACTAAAGTATATATCTATATTTAGATGCTCATATTCAACTCTCTATAATTTGGTGTGAGTTTTATAAAAAAAAATGTAGAGCATTCACATTGGAATATCTATATCATCTCCAAATCTCCAATCATATAATCTAAGAAAAAAAATCATTTTTTTAATCAAATTTTGCACTCCATCTGATCTCTAAAATACGGAATAGATATATGGATTAAATAGTGAATCCATATATACGTATGGACTAATCCATATATACGTATGGACTCCGCACATTTATGTGAGTGGAACAAAAATATAATATAATAAAAATATATTGGTTATAAATAATATCAACTATCACATTTTGGTCGTTGTATCCCAATTAACGAAATGAATTGTGACAATCCCACCTTTTAACATTTTTGCTTCAACGATCCATGACTATCGGAAGCGTAACTCCGTTAGTCTTCGGTCATCGAAAAACGTTTCGGCCAGAAAACTTCTTTTTTCGCCGAAAAACTCTATTTATGTCTCAAATCTTTTTGATACGTTAGATCATACCATTGGGAACCTTTTATGAGTGAAATCCTCAATCATTGAGGTCACTTGAACTATAGGTGTTGGTTGTATGAAAAAACATTTTCGGCTAAATAACTTGTTTCTCGTATGAAAACCGTTAGTGGTGGTGTTCAGACAGTGATGGCCAACGATGGGGTTCGAGTGGTGGTGGTGGTGTTCAAGTTGAGTTTTCGGTGAAAATGACGTTTTCCTGCGGGCTAAGACTAATGGAGTTACGATTCCGTTTGTCGTGGATCGTTGGAAACAAACATGTTAAAATGTGGAACTATTAACAACCATTTCGTTAATTAGCACCAATAACGACCAAAAGGTGATAGTTGATATTATTTAAAACCAATATACACGTATATCTACCTATATAATAAAAGAGTGGATTTTCAGGTAACCTTCTCTTCCTGTTTTTCATCAAATCTCTTTAAACTGTCACATGACATTTTGGCATTTCTTTTTTATTTTTATGTATTTCATTAAAATATTTTTCATCAGATGTATTTAAATTGTCACATGACATGAGATTCGTTGGTAAAAACATGGGCTTCGATAAATTAATTTTATCCTTTTAGTTCTTTGATTAAATCCAATTTTTGAAATGGGATTTCTCAAATTTTATAATTTTGGTTTGAATAACTTTGTACGACATAAGTTTGACTCAGTCGATACAATGATGCAATGGTTTCAATTCATCAAAATTTATCCTGCTTATATAACTATGTGTCATAAATCAATCATATAAACTTTTGATCGTTACAATTCTGATTGGTAACGTGATTTAAAAATTTGTGCAGATTGTCAACAAAACAACATGGATTCGATTTTGGGCAAATAAATGAAGAGTGTTTGAGGAATTCGAACGTAATTATGGTTCAAACTTACTAAATAAAAGAAATTTAGTTTTAAAAATCAGCTTCATATGTTTTAAAAATATTTTTTTCTTTGGTACCTTAATATTTTTCTTTTAAATATTTGTTAAACATAATCGTTAGTTAGTTTGGTTAACGAGAATTTATTTGAAAGTTTAATCTCAACTGATAAAAGACTGGGTATGTTTTATACGTATTTAGTGTTATTAATATTACATATGATTTTAAAATTCACTATATGGGTTTTGTAATAAAACTTCCAGATAAATATTTATGACAGTTTTAAACGTATTATAAGGACATTCGTAAAAATGGAGACATGACTTCTATTTGGTCAACATCGTGGTAAATTAAAACTGGTGTTTACAAAATTTAAGATGGAAAATGGAACCGACACATGTGAAAACATTTTAATTTATTGGTTACATGCTTTATTTTTCAAATTTCATAAATCATATTTATTATGTTAAAAAAAATTTCAACACGTGTGTCACACGGGATATAAGCTAGTTAAATATATATAAACGAAACCGCCATACATTCTCTCAAGCTACTGGATTACTTTATTTGTAAATTGAGGTTTCTCAGTTCTCATGCTTTTGACAAAAATTGACGGGTTTGGTCTCACCAAACTCAGATAACCCTTAAACGGATTATAACATCTCATTAAATTAAGAATTAATCTCACCAAATATTTGATATAAAAATCATATAAAATTAGGTTATGGGTCTCACCAAACCGATTTTTTTTAAAGATATATTAATAATTAATAAACAATTTTATAATAAAAAATAAGTGGGTCATGGGTCTCACAAGACCCAAATAGCTTTTAAACTGGGTTATAACATCTTATTTATTTGTGAAACCCGTTTATCATCAAATCCAAAGTATATTATTAACTTTCATACAATAAATAAAATTAAAATCCAAAAAAATATATAAATATTAGAAACGAATAATATAAAACAACCCCGTAATACGGATGATAAAAACTAGCATAAATATACAAACAAGTACAGTTTAATTGAATAAAGATATACATGAGGAATCAGATGTAGGGAATTTTTAAAAGATATAACCAGTTTAAAGATAAAGATATTTAGGGGGTGTTTGGATTTTTTTTATTTTTAACTCCTTATAACTTATTGAAAAAGTCATAAGTCACAGTCTTGTAACTTATGAATTATTTCCTTACAATATAAGCAATCCCACACAACCTATTAACTTTTTTGAAAAGTTAATCCCACGCAACTTATTAACTTTTTTGAAAAGTTAATAAGTAATAAATTGACGAAATTAAGCAATCCCAAACACCCCATTTGTTAAGGAGTAAGTGTCAAAATAGTATAGTCCTTGAGGTTTGATCACTTTTGTGACTTATCCTTTTTTTATTATATGTATTTTTTTGCAATTGGACCATTGATATTTTCAGTTGTTGCTAATGTCGCCAAAATCGTTAACTATTTTAATTTACATCATTAACTTAAGTGTATATATGTTTTTCACCAAGGTGACATGGTGGTGGCTAGATCTAGGGGCGTGTGAGTTAGGGTGGCCGCCGGTAGAAGTTCCATAGGAAGCAACATTTTACCTTAAATTAGGGTTTAAATTTAAAAAAGACGAAGATGATAATAGAATAAAATGCCCATTCACACCTTGGCAAAAATACGATTTTATCCTTGAGTTCACAATGAAAGTTAATAGAGTTAATGATTTGAGCGACATTGTCAACAACTGTGAAACCTCAACTATCTAATTACCAAAAAGAAAAAAAAACTTTTTGAACAAAAGTAATAAAAAGAGTTATGTGCCATTTTAGTACATGTGGTTTGATTAACTACGCAACTTTAGTACTTTTTTTGAATTTTTCGCAACCGACTACTCCATGTTTCAAAAACTGGTCATTTTAGTACTTTTCCGTAACCCCGTTTAATTTGTCCGTTAAGTCGAGGGCATAATGGTAACTTTAGTTATTTTATTCATTTTCATTTTTCTTTTAAGCCTAATAGTAAAAAATCCGTTTTATATCATCTTAACCCACAAAAACCATAAGGACCAAACTCATACATCCACCGTATTCATAACCACCACCACCCTCATTCGTCACCACCACTCACCGGCGATCAAATTAGGGTTTCAACTCTCAACATTCAACATTCAATACCCACTATATCAATCGTTCCTAATTATGTTGCCCAACCTCCTCCATCTCCAAAACCACCTGGACCCCGCCACCTCCTTAACCTCAGACACCACCACCACCACCACCACCACCCCCATCCTCCCTCCTAACCACCACCTCCGCCGCCCCACTCATATTCTTCACCATCGTATTCGTTATATCTTTCATCTCCACCGCCCGCAAACCCTGCACCCCATCCCCACCACCCTCACCCACCACCACCTCCCAATACTCTGTCGTCGCGATTACGTCCCTTCCGAATATCTGTCGCGCGATTGATAACACGCATATTAGGTTGCATAGTTTGCCGTCAGGTGTGGCGAATCCGAATGTTTATTTGAATGGTTACGGGTTTAATTCGATTCAGCTCCAAGTGGTGGCGGAAGGTTCCAGGGGCTTTTGATGACGTCTCACATTTTCGGGATATTTTGCTTTATAATCATGGTTTGTGAACCACATAAGCAAACCACCATGGCAGCTTGTTTAAAATGTTATGAGGTGAAATAATGGATGCAGCTGAATTGTGAAAGAATGGGATTAGGGTTTGGATGATATTAAAGGGGAAAGGAAGGATCTTAAAATAAAAAGAAAATAAATAAAATAACTAAAGTTACCATTTTGTCCTTGACTTAACGGACAAATTAAACGGGGTTACGAAAAAGAACTAAAATGGCCAGTTTTTGAAACATGGAGTAGCCAATTGTAAAAAATTCAAAAAAAGTATTAAAGTTGCGTAGTTGATTAAACCACAAGTAACAAAATGACACTTAACTCTGATAAAAATGACCAAACCTTGTTAACATTTTGTTACTTCACTATAACTTAGAGACAAAATAAAAAATGAAAAATGAGAAATGAGATGAAACGACGACGTGTAGGTCATAAAAATCTTAAAACCAAACCAAAAGAAGCCCTAAAAAACGAAGCTTGAACCTTCTCGACCGCTCCCACTTTCACTCTCTTTCAACTCTCGATCTTCTCCATCACCGTCACTTCTTCTTCTTGAAGATCCAGATCGACGTTATCCAAACCAACCAAAGGTACAGTACACCTCATCAACTCCTTCACATTTCTTTATGTAAATCATTTCTTACACTCATATATATATATATATATATTTGTTTGTGTAATAAAATCCAGATGTCTGTGCGAGTTCTGAACCCTAACGCGGAAGTGCTGAACAAATCGGCGGCACTTCACATGAACATCAACGCCGCCAAGGGCTTACAGGATGTTCTCAAGAGTAACCTTGGCCCTAAAGGCACTATTAAGATGTATGTTACCTTAGCTTCTACTCTTTCCACTTTATTATTATTATTATTATTATTATTATTTCTTCTCATTTTGGTGATTGTTTTGTTAATTTACTTACTCATAGGCTTGTTGGAGGAGCTGGAGATATCAAGTTAACCAAGGATGGCAACACTTTGTTGAAAGAAATGGTTAGTTCGTATAGTTACTTAGTTTCTGTAATGAAAATATTTTGTGAGATTAGATTTATTTAAAAAGCCTGCTTTGTGAAAACATAATAAGATTTATTGGTAATTGTAACATATGCACCGAAAAGCTAAACTGAATATGGTTAGAGGTACTTATTTTATATGCTTAAACTGATTACTTTTTTGTTAAGATGTAGTTTTTGTTAATATTAAAGTTTGAAGTGTAGATCTGTTTTATTGGAGATTGATATTTACTCTTCTATGTCTTAAGCTTGCTGCAATTTTATTTAATTTGGAAATTGTCACCTTTATATGTTGTTTCTAGAATCTTTGTGAGATACAGTTTACTAGTGTTGTACTTGTTTTCTGTTTTCTTATACGGTTAAAGGTGGTTTGTTTGCTCACTGAGCACTTAGAGCCTGGTGTTATAGGCTTTTAGCAGACTTTTTTTATGTTAGTTAAGTTTGCGCTTTGAACTTCCTGAATATGTTCATCGTCAAAACATGGATTCGTCATAATTTCTATTGTACTTTTTGGTTGTCAATTGTCCTGTGACACTATCAGTATTTTAGTTGTTGTAGACCTGTAGTCTAGGTACTGTGATTTACACTTTATGTATAGCAGGAGTTTTCTATCAAGAATATGAAAAGATAATGTTGTATTTATTTATGTTAGGAGCTGTGTTGATATATCCATATTTTAGAAATTGAGTTTCTATAACTACGGTATACTGGTATAGCTCTTTTCATTTTGCTAGATTAAAATCATATTGGATTTTGTATACAAGTTTTAGATGGGGCAATTCGTACTACTACTAAAATTTCACTAGGAAACCTTGATACTTAATTACTTATTGGACGTCTTACATAGATCTATGAGTGGTGTTAGGTATGTAACATGTCTAACTTTTGCATTCTGAAAGTCTTAATGTTATTTTTTGAGCGGAAGGATCATTTTATATACAATAATTATTGTTTTGTTACATCTTCTTCATTATGCTTCTTTTGTAGAGGTTGATATTTTTATTTTATGGTTGCAGCAAATTCAAAATCCAACTGCCATTATGATTGCGAGAACAGCTGTTGCCCAAGATGACGCTAGTGGTGATGGAACAACTTCTACAGTCATTTTCATTGGGGAGCTAATGAAACAGGCTGAGCGTTGTATTGATGAAGGTTTCTTATTATTCTAGTCTCTTAGTTTGCTTGTTAATTCAGTGTTTATTGTAGTCCATTTTTGAAATTATATTTTTAAGTGCGTATATTTTATTGCTATTTATGCAGGGATGCATCCACGCGTTGTGGTTGATGGTTTTGAAATTGCCAAGAAAGTAACGCTGGAATTTCTTGAAAAGTTTAAGACTCTTGTAGTGATGGGTAATGAACCCGATAAAGAGACACTAAAAATGGTAGCAAGAACAACATTAAGAACTAAGGTTTTTTAACTTGTTATTCACACCCTTTTTTATCTTTTGAATATGTTTTTGGTTGATTTTCTTTCTAGTATCTTATTTTCTTTTTAAAATGTTGTGCAGTTGTATGAAGCTTTAGCAGACCAGTTAACTGAAATAGTTGTGAACTCAGTGAGATTTCTATATACTTAAATCTACTGCGTAGATAAATATTCTAAATTTCATGTATGTTGTAGCTGAAAGTTATTTTATGTTTTGTTGTATCGTAGGTGCTTTGTATTCGCAAGCCTGAAGAACCTATTGATCTTTTTATGGTTGAGATTATGCACATGCGCCATAAGTTTGATGTAGACACTCGTTTGGTATGCTATATGTGATTGTTTTTCTTATTCAGATTAAAATTGTTATTTTATTTTGATTTTCTGATTATGTTGTTGGATAGGTCGAGGGCCTTGTTCTTGATCACGGGTCCAGACATCCCGATATGAAAAGGCGAGCAGAGAATTGTCACATCTTGACCTGCAATGTATCATTGGAATATGAGAAAAGGTAACATATACTTTGAGTTAAGCAGATGTGAATTTGTTTCTTTTTTACTTTTCAGTTCTTGTTAAATTAGCCTGTTGATTATTTTTCAGTGAAATCAATGCTGGATTTTTCTACTCAAATGCGGAACAGAGAGAAGCAATGGTTGCTGCAGAGAGACATTCAGTTGATGAAAGAGTCAGAAAAATCATTGCTCTGAAAGACAAGGTATTTGTTATTTTTTTTTATTTTCTGGTGAAAAGTTTAATTTGAAGTTTTAATTCTAATAAAATTTCATTCTCATGGTTTGTAGGTGTGTGGTCCCGAAGACAACTTTGTTGTTATTAATCAGAAAGGAATTGATCCGCCTTCATTGGATCTTCTTGCTAAAGCTGGGGTAAGTAACTAATGTTATAATCCAATTTATTTATTAACGCAGAAACTTTTTTTTCTAACTCATGCATGGTAATTTGGTAATATTCAGATAGTTGCTCTTCGAAGGGCAAAAAGGAGAAACATGGAGCGTTTGGTTTTGGCTTGTGGTGGTGAAGCTGTGAACTCTGTGGATGACCTAACCGCTGATTGCCTCGGTTGGGCGGGATTGGTCTATGAACATGTTCTTGGGGAAGATAAGTATACATTTGTTGAGAATGTGAAGCATCCTAATTCTTGTACAATTTTAATTAAAGGTAATTCAGTTTGAAATGGCTTTCTTCACTTCTTTTAGCTATGTCTTCATTTTTGTTTATCATTACATTTTATATATACTATTGAAGGACCAAATGACCACACAATTGCACAAATCAAGGACGCTGTTAGAGACGGCCTGCGGGCAGTCAAAAATACCATTGAAGATGAGGCAGTTGTTAGAGTAAGTTTTCTTTGTCTTTAACATGATCGATTTTTTAAGCTTGGCAAATTTTGTTTTTATGGAGCATATTTAATATGTTTTTCAGGGTGCTGGTGCTTTTGAGGTTGCAGCTCGACAGCATTTGGTTAATGAAGTGAAGAAAACTGTTAAAGGGGTAAATTGGGCATTCTTCAACAAAATATATTGTTTAAATTCTTAACTTTATCAACCGAGTTAAAACATATTTTTATTTGTGTCTAGCGTGCTCAACTTGGTGTTCAAGCTTTTGCTGATGCTCTTCTTATTGTGCCAAAGACACTGGCTGAAAATTCTGGACTTGACACGCAGGATGTCATCATTTCTTTGACTGTAAATTTTCTATACCTTTTGACTCTTTTTTAGTTTTTATATATGTTAAGTGTATTATGATAATATGATTTTACATAACTAATTAATTAGGGAGAGCATGACAACGGGAATGTTGTTGGACTAAATCAACACACTGGGGATCCAATTGACCCGGAGATGGAGGGTATTTTTGACAACTATGCTGTCAAGCGCCAACTCATCAACTCAGGGTATGCAAATAGACAGATTGCTTAAAAGTTAAATCCTAGAATATTGTATATATGTTAAATGAAATTTGTGGTAATTTTTGCAGCCCGGTAATTGCATCACAGCTGTTGCTCGTGGATGAAGTGATTCGTGCAGGACGTAACATGCGAAAACCAACTTAAATTGCTTATGATTTCAAAAGATTTTGTTTTGAGATTTTGACCAAGGTAGGGTGTGTTGCATTTTGTAGCTGTCATTTTGACCAAGCTAAGCTATTTGTTTTTGTACTAGTTTTGGGGTGTCACGTTTTAAGTTTATGTTGCTATGGAAACACGTTTTATTGGGCCTAGTGCTAATTCGACTTTTTTTAATCTATTTTTGTTTTTTATTTAAAACGTTTTATAAAAAGTTATAGTACATAAAACTTAAGTTTATTTTAACGGTTATTATTCTCATTTACCAGATGAAGCAATATTTGTCTTTTTTGAAATACGTGTTTTCATGAAGTTTTGTTTGATAATAACTCAAAATGTTGAGTTTGAAAGTAACACTTGTACTTTAATCAAGGAGTTAAAACCAGAAACTATCTTTGATGCCGATAATTGGATCAAATATGGACACAAATTACAACTTATGGTATATCAAAATCAAGTATTCAACGGTAACAATGATTTAAAGGGTGGCCAAGCCTTAATCTCAAATTTGAGTATGAAATGATAAGCTACGATTGTTTATATTGAATGAAACAACCATGAAAGATGAGTCATTTTCAGACCATGGTAAGACGGACACAATTTATCCGTAATAGAATCTTTCCACGTTTATGTTGAACATTTTAGTATTGATTTCTTTTTTATAGCCATCTAGACCATGCCTATATATACATATATTCTATTTAAGTCGCTTATATTCTGTTTTAAGTATTTATACGT
Organism: Bidens hawaiensis; assembly: GCF_021521415.1. Lineage (NCBI taxonomy): Eukaryota > Viridiplantae > Streptophyta > Magnoliopsida > Asterales > Asteraceae > Bidens > Bidens hawaiensis. Next base: position 589,415 of record NW_027491578.1, on the reverse strand, counting down.
TGATCATTTACCATATAGATGATGTTGATTTATCTAGTATGCATTTACATTTTTAGGTAAGACCATATGTAATGGGGTTTAACTATCAAGAAAGGTGGGTGAACATGGTCACTTAATGAAATGAACTTTTGGGACATTAGGATTCAAAATTGAGTTAATGTGGTAGACCATTTCATATTTAGATGGAAGCGTTTCTTTGAAATGGAAGTAACTAAAGCAAGTTAAAAAATAGAATATAAAAAAATAAAATTTAAAATAGTATTTACAGAATAACTATGGTCAAGCCTCTTTGTCAAGTGACGATTACACATATCCAAGTAAGTTAATGATTGGAGTGATTACCTAGATGACCCTAATATGGTCCAATCCCTTTCAAATAAACATTACACATAACGTAACGTTTTTGAAACAAGAAAGATTATATTATACGCATTAATTTCTTTGTATCTTGAATTTTGATTGTCAGTGTGATCAGTTTTTTCAATCAAAAGAGAGTGACGAAGACGATGTAGTTTGTTGCCCACTTACCTGTCTGTATATTGTAATCGAATTTTTTATTATATACGTGAAAAAGAATTTTGATATATGGCACTATTGACGGTGAGCAGGTGTGAACAAACTGAGTCGTGTATATCATCGCCCGTGGTAGCCAACTCCGCCTTCAAGGACACACAGCTGTCGTCTTCTCATTGGCTTATTATATATACGCGTTCTATTGATTATTTAATCTATATTTATATCTCAAATCTCAATTGATCGATATACGCGTTCTATAGATATACGGCTCAGTTAATCGTGTTTATATGTGAATCTGTTACTTTTTTATTAATCGTAAGCTCTTGATTCTGTAAATCTCGTGCTTAGGGATCTGTAACTGTCACTGCTTCAATGAGCTAACACTGCTAGTTATATGCTTTGATTTTCATCATTTCATGGTTTATTATAACAAACACGATGAAGACTTGAAGAATCTGTAAATCTCGATGAATTGTTTAGTTTGAAATTGTCAACTGTGTGGTTGCTTGTACCGTACAAGTCATGAATGCATAGTGCGTTGAATTTTGGATGAATGTATATAGCTTTGTAGATTTGTTCATTATGCATCAATCTAATTTGTATTGCTGGTAATTTATGTCATGAACTTGTTAACACGGCACGCTTAATAGGTTTCGTGTCATACACTGGTCGGTAGACATGATTAAAATCATAGGTCTTAAGTTGCGTAATCTGTTTAGACTCGATTATATCTATTTATATTTTTTAATTTTATTAAAAATATACATATTTATATTACTATAACTCTAGCTGCTTCTTTAAGTTAATTAGTCCTACACTCCTATGATTTGATTTTTATTAAAGTATATTATGTATTGTTAGTGAAAGCTTTTACTGAATTTTATTTAAAATATGTTAAGGATTGTTCTTGAAGGATATTTTGTATCTTAATTTTTGGTGATCTTTATTTTATCTTTGTCATGTGTCATATCGTGTCACTAAATAGATGATACTAATCGTGTTAAACAGGTCGTCTCGTGTAACACGTTTATAAACAGGTTTATGTTCATGTTTGAAGAAACTGACACGATTTGTTTATCATGTCACATTTGTGTTTAGCCCCCGTGTTAATTGTTTCGTGAGTGACCTGTTTAAACATTTAGATCTGTTTTGCCAGCCCTTAGTAATCTGCACATATTTGTTGGCTAAAAGCCTAAATTATTCGGTTGATTCAAATGTAATTGCTTGAGTTTGTTCATCTAGATCTGCCTTTATGTGTCTATCTACTTGCTGTAAACCCTAAAGTGACTGAAACCACATGATATGTTTTGCAAATTCAGGCCTATACTAATCAATCAAATGGCATCAACCGAAGCTTCACGTGAGGAAAATGTGTACTTGGCCAAACTGGCAGAGCAAGCCGAAAGGTATGAAGAAATGGTTGAGTTTATGGAAAAGGTTGTGAAGCTTGTGGATACCGAGGAGTTAACCGTGGAGGAAAGGAATCTTCTTTCTGTGGCTTACAAGAATGTGATTGGAGCCAGGAGGGCATCATGGAGGATAATATCTTCCATTGAGCAGAAAGAAGAGAGCCGTGGAAATGAAGATCATGTTAAACAGATCAAGAATTACAGGGCTACAATCGAGACTGAACTCAGCAAAATCTGCGATGGTATTCTGGGCCTTCTGGACTCTCATCTCGTTCCCTCTGCTTCATCTGCAGAGGCAAAGATCTTTTATCTGAAGATGAAGGGTGATTACTTTAGATACTTGGCTGAATTTAAGACCGGTGCTGATAGGAAGGAGGCTGCTGAGAGTACTTTGCTAGCTTACAAATCCGCTCAGGTAGGTGATTGTTTTTCGTTTCATGTTTTGATACCTTGACTTGTGACCATGGTATGTTGCTGTTGTGTTGTAGGATATTGCTCTAGCTGACTTGGCGCCCACTCACCCGATAAGGCTAGGGCTTGCACTTAACTTTTCAGTGTTTTATTACGAGATTCTCAATTCACCAGACCGTGCTTGCAACCTTGCTAAACAGGTAATTTGATTATGATTGAGCTTCAATTCTCTATATTATCTAAACAAGTCAAACCAACATAATAGTTAGGTTAGTTATGGCTGTGACATTGTGTTTACTAGGTGGAGTGTTTTGGAAATTTTGATTATTATCTTTTCAGCAGAAAATAGCAAAATTGATTTGAGCTATGACATAGTGTATAATAGTAAAAGTGAACATATTTTTTAAATTTCTGTGTTTCATGACAGGCTTTTGATGAAGCTATTGCTGAGTTGGATACATTGGGAGAGGATTCATACAAGGACAGCACATTGATCATGCAACTTCTCCGTGACAATCTCACTTTGTGGACATCTGATATCACAGTATCTCTCTCTCCCACCTAATATCTTATACACTCCTCCACAAAGCTAAACATAGCTGCTTACCTGTGAAGTGTCTAAAGTACCCTGTGCGATTTTATGGGCAGTCTTTAACACGGTTAATGTTTTGTTTGTGTTGCAGGATGAGGGTGGGGATGAGATCAAGGAATCCTCAAAACCCGAGGAAGCTCAATAATAGATATTCAAGGGTCTGTTTACTACACATCAGTATCTTATTACAAGTATTTATTCTTAATGTTTGCACAATCATTGGGTGCTGCTAGCACTAAGTAGATCTAAAACATGTTCAAGTACTTGTGGCTGCCGACTGTTTCCGATTAGGACTTGAGTTTGTTTAATCGAATTCTGGTTTTTTAGGTCCTCTTTTGTGTGTGGGATCATGTATGCTTATTACTGTTTTTATTTCTCGTTTTATTGTTCGTGACCCAAATCCAAATCTTGTTTACTTTGTACCCAACAAAAACCAAGTCATATGGACTTTTTTATGAAAATCTTTTTCGTAAAGAAATCGTTGTGTACCCTTTTGGTATGAACGTTTCTACAAAATGTATTTTGGTCATGAGTGGCTCAACTCTTGGAAAGTTTTAATTTCGGGCATTTTTGGTATGTGACGTTCATTGTGATTATTGGACTATAACTAGGTAGGGGGTCGAGACACTTTGGATTTGTCCCTACTTAATGGCATTTAACTTTTTTATTTTGTATTTAAACAATGATAACCTATAGAATGTTTGAACCTGTGACCCAACATAATAATCTTAACTTCAACTAGGAAATACATAAATAACACTCAAGTAGCAGACACAAAGCATTCTTTGGTCGTGATTCTTGAACATATGTGAAGAATTCCCCCCATCAACTTCTTTATTTCGGTAACAGAGGCGAAGAACGTAGATTGGTCACCTCGTCGTTGCTCATTACTTTGCCAGTGAGGGGTGGATGGGGAGGGCATAAACCAAATTCATAGTTAAACAAATCCTTGAGCCGTTTTGAGTCTTTGCCACATAATCTAGTTGCGTTAATGATCAATGTGTGTTGTCGGTGTTGATGTCGCAAACAATGGGTGATGAGGTAAAATACACACTTTCTGATATGTTTAAGTTAAGGAATTAAGTCACGTAATAACGACTTGTCCCGTAATAATGAGCTCTTTATAAATGCAACAGATGCAAAAGTTATCCATGTATAAGTTTTAAGGAATAATATAATGAGTTTGCTCTATAATAACGAACCATGCAATTATGTTTAACACATGCAAGAGACCCATGAGTGAGTTTTATGTAATAATATAAGAGTTGTCTCTTTGTTGGTGTTAGAAATGATTAAATGCTGTTTGAGATTGTGTTAAGAACTTATGATGTTTGGGGTGTTAAATGGGTTGTGGTTGTGAGTTGGTGGAACTCTACACGACCCCAAAAACCTGACGTGAGCCAAAACACGATAGGAACATGATAATTGTGTCAAACACATGAACCCGAACACGACACACATTTCACTAACCAATTAACCCAATATATTGATTATTTTATTCTTTCGCATATTAATATTGTAAAGTTATAATTTATAACCAACATTACATATATCTATCTAAAATACTATGTTTAAACTATAAAACATCATGCTTATATCTCTTCATGTTTTTCTTCTAACTTTTGACATATAACACACAACCTGTTTAAGTTATAGGACAAAATATATAGTCTTTTGACGCCCCCTTCCGTTGGTACACCCGTAAACCACTTGGTACCTTGCCAGTCTCTAAGACGTATGTTGATGTGCTTTTTTAAACATTATCTAGCACAACTTAGTTTGTAAGTGTGTAATCACTAAAACTCTCACACTCAAACAACAAAAACTAATTGTTATACATATAGGATATAATTATTATATATAATATTTTGCAACTTTGGTGCCTAAAAGTTCACATTATGCCACTTTGCATCACCGAATTGGTGGAATTTTATTTGTTTTTTTTTTAATTTTTTGTTTTTGTTTTGTTTTTGTTTCGGCCTGTAATTAACGTAATCAAAAATGACCGAATGCCAATTTTCTTTTTGTTCTTTTTTTATTATTTTGTTTAGTTGCGATACTGTGACGAACGCGAAGAAAACCGACCGAATTCACCTAGACTCACCGCGTTTTGTTTTAGATCCAATACCGTAACGAAAACCGACCAAATGCTGATGTTTTTTTAGTTCAGGTACCGTAACGACATGACGAAAACCGACGAATTCGCGTCGACTCACCACCTCAACGTCCGAGAATCGATAACGGTCGGGTTTTATCAATGACCGTGTTTTACCGACCGACGTCACGCCAGTGGTCCACCCCAATTTGTATAGTTGTTTTGTCTTAGTTCCGATACAATAACACACGTAACCGAAACTGATTGAACTCGTGTAGACTTACCGCATCAACGTCTGGGTTTTATCATCGCTCGGGTTTTACCGACCTGCCCGACGCAACGCGCTGGGAAGAACACTAGTTTATAAACAATCATAATCAAATTCAAGAGGCATGCCTAGGTAAATGGCCACCATGATTACCCATATATTAGTTATGAGAACGGGGTTGTCTCACATCTTCCCTATTCATTTACTTATGGTTCTTTTTGTTGCACTATATGATCTCATGATTGTTCATATAGTTTAATTTTTATTGATCAATAGAATAATCCATTTGGTACTTATGTTGATTCTTTATATACAAGTTTCCAATGCACATTTTCGTCCCACATGTTTTCCCACTCAAGCACCACACATTTTAATATTTTACCTTCACACCTTTTTTTTTTTTACATAATCATACAAATTATCATATATATTAAATCAGTTGACACTACGGTAACAATCTACAATAAAGAAATGTCCTTTCATAGGTTAATCTTTGGATTTATTTTTTTATTCTTATTAGCCCTTTATTCATTTTATTTTTTTAATGTAAGTGAAGATGCATACATTAAAAAAGAAAAAAAAAACAGCACACAAAAGTACAACATTAGGATACTTTATTTTATATAGTTTTACGAATTTGTATTGAGTGTATACTTTTCATGTCTATAGCAATCATATATGCATAATTCATTCCCTTATACAATTTATTTTTACATCGTTACTTTTGTTAAGGTTTGGCGTACGGCCGTACACGACGTGTCAAATTTAAATTAATTTGAGATGATATGAACTGAATACTCAATCTACATTCAAAAATTAATACTTCATCCGTCCCATTTTAAATGTCCATTTTTTTCACTTTTGGTTGTCTCAATTTAAATATCATTTCTATACATATAAATTCAATTTTCAATTGTGCCCTTACTATTACATAGAGGGATTTTTTAGCCAAGGAAGAAAAATGGTTTTTAGTCATAATAACTTAAATGATATTATTGTCATTTTACAGCTCATAAAATAAAATGATCAAACATTTCTTAATTTGTGTGTTTTAGATCCCATGACATTTAAAATGGGACGGAGAGAGTAATTGTTTTCGTGGAAATTCGGGTTCGAGAGAGGCACAATTGAAATTTAAAGCCATAAAAATGATTCATGTATCTAAAGGTGTAAACAAACCGTTTAGGACCGGTTCTATGTAAACCAAAATGAACCGGTTTGACAGTAAAAGCGGTTTCACCCAAACCCGTTCCAAACCGCTGGTTCAGGGACCAAACTGTTTGGTAAACCGACTCTAAACCGAACCGAACCGAGCTGGACTAGGTCAAACTTTCTTGCTCTTAAGTTAGTTTTTAAACCGAATCGGTTTGACCCAAATTGGTTTTGACCAGGCTTCGATGAACCCGGTTCGATTTGAGAAAAAACCTGGTTTTGTACCTCTACATGTATCTATTACAAGTTACAACAAACATTTATTTAGTTCGACATTTAACATATTAGTGTTAAATATATAAAATATACAAGTAAAACATAATATATTGTTTAGTAAATTGAATCCATTATGAGTTCGAGCCTGAAAGATTACTCTCAAGTCGAGTCTAAATCTTACAAATGGCGTTTTAAAGGAGCATGAGCTCGGTAATAATTATAATTAATAAAATAGTAAGTGAGCTGAGGTTCGAGTTTGAAACTTTACTACTTAATTGAACTTTGAGCTTCGTTTTACACAATTATTGCTGAGTCGAGCTGTAGCTTTACAGGTAGAGCTCTAAACGAGCTAAGCTTGAGGTTGGTTTTAGCTTTAAGTTGTAATACATCTGATTAGGGGTGTGAATTTATGAGAGACAAGAACTTAATAGCTAATACAAAATTTCCGGTTTGAGTCTAGTTTAAATCTCTCGAACACGCATTGAGTTAAACAAGTTAGATTATGCAATTAATTTGGTCAGACGTGTGAGTTTATGAGATACAAGAACTTAGTAAATAATTAGCTGGTTTGAGTGTAGTCTAGATGAGTTCGAGTCAGTTTTCACTAAATTTCACAAACAAGTTGAATTTGGGTTAACCTAAACGTAAATTCTTTCACCAATGAAGTTAAAACTTTTCTTAAATTTACACGAAGCTAGAATTTTACCTTTTTATTATTATTCAAAGTAAAACTTAACAGGATATACAATCATCAAATTTGGTAACCCTAGGACCAATAACTAAAATATATTCCAAAATTTATTTGCCGCCTTCACCCCAAAATATCTCCCTCCTTGTTTTCATTTCATTTGAAAAAATTCATCACCAAAACGCTATATAAAACCTCTTGATTCATTACCACACTTTTATATTATAACTTGGTGCAAACTATCAGATCCAAATAGTCTTCCACCAATGGCGTTAGCTGCAAGCCCTAACTCCAAAGCCAACCTACCATCTCCAGTAGCCAACAGCAACAAGAAGACTAAAAAGACGATTAATAATAATAATAATAATAGCAGTCTGGAGGTGAAGGAAGCCACGGATGAGGTGATGAATTTCGATAATAACCCTACCTCTAAGCCGCAGCTGAAGAGGAACAGTAATCCAGGCGTTCGTGTTATTCATGGCCGGATTTACGACTCTCAGAACGGAACCACGTGTCATCAAGTTTGTTTTCTTTTATTTTGTTATATACTGCAATTATTATTATTATTATTATTATTATTATTAGTATTATTATTTTGCTAGGGTTTACGTTATGTACTGTTTAATCGATTTAGGGAGGATTTTACATTTTTATGTACGATTTGTGTTTGTTGCCATCAAGTATGTTTAATTATGAGTATGTATTGAAATTATTGAGCTAGGGTTTACATTATGGATTGTTTTCACGGTTTTAAATCGATTTACCGTAGATATTATGTACGATTTGTGATTGTTGCCATCAATTATGTTTTATTCGAGTATGTACTGAATTTATCGTGCTAGGATTTATGGTAGATATCATGTATGATTTGTGATTGTTGCCGTCAAGTGTGTTTAAATTGATTATGTATTTAATTACAGTGTTAGGGTTTACGTTATCGATTGTATGTTCTGGTTTTCATGATTTAGAATCGATTTATGGTAGATATTATGTATTGTTTGGGATTGTTGCCGTCAAGTGTGCACTGAAATTATTGTGCTAGTGTGTTACGTTATGTCTTTATGATTTTAATATGATTAGGGTTATTAGTATTATTTGTCTATATTTTGTTTTTCGCCTAGAAGTTAAAGTTCTTTGTCTGTTATTAACACATATAATATTACCTTTGCTGTATGTGTTAACTGCAAGAATCGAATACGATTTAAGGCAGATATTCAGTATGATGGGTGATTGCGATGATGTATTTTTTGTTTCTAGTTTTAGCACAATGTTCAAATTAATTGTAGGACCTTATAGGCGAATCTAATAATAATATCATATATGACTACTTATGGGTCAAAGGTCAATTGTATCTAAATTGCTAGATTGATAATCATATGTGCTTTGTTATAACTTAATGAACAAATTAATTTGGTTTATGATTATTATTGCGTGAAAATCTTCAATTTAGCTTGCAGCCAGTTGCTTGTTATTAATAATGTTAACCCATTTTTTTGTTTTTTTAACCTAGGAATTAGAATTGCGTATCTTATTAACACATTGCATATTATACAGTGTCGACAGAAGACCTATGCTGTATTTGCTAGCTGCAAGAATCAAGAAAAGGCTAAGCCATGCCCCATCAAGTATTGCTGCACATGCCTCTTGAACAGGTTAACCTTTCTATCTTTTGTTAATGATTTTATCAAATTATTTGCTGGTTTATTACTTCAAGTTATTTTAGGATTAAAGCTATTGTGTTATCGTTTTTGTTATTGATGTGTATGCTCTATCTTTATCTAGGTACGGCCAGAAAGTTGAAGATGTGGCATTGTTGGACAAATGGGACTGTCCCAAGTGTAGAGGTGATTGCAATTGTAGCATCTGTAGGTAGGTTTATGAAACCTTGTTATCTCTATCTATGACTTGTGAAGTTAAAGTAAAGTCTAAGACCCTTTTGAACTATAGGAAAAAGCGTGGTCAGATGCCCACCGGTATGGTTTCACCAATGGCAAAGGCAGGTGGATTTTCCTCTGTTTCTGACATGATTGTTGCAAAAGGCGATGAGAATGTTTGCAATTACAAGCGAGTGAAAGAAACAATCGGTTCACCAAAAAAGCAAGCTGATACAGCAGAGGTGATTGTGCTATCCTATTAGTAGTTACAAGTTTATTTATGGAAATTTATTCAAGTTTTAATATTGAACAGGCACTTGCTATCAAGTCACCAAAAAAGCCAGGTAAGGAAAATCTGTTTGATGGCAAGACAGATTTAAATGCAAATCCTCCGGTTTCAGTCCCGTTACCTGATGAGAAGAAACCAAAGAAAGTAAAGCGAAAAGGGTTTGAAGTTAAGCCTCATGACAATGCGGCTAATGATGTTTTAGAGATCAAGACTAACAATACTCTAAATGAAAATAACCAAAAGAAGTTGAAGACACAAGAGTCAAAGGAGACTGTTGAGGGAAATGCGGTTGAGCAAAAACCAAAGAAAGTTAAGCGAAAGGGACCTGAAGTTAAACTTGATGGCAATGCAGTTATTGATGTTTCTGTAACTGAGACTAATGATACTTTAAACAAGAAGAAGCAAAAGAAGTTAAAGACAAAAGAGTCAAAGGAGACTGTTGAAGGAAATGAAGTTAAAGAAAATAATATTATTCAAGATCAAGACACAAACCAGCAGTTGGAGGATAACCAATCTTTAATAGCAAAAAAGACTACTTTAAACTTGTTTGAGTCTGTTATTCCTTTGCCATCTGGCACTGAGTTGGTAACTGTAGTTGGAGTTGACCTCCCAAAAGAAGATGCTGGTAATGCATTGCAATTGTTAGAATTTTGTTCTACTTTTGGAAAGGCAAGTTGTATTATATGAACTTTTAACTTTTAAGTGTCTTTTTGAATTAACTTAAAGCATCATATTTCTCTTATTTTTGGCAGGCTTTAGATTTAAAAAAAGGACAGGCTGAAGCAGTTCTGAGAGACCTAATTAATGGGCGAAGTACACGTCGTGGGAAGTTTACTTCAGTAATCCAGTTTCATATTCAGTTGCTGTCTGTTATTCAAGAGGAATCAGAATCTGAATCTGAATCAGAGTATAGACTTTATTTCTGTTAATTAGTATAGTAGTGTATGATTTTACATCATGATATTTTTATGGATGCATAATCTTTCAGTTCACCAACATCAAATCTGACTCATGGCAATGATTCATGGTTGAAAGCTCTAAAAAGTTGCATTTCTAAATCAAAAGTAAAGGATATGGAGTCTATAGACTTGACAGCTGGTGGATATGATGATTTGGCATCATCAACGAAACTTAAAGTCTTAGTTTTCTTGTGTGATGAAGTTCTTGAGACTGAGTAAGATTAATATGCACACTTTAATGATTAAAGATTTATGTTAGCTTGCTGTTACCGTAACTGTATAAGTTATTCAACAGAAAAATAAGAAACTGGATTGATGATCAAAATGCGAAGTTTGCTGAAAAGAAAAAGGAAGCAAAGGAGAAACTTTCCGTTGCAAAAGATAAGGTATAAATAGTTCATTCAAAAGAAAATATAACATTTGAATTAGTTTGTTTTTAATTTTAATGAGCTAACGTGTTTTGTTGAATTTATAGGAGAAAACTTTAAAGCAGCAAATGCAGGATGAGATTGCTAAAGCAATTGTAGCCAACGAAGGCGTTCCTATTACTTTAAAGGAACATGATGCTATTCTTTCTAAGATTAAGATTAAAGCAGCTGAAGCACATGCTGAAATGCTTGCATGTAAAGAAATGGTCCCCTTAGGTAAGTATATGACGATCCGTAATTATATAATTAAAAATCTCAAAATTATATGCTGATTATATAATTACAAAATTTGTGACTGTAGATAAAATGAGGCCTGATGCTGTGAGAGTCGAGCCAATTTTCAAGGACAACAACGGGCATATGTACTGGAGATTGAAAAAATGCTCTGAGAAACCTGGCATTCTTCTTCAAGGTAAGATTTAGTTGCAGTTTTATGAAGGTTTTTATTTATTTCCTTAAAATTTATAAAACCATCAATGTAACCGCTTCTTAAAACACAGATATAGGAACTGGGGATCATACAGTTGAAGTGGTTGATAAATGGTTTGAATATGATGATGAACAGATGGATGTAATTGAAAAACACATAAATGTCTTGCGGTAAGTGGCAATGTGGCAACTCATATTCTCTTTATCTTTTTCTTTCTTTATCGATGTTATATTATAGACCGCTAACGAGATAATATTATTTTGCAGGTCGCGATTTAGAAAATACTACAAAAACTAGGGGATGGTGTGCTCGGTGTAACATGGCTGCATATTTTGTTGACTTATATTGGCGAATACTATGTTATTTTGATGACTTATATCGGATGTAGGTTATATCTGTTGTAGCCAGTGATGATTTGTGTTTTGTCTATGTAGAGTTCATGATTACAGTTTCATTAGACTTATGAATTTAAACAAACTTTTGTAACCTATATAGGCTTTTGGTTGTTATCAAAGTCAAGGTTATTTGGTCTATAAGATGTTTGTTAATTGTTATACATGGAGTTGTGAAAAATATGATATTAAGTTTGTGGTTTAGGTCTATTTGGTGAGTTTGTGAGATTGCTTGTTTATTTTGATAACTGTTTTTTTAAACGGCATTTTAAGACCAAATTTTCACTTTAACATGTGCTCGCATCATATAACTTCATTCTCCTAGCCTTTAATTCTATTAAATTCAACAAGGGAGTTGATACATGAAGCCGCAGACTAACTTTGAAACAGATCAAAACGTTCCCTTGTTATCTCCATGCATCATTGACGAGACACTGTATTTAAAAGCCATGCAGTTTAAGTTGATGGTATGCGACATTTTTTGAACACTATATTCATTATTTTCATGCAGAGTAAGTCACATAGGTTTATCCATTATATGATGATTATTGAAGAAACACTAAGTGACCTCGGGCATATTACGGATAATCTGGGGGTTAAATAGATGTTTCCCACGTGGGGTTAGGTCCGGCAAAGATGGTTCTTCTGATGACCTGCAAAACAGACACCGTGAGCTCGTCACACAGAAGGGGGGGGGGGGTACCTCCTTGTGACCACCCTCCGGCGTGAGAATCAGACTAGATTGCTCTGAATATAAGTGTATATATTGAGAGATTGCTAGAGAAGATAAGATGTGATAAGATAAGATAATGTGTCCATACAATTCCAAGGTGTTGGAGTATTTATAGCCGAAGGTCGGTTTCCAAGAAGGTACAGTCGACTGAATAGTATTCCTGTTCTGCCAACTGTGGGCTACGCACATGCCATGCTGGTGGTTGGTGGATAGGCAGCGGCTGATAGTGACCAGGCCGGCTGTGTACTACTCCTTTTCCACCAGCTGCAGGCTATGCACGTGCTACGACAGGTTGGTGAGTAGGTAGCGGCTGACAGTGACATTAAGTAATAGAGCATGCTGCTCGTTGTACTGTTGTCAGTGAGCTGTCGCAGCTTTGGTCAGATCTTTTGTCCATACCTCGTCAGGTACAGTACAAAAGATCCTCCAGTAGCGTACGGACTGGCTCATTTGGGCGGAGTTTCCCCGGCTTTGTGCGGGAATGTTCCCGGCTTGCTCACTCCTTCTTCAGGTGACATTACTGAATTATTTAAGAGTTAAGTGCCTTGTGCGTGTAGCCTTGCTGCGTGGGTAGCCTTCCCTGATGGCTAGTATCCGTTGCTGCGGGAACAGGCGGAGTACGTCGACCATTGGGAGGCTTTTCCTGCGGGAACAGCTTACGTACTGCGCGTAAGGACGTCACGTCTCTGAGCATGGTGGGTCCTGCGGATCCAGTTGGTTTCTGCGCAGACGTCTCTCTTCAAGGTGTCTTGCGAGTTTAGCCTTTGCGCAGACGTCCCTGTTGAAGGTGAGTCTTACGGGTTCAACTACGCAGACGTCCCTCTTTGAGGTGAGTCTTGCGGATCCAACTGGGCTCTGCTGGGACCTACCTCTTCAAGTCCCCCCAGTCCAATGTTCTTCTCATGAATTGTTAATAAGTGAGGTGAACTTTTGGACTTAAGCAAAGGGTTTTGAAAAGGGTTTAGTTTTAAGGTTTTCCATGGGGATTCTTCCCGCGGAAGTCCTAATGTCACGTGCAGAAATTCCCGATTTTTCTGCTTGATCTTTGGGTATGATGCGGGTAGGTCTGTAACCTCCTCGCAAGTCAGGAGCGTTGAGTTCCACTTGTGTAGATTCTCTATGAGGTTTTGGTAGTTTTGAACATAGTGATCAATTATGTTAAACAACCAATTCCATCTTGGAGCTTCAAACAATTTAGTTCTCGACGTTCCCGCTATGCGGGGATGTTATTCCCGTTTCCGCAAGCATGGCCCAGAAGATCCTTTTTGGTTTCAATTCTCTGCGGAATGCTAAGTATGTGAAGGGTTTTGCCTTGACACTGTACCCGCACTCGTCTTATAGTTACTTTACTTCCAAGGTATTCCTGGCTTCAATTCCCTGCGGGTGCTAAGTATGTGAAGGGTTTTGCCTTAACACTGTACTCGCACCTGTCTTATAGTTACTTGGTTGCCAAGGTAAGGGGTATAGTCCCGCTTACTTTTGAATCTTTTTGAATCTTTTTGAAATTCGAAGAGTTGGTGAAAGGATAAGAACAGTCCAAACTGTTGAAACGTCGTCCGACGGTTTCTTCTGACAGTGTCAGGACGTGCAGGAAGTTATGGCGACGTGACAGTATATGGTCATTCCAGACGCTTTTTCAGGGGCGTGGGCGCGAGTTTTCGGGCGCGTGGCCGCGAAGTTTACGGCACGCGTCCTGTCAACAGTTGTTGCCAGCTTGCATATTCCACGTGTCATAGTTTCATTGCACCTGAGCTTTCCTCTCTCTTCCGCATTAAATTCATCGCATTCATTGCGATGAGTATATAAAGGGAGGAGAGGTTGCATCTCAACTCACAGTTTCACCTCTCTTCTTCTTCTAAACGATTTCCGGTGAATACTCTAACTTTTCTGTCGAGCATTCTCCTGAAATCGTTCCTTTACATTCAAAACATGTCTTCCGTTCATGATCTTGAGGCTACCGCCGAGGAGTCTGACGTGTATGCCGAGAATCCGTCGTCTACTTCTGATAAGGACGATATGAGTACTGCTGGTGAGTGCCAGTGTGCTCTTACCGTCGACGTGTACCAGTACATTGTTAGGAAGTTCATGCTCGAGCCTGAGTTTCCTAAGCCTCATCAGACGGTGTACGATGCCCCCAAGGGCAAGATAAGGGTGTATGCCGCATTCTTCGTTTATGGGAATCTCAGGTTCCCATTGACGAAGTTTGTGTACCGTGTTTTGGAGAGACACGGTGTGCATCTGACGGAGGTACACCCAATGGCGATCGCCAAGATTCGCCATTTTGAATGGGTGTGCCTCATTCTGGGCGTGGAGCCCCATGTCGACCGCCTGATGACCTTCTATTTCTGGAGGTGCATCCAGGGGTGGTATACCTTGGTCACTCGGATCAAGGGTTTGAAGATCTGTGCTACCGAGCGCAGTCTTCGGTCTTGGAAGCGGGAGTTCTTTTACATCTCTGCACGTGTCGTCCCTATTGCGATGACATTCAAGAACGGGAGAGCACTCCCCAGCCTTCACGCCTTCAACTACCAGGAGGCGGAATGGTTTGCCAAGATTTCCCGGATCCAATCTCTGGTTTACCGCTTTGCGGAGTCCGGGATAGTGATGCTCGGGATGAGCCGGGTGTGGAAAGATGCTGGGGCGGAGGCGCCACAGATCCCCATCGTCCTCGAATACGGTTTGAACTCTATCCCTTACGGTATGCTTTATCTTCTTTGCTGATTAAAAGTTTTCTTCTAACTGTTTCTTTTGTTTTCAGAGGGAAACGACCTACAATCGCTCCTGCATCCGCGGGAAGCTGGTGGTCCCGCTCGGATGGGTACCCGTGCTCTTGATGAGAACGAGTTGCCCATCTTGGAGCAAACGGCGGATCGGTTTGTGGAGGTCTACCCGCCGGGCCACCCGATTATGAGCGCCACGCGGCCAGGTAAGGAGTTATTTAACCCTCGCCCTGTCAATGCTTAAACCTGCTGGAATTCCTCTAATTTTGTCATCTTCTGATGAGGAATCCGCAGATGGTCCTTTCTTCACGCGGAAGAAGAAGGCTGCTGGCGGGAAGGGTAAGGCGAAGGTTGCCTCCACTGCCGATCAGGGGAATCGGTCAGAGTCGGAGACCGAGAGTGACGAGGTGGCGGGGAACCCTGGTGGTGATGAGACCACTGTTCCGGAGGTTGAGACAGCTGTCACCTCCGGGCAACCTAGTACAACGACGGTGACCGGCGTGAAGAGGCCGGCTCCATCGGGTTCGTCCCCGCCTATTCGCACCTTCAAGCTCAAGAGGACTCGTAAGTGTAAACTTTAACTTTAACTTCATATCTTTCCGCCATTATATTTAAATATGTTGTCTTCATGCAGGCGTGGATGCAACCGCATTCCGGGGTGGAGCGGGGAGGAGCACCTGTGGACCCATGACGGTAGGTTTAGTCAACCTACCCGAGGCGATGACCCAGGCGGCTGCGCCTGCTTCAAGTGTTGGTTCAGTTGCTCACTCGGTTGAGGCAACTGTTCCATCTGTAACATCATCCCCGCCGGCTGTCAGTGCGATCTTCACGGAATCCTTCACTGAGCCGACGGTGATATTTTCTGCGGGTTCTTCCGCAGCGGCGGCCACGGTTGTGAGTTCACCTCCGATGGTCTCTACCGCAGCGGCTTCGACCGTGCCTCCGGCGCTGGCGACTACCTCGTCCCCGGCCAGTTCAGCAGGTATGTTCGGGGCTTCTAGCCAATCTCTGCCTCCTTCCCATCTGCCTGACCTCTTGGATGGATATCCGTTAGGTTCGGGTGATGGGTTCGGCGGCTACCAGCCTGTTGTCGACCCTACAGGTGCGTAGGGTTATTTTGGCCTATTCTTTTTTTTTATATCATCTTTTCCTAACTGCTTTTTGTTTTTACATTGTCAGATTCCAATGAAGTGTATGTTCCACGTTGGAACATCCGCCGAGGAACAACCCTTCGGACGGCTGTGGACTGCGTCGAGTGGACGCGCCACGCCGCTCCAAGTGGGGCGCTGGGGGAAGCTATGTCGAGCTACCAAGAGGGTAGGCTGACAAACGAGCTTCGAATTCTCCTTGCCCGGATGCAGCCGCGCGTCGAGCTGCTTTGTCGTGAAAACGACAAGTTAAAGGCGGCTCGTATCCAAGAAGTAGCTCAGGCGCGGGCTATCCGAGAGGAGAACAGGAGACTCTCCGCCATTGCTGCGGAGAAGGAGAAGGCCTTCAAGGCCCTTGAGGTTGAAGTTCAGGCCCGTCTCGAGGCCCGTTCCAAGGCTACCTAAGCTGTTAATGAACAGCTTCGGTTGGCTAAGGAAACTGCGCGGAACGCAACCGAGAGGGCCACCAAGGCTGAAGCTGTTGCGGAGCCTCTACGCGCCGAGAATGAGGAGCTCAAAGCCAAACTAGAGAGGCTCCAGCAGGCTCATGACGCCTTGGCCATGGAAGACGCCAAGAAGCTTTAAGAGATCTTGGACCAGAGGGGTATGCTTGACCATACTGAGCGTAAGCTAAAGGGCGTTGAAGAGGCTACTGCTAAGAAAGTGTTGCTTGCCAACCATAACAAAAGTGAAGCCGAACGCGCCTGTAACCAAGCTCAAGCTGCCCTCAAGGAGGCTCTGGTTACCAAGGAATGGCTTCTACGAGAAGCGTTGTCGCAGGTAAGATTATCTTCATAACGTCTTTACGCTTTCCTTTGTACTTAGAAAAGGTTTTGATACTTGGTATTTTTTCTTGTTGTAGGTTGTGCATCGAGTCTTCACGGACACATCATATGACGATGCCATGAGCGCAGCCCTCAACGCTTCTCATGAGGATGGGGAAAAGGCTGGCTTCCTGCTTGGTCTAGGGTTCGTTGAGAAGGGCATCCCGCCTTCCAACTTCCCTTTATATGATGTGGATACTGAAGCTGTATATGACCAAGCAGTGAACTAGTATGCCGCCTTCCCGCACCCGGTGGTGGAGAAGGTGAACGAAGTTGCTGCTGCTGATGATGGGCTAACCATTCTCAAGACCTTCCTTGAACCGCCACAGCCAACTGATGGTGCGGGTACAAGTGGGTTTTGAGGGAGTGGTCCTGAAGCTTGAACCTTTAGATCCCTTCCCACTGTTAGGATAGGTTTATGTTTTTGTATAGATTTACACTCTTGTAGGCGGGTAGATACCCGGCCATTCTTGTAATACTTGAATTTTTATGGAATGTATAAATCTTTGTGCGGGTAGGACCGCCACTTTCACTAGATGACTTGCTTTATAGATGTTATATGACTTGTTCATGCATATTATAGCTTAATTTGGCACTTGTTTTGCCGCATAAACAATATATGATTCGCTCGTGCATACTTTAGTTGAACTTAGCAATTTTCAAAGTGTTTTGAATAAGTTAACCGTTCGACGCGCGGTAGTCAATAGGTTAGTGTTCAGTTTCCTCTATTATGATTGTGCGGGTAGGACCGTCACTTTCATCTAGTGGGATGACGAATCTTCACCTATGACTGACCTGCGTGAAGGTTTGCTGTTTTTTGTGTTTATGCGGGTTTTGCCGCCGTCCACACGCAACGACTTTTCACATTTATGCGATGAATACCGGCATCAGTGTGTTGAATAAGTTAACCGTTCGACGCGCGGTTGTCAATAGGTTAGTTCGGTTTCCTCTATCATGATTTGTGCGGTTAGGACCGGCACTTTCATTTAGTGGGATGACCCAACTTTACCTATAACTGACCTACGTGAAGGTTGTCCTCATCTGTTTTTTGTGCTTACGCGGGTTTTGCCGCCGTCCACACGCAACGATTTCTTCACACTTATTTATGCGGTGAAAACCGGCATCAGTGTTTTGATTAAATTAACCCTTCGACGCGCGGTTGTCAATAGGTTAGTTCGGTTTCCTCTTATCATGATTTGTGCGGGTAGGACCGGCACTTTCATTTAGTGGGATGACCCAACTTTACCTATAACTGACATACGTGAAGGTTGGCCGTTTTTTGTGTTTATGCGGGTTTTGCCGTCTTCCACACGCAACGACTTACTTCCCCACTTATGTATGCGGTGAAGACCGGCATATCAGTGTTTTGAATAAATTAACCGTTCGACGCGTGGTTGTCAATAGGTTAGTTCGGTTTCCTCTATCATGATTTGTGCGGGTAGGACCGGCACTTTCATTTAGTGGGATGACCCAACTTTACCTATAACTGACCTGCGTGAAGGTTGGCCGTTTTTTGTGTTTATGCGGGTTTTGCCGCCTTCCACACGCAACGACTTACTTCCCCACTTATGTATGCGGTGAAGACCGGCATATCAGTGTGGAAAGTTCATAAGTATAAATGTAAGATTATCAGCGTCAATGTGATAAGGAGAATCATTTCCATTAGAAGTGGCTCTGGGCCTTTTCTTTTACAAGTTTGGAATTGATCTACATGCACTGTGTAATTGAGCTTCCTTCCATGTTGTTTGGATGGGAGTGCCATCGAGCCGATATGCACTTGGTTCGGAATCTCGTTGTTTACGCAGTATGTAGTCTCCAACATTGTAGCTGCAGTTTCGTGTTTTTCCCAACTGGGGTTCTACACGCGTTGGCCTGCTCAGCATCCTTTACGCCACGAGGTGTGCGAGTTCTCCATCTCTGACGAATGTCTCGATGATGTCTTTCAAGTCTATGCATTCGTCGGTGGTGTGGCCTTTTGTCCTGTGGAAGTCACAGAATTTGCTCTGATCAGCGTTGTGACGCTCTCGGATTATTGGAGCCTTTGGCCATGGGAGCCTCTCGGTGTCGAAAATCTCGATGACGCTTTTGGTGAGCGGCGTCCACCGGGGGTTCCGGTTCGACGACTGCCTGTTGTCCTTTCCGCCTAACCGAGGGTGCGAGCCGGATGAGGTGTCGAAGTTTACCCTTGACTGCCAAATACCTAGCTTCCTCTTTTTGTTTAGTCAGGCGGTAAGGACGTTATTTTCTCTTGTTTTCTGGGTGTAGAGGTTTGTGCTTTGGGGAAGGTCTCTACCCAGTTGCTTTTCCGTTTCCGCGAAGCGTTTAGCTGCTGTCATGATGGCATCCCATGTGGGTGGCATGCCATCTTTATTCGTTAAGGTGCGGATGAGCTCTGGGTCTTTCGCGCCCTGGATGAAAGTAGCGCGAACAAGATCTTCGCTAATACTGCCCAGACTTAGCTTCTTTGAATTGAAGCGCGTGATGAAGTCTAGTAAAGAATCATCTTCCTCTCGAATGCAGTTGAGGATTGTCCATTGCTCTTCAGTGTACTTCTTTGTTGACTGAAGTGTTGGCTGAACTTCTGTTGGAAGTCTGCGCAATCGTAGATGTGGTGGACCGGTAGACGGTCGAACCACGCTCTGGCTGCTCCAACCAGCGTCATCTGGAACATATAACACCACGTGGGTTCCGTCCAGTTGCTGACGGTTGCCCCCGCTATGAATCTGTTCAAATGATCGTTTGGGTCGGATATACCATCATAAGTGCCGATGTTGGACATCTGTTTGGCACTTCTTGGGGCGATTGCTTCCGCAATGTCCCTTGCAAACTTGGAGGTTCCTGCATTTGCAGCGGTTGGTCTGAAGGTTTTAGAGAAGTCACGTGGGTCTCCACCCGCGTTTTTTGGTTTGAAGGTTTCTCCAAAATTCCTTCTCGGTTGGAAGTCCGTTTCCTTACGCTTCCCTTTCGCCCTATGGCGAGGGTTTGCGTCGGTGTCGGATTCCTCCGAATCACCGTCCGAGTACTCGCACTCACTGCTCATGTTGAGCTGTTGAGTGCTTCCGAATTCGTCAGCCTGTTGGAGTGAACGCAAGCATTCATCCAACTCAGCTTGGAATTCCTTCTGGCATGCTTCGGCCCACGCTTTAACTTGATCGAGTGTTTGGCGGGGGAGCCTCGTCTGTTGTCTCTCCAACTGGGTATTGGTGAATCCCAGTGAAGGATTGTTTACTGCACTTGCCCCGGCTCGGGTAACCGGGGTAGTGTTCGTAAAATTTACTGCACTTGCCCCGGCTTGAGTAACCGTGGTAGTGTTCATAAAATTTGTGTGCTCGCCGGTGTTTCTCCCAGTAGCTGGGGTTGTGATTACCGGGATTTCTTGGTCACTCGCTGGCTTTGGCAGTGGAGTAACCTTAACCATCTTTCCAGAAGTTTGAAAAAACTGAAAATGAATTAGTTCTAGCTTTTATGCACGGATGGCGCCAATGAAGAAACATTAAGTGACCCCGGGCAGATTACGGATAATCTGGGGTTAAATAGATGTTTCCCACGAGGGGTTAGGTCCGGCAAAGATGGTTCTTCTGATGACCTGCAAAACAGACACCGTGAGCTCGTCACTGAGAAGGGGGGGGGGGGGTACCTCCTTGTGACCACCCTCCGGCGTGAGAATCAGACTAGATTGCTCTGAATATAAGTGTATATATTGAGAGATTGCTAGAGAAGATAAGATGTGATAACATAAGATAATGTGTCTATACCATTCCAAGGTGTTGGAGTATTTATAGCCGAAGGTCGGTTTCCAAGAAGGTACAGCCGGCTGAATAGTATTCCTGTTCTGCCAACTGTGGGCTACGCACATGCCATGCTGGTGGTTGGTGGATAGGCAGCGGCTGATAGTGACCAGGCCGGCTGTGTACTATTCCTTTTCCACCAACTGCAGGCTATGCACGTGCTACGACAGGTTGGTGAGTATGCAGCGGCTGATAGTGACATTAAGTAATAGAGCATGCTGCTCGTTGTACTGTTGTCAGTGAGCTGTCGCAGCTTTGGTCAGATCTTTTGTCCATACCTCGTCAGGTACAGTACAAAAGATCCTCCAGTAGCGTACGGACTGGCTCATTTGGGCGGGAGTTTTCCCGGCTTTGTGCGGGAATGTTCCCGGCTTGCTCACTCCTTCTTCAGGTGACATTACTGAATTATTTAAGAGTTAAGTGCCTTGTGCGTGTAGCCTTGCTGCGCGGGTAGCCTTCCCTGATGGCTAGTATCCGTTGCTGCGGGAACAGGCGGAGTACGTCGACCATTGGGAGGCTTTTCCTGCGGGAACAGCTTGCGTACTGCGCGTAAGGACGTCACGTCTCTGAGCATGGTGGGTCCTGCGGATCCAGTTGGTTTCTGCGCAGACGTCTCTCTTCAAGGTGTCTTGCGAGTTTAGCCTTTGCGCATACGTCCCTGTTGAAGGTGAGTCTTGCGGGTTCAACTGCGCAGACGTCCCTCTTTGAGGTGAGTCTTGCGGGTCCAACTGGGCTCTGCTGGGACCTACCTCTTCAATTATATATTAGGAACTTTGTTGTGTATTATTGCTTGTACAATGTGTTATGAATATTGTATCTTGCATAGTTACTTGTACATAATGCTTTTATGTGTGTACCATTTTCTAATGAAGAACAACTTATTCGTTATTTACCAAGAAAGTTCATGACCAACATCTTTTTAATTAAACAATAATAGTACTTTGTAAAATTTTAGCAGTTACACATATCCATCTATTATTACTTCTATATTTTAATTACTTTAAAAAATAATCTTCATTCATATCAGGTTTTGAACCATGGTCTTCACTCTCAAATGAAAGAGCCTTTACCAACTTGATATGTACCTTTCATCTTTTACATTTAACCTAATACTTTTTCACTTTTAACTTTTGTCCAAATACTCTTCATCTTTTACATATTTTTCGGTTAACATTTCAGTCTAAACTTTGTACGTTAACATGCTACAACGCGCACGTGTAGTTCAACGTTTTTACGTATACTTTTTCCCGTTTAACAACCCCATCGCAAAGTGAAGTTCAACGTTTTTACATTAAATTTTCCCGTTTAACGGCTCCCATCGCAACAGGCTATTTTAAGACCCTTTCCCTATGTATTAATCCAACCTTTTTATGTATTCCAACCACAAGTTTCCCATCTTTCTCAAGTTACTACCTCAAATATTTTCCTTGTTACTCTTCATTTGTCAATTTTTAAATTTCAAATATTTTGCATGGTCCCACATGTAGAAAATATTTTATTTTTTGTAAGTTTTCTTACAGCCCAATTTGAGAGTAGGAAGGCACTATAACATTAAAATGGGGCCACTTTACATTGCATAAAATTAAAAGAAAAAACCAAAGTTTATTTCATTTTGAAGTGCTATTTTTCAAAGAAATAGTGCCTGTTGTGATTGGTTGGAATCTGATGCTTCACATTAATGAACAAAAATAAAAATTAATTCTCCATAATCTCCATCTATGTACACCCCTATCAAGTCTATATAATCTCCATACACCCCTAACCTCAAATTAAGTTTCGAGTTTAAATTACTTGTCGAAAACAGGGCCGGCTTAACTTCATTGGAGGCCTAAATATGATAATAATTTTAGGCCTTTTTTTATTAAAAAAAACTCGTAATTTTGTAATTTACCTTGCAGTAATTCCGTAATTGCAAAAGAACCAGAAATATTCATTTGAAGTTGAAAAGTATAGGTAATGTTAATTAAACAGGAGACAAAATTATATATCGTCATATTCAATTAAAACAAACATGTCAATAAAAAACTCTCAGCTCACATTAAGAAAGACATAATAAAATAATTTAAAATTAAAAAGAAAGATACATATTAGAATAGATAAATAAATCCCCTACTGGTTTTAAAAATGAGGCCTTTCAAGAGTGGAGGCCTAAGTCCACCGCCTTGGTTGCCTTGGGCTAGAGCCGGGCCTGGTCGAAAAGCTCGGCTTTGTTGTAACTTTAACATGAATGATAGATACATCATCACATATATTCTTTGTTCAATATAATGAATACACTGTACTGTTTTCTTTTCCAAGGTTATAATAATCTAGTTCTATGGAGATACATAGTGGAGCATGTGAGTAATTACAGTGTTGTGTTGGAGATAAGGCATACATCATACATATTCTCATCTTCTCCTTTCCCTGCATCCAATACAATCCACAATGAACTTAGTTTAATTCAATTGTTAAAACTTTATATAAAATAAAAATGTAACGAGGAGTCATTAACTCACCAACTTTGGCTGTGATTCCCGGGCCGAAAAAGGAAGCAAATTTTTCCTGTGAAACAATATTGTTTTGACATGTTAGTTATAGATCGCGTACATATGTGGCCAAATCAACATCTCTGAAACTACTGCAATCTTTTATATGCTTAAGCCTCGTTAATTAATATACCAAAATTATGTATAGATTATATTCTAGTAGTTGCTAAAAATGCTCACCTGTCTCTTCTTAAAATCAGCCAACTCAAGTGCCTTAGCCTCGAACACCAACACTAAGCAATATTTACCATCTTCAGTAACCTAAATCATCATACCCAGGTTAAAAAGTTAATTGATTGGCATCTTCGATTACAGTTATGTGAAATGGTTTTAAAAATATGTTGATAAAAGTCAAGAGGCTTACTTCTTCACGGATTTTTTGTAAAACTGGAGCATTTCTTCTTGCTACACCTCCACCCTAAACCAAATGACGACATATACCGACATTAACCAGTGTATAACTGTAGTCTGCAGAATGTTGAAGTTTTGATAGCATAATGAAGTGTATTATTAGTGGTTACATCTTACATGTTTTAGTATTTAGAAATTATATTTATTTGTAATATGAAAAGGCTGCATCTAATAAACGCCTGCATATGATGTATGTAAAAGCTAGAACTTACCAGACCATACTGGAATATACGTTTTAAAGCCTCATCCAAATGTTGCTCGTCACCATAACGGTATCTGATAACATCATCTCTAACCTAAAACAAAGGACGCGTGTCAAAAGTATTAACTATAAAGCATTAGCATCATATTGCAAAATTAATTTTTCTAACCTGCTTAAGGATTGGAGTTGCACATTTTTATCTCAGTGTCTGAGCATCAGAGTATGTCAAACATGGTACTGGTTTTAGTTCTGCATACTGCAAACATGGAAAAACAATACTAATAAGATATATTATTTCCTAGTTATTGAAATTGACATGAACTAGAAAGTTGCAAGCATTTACAAACAACTTATGCTTTATGAGAACTCAATATTGCAATTAGGTTAATTCCCATTTCCCACATAATGCTAAATAATAAATATATTAATGGTTTACCTTAAGAGCCATCCCAATAATTGACAAAGGAAATCCATATGTTAACATCAATGCAGACCATTCAGATCCAGGGAGAATATTGAAGTATGCTCCAAAACCATAACTGTAACGCGTGTACAACATGATGTCAAAAATGAAACCTATGTACTACTTTGGAAATGAAACTTAAAGCATAGAGTATGTGATCAATGGTGTTTGGTGCTTACGATAGGAGTGATAATCCAAGTCCCAGTCCAATAACACCAAAAGATACCTGCAGAAAAGAGTTAATAAAAAAACAATTTAGCAATTTAAGAATACTGATGCAAAGGGTTAGAGACGTGGTTGAATTAGGAGTGCAAATGAGCCAAACCTGAGCCTCAAATAGAGCTCGCTTAGTTATCAAGCCCGGGCTAAAGCCTTGTATGGAAAGCTTGTTCAGGCTCGTTGACGAGCCTTGTGTATTGTTAAGTTTGACCACTTTTGGACTTTTAGAAAAAGCTCGAAACAAGCTGAACTCGAGCTCTCGTAAATCAAAATGAACTGAGCTGGAGCTTAGTCGAGCTCGGGCTCATCTCGTTTACACCCCTAGGTTGAATGAGAATTAACAATGATCCACACTAAAACCCTAAATACTATCATCTTATTACCTATTTGTTTTAAAATCTAATAATTAAATCTTAACTTGTAATTAGGATGTAGATGAGTATGCATGCATCTATCCCCAAATTATAGCAATTTGATGCATAAATAGATAAGTATACATTCATTCTTAAAAAAGAAAAAAAGTAACGGTTACCTTAGCGAGCGAAAACTCATCGTCTTCAACAATGGACTTACCACCGGTAGCGGTTGAAGGAACCGAGGAATCAGCTGTAACTAACTTAAACTTAAGGTAATTACTACTTTTAGGCCTTTGAAGGAAATGATCCTCCTGATTAGTGAGGTGGAGGTGTCTGGAGATTCAACGATGATATTAAGCCGGAGATAGTTAACCGATTACAACAGATGACGTTGCCTCCACCTCCTCCGCTGATTAATGCTTTCATCGCCATGTGATTGTTATTGCGATTGATTAATAAAACACAGGCGGAGTAAGAGGACGTCGTTGCTCGTTAAAGAAGAAAGATGGATTAACTTCCGTTACTTTCAACCGTCAGATTGTTAGTGACGTGGCAATCTCTTAACTACAAATTATTATTTCAGGGGCTTTATTTTACACCTAATTGCACTTTACTACCTAAGTTTTTTTTTTCCGTTTATTAATGAGCATTTCTGAAGAGGAGGAAAACATCCATGTTATAAGTTGTGCGCTCGTCCTTAGGCATTTTGCGTCATGTGTCATCCCCGTCATCAATTAAGAGTTTTGCAAAAAGTTGTGTAGTGGGCAAAACGTCATAACTCTCCTACAATAATTACATTTATTCCCCTATCTCCTCTCCTCACACACAATTTTATCAAAACTCGTGCCACTTTCGCCTTATTTAGAAAACGCTCCCCCAAAACGCCTAGGGGTGGTGTTCCCCGGCGTTATGGAGGAAAACGCTTGGGATACCACCACCACTACGGGTGGCCTAAGGTCTCTAAGTCCAAAAAAAATCATTACATATAGATTTATTATAATGGGTAAACTCAAAGTAATGTATTGGTGTGGTGGTAGGTTTGGTTGTTACTAACGTATATGTTATGAGTAAAAAATTTGTAATAATCAAATTTTTTTCTTAACAATTGTCATGTAAAGGCCACAATATCTTGTTTCGATTTAGGCCTACACATTCGTTGAGCCGGCCCTGAAGTTACTGAAGTTACGAGTGCCAGAAGAAAAAAGTAAATAAAAATGGTTATACATTTACTCTTATAATCAACACATCACTTTATATTTATCATCTTATCCCAACCTCTATAGTTTGATTAAAATACATGATATACTACGACATACGAGCACCGATTAAAAAACTATAGTTTGTTGCCCGCTTACCTGCCTCTTTATTGTAATTGGAACTATTTTTAATATAATTTAACTTTTTAAAAAATAATAATAATAAAAGAAAATGAACGTAATGATGTAACAGGCACATGTGATTACCTAGGGTCTTATTCATGTTTTCGTGTAACATGTGTATTAAGTTATCAACAGACCAGCCTTGAAACTCTCAAAGCATCTAGAACCATAGTAGTATAGAATGGTTAACAAGACTATATGTTGTAAAAAAAAATGATTGGTTGAGCGTAGGGCTGGTCCAACTATTTTGGAGGCTTAAAGCAAAGCAAGCTTCACGTGGCCCTTTCCAATAAATTTTGGTCAGGGCTTTCGCCTTTTGTATTTTACATGATGGAACCCGTAAAAGGCCTAATAAATTTTAAACTAGATGGTTATTTCTAATCAAATAAAGTTGGTTATCTCATATCTAAACAAAGTTGGTTAAGTGAGTTTGACCTACTCGGCCATAAATTAATTCATATCAATTGCATTCGTTAACGTCTTCACGGCCATGTTGTGTATCAAAAGAATAAAAAACACGTGTAAAAGAAAGCAACGAAGATCACATATTTAGAGGAATAATACAAAATAGGCACACTTATGACACTTATAAAAAAATGAATTAATATCGGATTTACAACATATAAAGAATACGATAAAGTTATGAAGTATTTACTTAATGTACTGCATGCGGGCATTCTCAAATGATCAATACATTTTATATACTTTTTATAATTTTATTTTAGACCAACAACCGTAAAAATATCATATTGATCGCATATTTGGGTATTCTTTTCATTCATTCAAAACCTTTACTATCTTTAATCTAATCAACTATTAAATGATGTTATAATAAAATTCTTATCTACATACTATTGAAAAAAAGGGAAAAAAAACTGCTAATAAATTTTGAAAAAGGCAGCGACGTTGGATGGAACATGGGGTTTTTTCGTAAAAATAATATGAAAATCTTGCCACTAAACCACACGGAAAATTTGAATTTAAGCTTAGACCATATATTTAACATAATTATTTTCAGAACAACAGGGACCTTGAATATTTTATGGCATAAAATTGTAACTTCACATTCTATTAAGGTAGGGCCAGCACTGGTTGAGTGGGGCAAAATGGCAAATGACCCGCGTGGGGTGGTTATTTGCACCCCTTCACTAGTGACACTGAGACGGGGTTTAGTGAGCTTACAAGCGCCATTTTACACCCGATGACCAAAATGATGTATACCAGATGGTCTTAGCCTCTTAGGCAGTGTTTCCAAGTCTCATTTAAGAAAAGAAAGGAAAAAAAAATAAAAAGTGAGTTGTGTTCCTAAGTTTTTTTTGGAAAGGAAAGGAAAGGAAAATCAGAATAACTTGTGTTTCAGAGATTCATTTAAGTGGAGAAAGAAAAAGAAAAGGTGAGAAAGAAAGAAGAAAATAGAAAGAAAAGTTTTACTTCCAATGAGATTTGACTAACTAAAACATACCCTAAATTACCATAAACTACCCAAATTAATGATACCATTACCATTAACTCAAGATCCTTGTGAGAGCCAATGAAACCTCCCACCCTCCTCTCTCCTCTCCAAACAGAAACATAGCTCTCTTCTCAGTGAGTACTACTCCCTGATTTTGATACCCACACAAAGCACCCTCAAGGGTGGCGACAACAATGTACCCTAAACTACCCTTGAACCTGATAGGGGTACCCGTCTACACATACAAGTTTCAATTTACTGTAGATTCGTTAACCGGTCCAAAACAACACAACAAAAAACACGTATACTGATATGATGTTCTTGATCGGTTTTATCCGCTTCGCCATGTTTGATTGTTCTGGACTAATGCATGATCCTATTCTCAATAACTAGCAAATACAACCAAGTAACAACATTAACCAATAAGAAACTTCAGTCATCCAACCAAAGATCAAAGCAGCATTACTTCAAACAAGTTAATATCTTATTATTATTAAAACATAAACATGGTAATAATGCAGGGTTTACTCAACTTCAAGCATAACAAAAGGTTTTATAATTTATGTGCAGCAGATAGCATGAGACTGCACTTCTGGAAAAGTTATGTCTTATTATTATTATTCAATAAACAACACCATTTAAACTTCTGGTGAATCGTATACTCCCATTGTTGACTCCAGTCCCAGAAGCTCAAATAGTCACAAATATGCCTTTAAAAGTGTTCAGGAGCATGTTACTTGCTTAGGCGACATGAAACTCAAACAGCGCTCCACCAAAAGGGTTCCATAATATTCTCTGTACAGAAGTAACACATGAAGACGCATAAGTTGATTTTATCCATAATTAAATGCTGCGGAACAGAAACTAAACAAAATCTGTCAAATTTAATCCGTAAATTACTAGATTTTGATATCTATAAGTCAAAAGTAAACTATTTTCTAAAACCTAAGGGGTACGAAGGAATAAGAGACGTGTTTTGGTCTGACAGCAATAATATTTCATACAGGGAGGAAGTTTTTAGTCCATACCTTCAAGAGCACAGTGTCCACAGAAACATTCGCACTACATGAAAGTATAAGTGACAACTGAAGCTCATGATTGGTCAGATAGAACAATGAAATGATGGTTGGAAGAGAACAAAATGGCATCCACCTGCAAAGGCATATATATCAATATAGCAGTAATAAATAACTTGGCAACCGTGTGTAAAATTAGCAACTAGTTCAATATGATTCAAGATCATTAATAGTTTAGTGAAAATATCGCTTTAAAAACTTGTTTGAAGCCTTAAGACTCTAGATGAAGCTAAGCTTCGAACTTGTATGTGTATCTCATAGTAGTTTGCAAGAGTGAACAGTTTGGAACAAACTGTGAAATATGCAGATACAGAAGAAAAAAACAATTGTTAACAGTCTACCACCTGTATTTGTGATGGTAATTGTCAAGGCTAATGTAGAAACTTACTCTTTAAACAAAAAGATCAATCAAGGATTTCATAAGCGGAAAAAGTCATCAATGTGTGATTGAAGATATACGTCCTGAAAATCCAAATTCAAAATAAGACGAAAGAGAATAAAGAAATCATTCTCCAAGAAAACATAAGTTGAAAGATCATGTTTGTAGCATGGCTACGACTTACAAAACATAAGATTAATTACTATAAACCGAAAAGATAAATGAGTATATACCAGATTGGAAAGAAAAACAGCATCATTAAGATATTGCATAAGCAAAGATGTTATTGGCTGCAAAAATAAAAATAAAAAAAGGTAATCAATAGAACTAAAAACAAATCAGCACTGGCAGCTGAGACGATTGAAGAAATCGGATATCATGGATTCATTTTTAATAAACATACCTTGTCCAAGCAACAATATTGCATTTGCAGATAGGGGAACAATTTCTTGAATCTTTTCACTTGTAAATATAACTTGAGTGGCTGGCAAAGAACCAATCAATTCAGAATCTAGTAAAGGATACCAACACTTTATAATATTCTTGACATATTTTGTAAGGTTGATCAGCTCTCATTTTTACATCTTGACAAACAAACAACAATCCTCTCTCATTCTCATTTCTAGAGAGAGAAACTATATTACTCTCTTTCTCTCTCTATATCTATACATCCTATCTATCTATATCTTATCTCAAATCACTCTCTTTCTCGTATCTGTTTGATCAGAAACGTGGCCCAGCGGATCGCAGATTACTTATTTTATTATTATTATTTTAACTCAATTTCATAAAATTCGGAGCTTAATTTCAACGGAATGAGGGTTTTGAATTTTGAAATATAATCGTATTTCAAGATCGTCTGTTCCGATCTCTGTCTCTGTCTCTGCTTTACGAAGCTCCTTCTTCAAGATCCGGTAACAACAGCCCTATTAACCCTTACCGGAGCTCTCCAACACGTCCATAACACCACCGCAGCTCATTATTCTCGCTGTACTGTGGTTTCCGGCTACTGTTGTAAACTGCCGCCGCCGCCGTCGTCTATTGCCGCCGCCGGAAAAACGATTAAGGCTCTGTGGAGGTTGCTGGGTTGCTGCGAGGTGTTATCATTGAAGGATCTTAGCTGATTCACCCTCTGCCGCCACCGTAACACGTCGCCGGAGCTCCAATTTATCTGTTACTGTGTGCCGTGTGTC
Source organism: Bidens hawaiensis (assembly GCF_021521415.1). Classification (NCBI taxonomy): domain Eukaryota; kingdom Viridiplantae; phylum Streptophyta; class Magnoliopsida; order Asterales; family Asteraceae; genus Bidens; species Bidens hawaiensis. The sequence goes on along the minus strand of NW_027491578.1, from coordinate 558,764 downwards.
TATTATTATTATTATTAGTTTTTGTTACTACTACTATTATTATTATTATTATTATTATTGATTTGGTGTTCTATTGCTTGTGTTTGTGTGATTAGTTGCAACCATAGAGCGTAGGAACCATGACTATTACTTGAGACCATGTCCTGAATCGAGGGGTGTAGGAAAGAGTAAAGATAGGGAGCGTATATTGCGTTTGGCTTCTTGGAATGTAGGAACATTAAATGGTAAGTTGTTAGAATTGGTAGATGTGCTTAAAAGACGTAGGGTTCAGATAGCATGCCTCCAGGAGACTAAGTGGAAAGGACATAGAGGGGCTGAGTGTAATGGGTATAAGTTGTGGTACTCGGGGTCTGATGGAGCTAGGAATGGAGTGGGGTTTCTAGTGGCTAAGGAAATACACACTAGTGTGGTGGAGATGATAAGACATAATGACAGGATTATGGTGTTGAAATTAGTACTAGGAGAGGAAGTAGTGGCAGTAGTCTCCGCCTACGCGCCTCATGTAGGCCTAGGGGATCAGGAAAAGAGAGAATTTTGGGATTGCCTAGACGCAGTGGTAGGGGGCATACCTAGGGGGGAGAGGATTTGCATAGGAGGTGATTTTAATGGACACATTGGTAAGGCTAACGATGGTTTTCAAGCCGTACATGGGGGTTTCGGTTTTGGTGATAGGAATGAGACCGGAACAGATCTTCTAGAGTTTGCGGTGGCACATGACCTAGGTATTATAAATTCTTTTTTTAGGAAACGAGATTCTCATTTAATCACTTTTAGCAGTGGCGGACGCGACACGCAAATTGACTACCTTTTGATGAGGCGAGGAGACCGACGTTGGTGGAAGGACTGCAAAGTCATACCTGGGGAGGCAGTTGTGACTCAACATCGACTACTAGTGACTGATATAGCCTTCAGAAATAAGCTGACTGTTCGAGAGAAGAAAGGTACACCGAGAATTCGATGGGGAAATTTGAAGGACGAAAATCTCCTTCTGTTTAAGGATAAACTCATACTGCATACGCGGGCTCGACTAAATGGGGACTCAACTCATATATGGGAAGCTATGGAGACAAAGATCATCCAAGTAGCAAAGGAGACTCTCGGGGTCACAACAAGAAATACAAGTGGGCATAAGGAGTCTTGGTGGTGGAATGACGCAGTGCAAGACAAGATAAGGGACAAACAAGGATGTTTTAGGGAGCTAATGAGGTGCACGAATGAGGAGGAGCGAGTGGATTTGAGGGACAACTACAAAACGGCCAAGATAGAGGCAAAGAAGGCAGTGGCGGAAGCAAAGAAGGCGGCCTTTAAACGGATGTATGAAAGTCTAGAAACAAAAGAGGGGGAACATGCTATGTTTAAGATTGCCAAAGCCAGGGAGCGTAGAAGGCAAGATCTAGGACCGGTGAAGTTCATAAAGGATACAGATGGGCATGTATTGGTCAAGGAGCAGGACATCAAGCTAAGATGGCAAACCTACTTCCACAATCTTTTTAACAATGGGAGAGCTTACCAAGAAGAACATGACAACACAAACTTTCATCGACAACAATCGAATAACTGCTACTGCCGACGGATCACACGAGAAGAGGTGAAGGACGCACTTAGGAGGATGGGAAGGTCTAAGGCGGTTGGCCCAGACAACATACCCATCGAGGTGTGGAAGTGTCTGGGGGAGGAAGGAGTCATGTGGTTAACTACTCTGTTCAATAGTATTCTCAAATCAGGTAAGATGCCAGATCAGTGGAGGAGCAGCGTTGTAGTTCCTATCTATAAGAACAAAGGAGACGCCCAATGTTGTGGTAACTACCGAGGAATCAAACTACTAAGTCATACTATGAAGCTATGGGAAAGAGTGATTGAGGTTAGACTTAGACGAGAAACTCAGGTTACAGTCAACCAATTTGGCTTCATGCCGGGGCGTTCCACCACAGAGGCAATACACCTTATAAGAAGATTAATGGAAAAGTATAGGGAGAAGAAGCGTGATCTACATATGGTGTTTATTGACCTAGAAAAGGCCTACGACAGTGTGCCACGACAGGTGCTCTGGGAGTGCTTGGAGAGTAGAAGAGTGCCCAGGAAATACATAGAGATAATTATGGATATGTATACCAAGAGTGAAACAAGTGTCCGTGCGCCAGTGGGGGATACTGATTTCTTTCCTGTAGAGGTAGGTCTTCACCAGGGGTCAGCGTTGAGCCCGTTTCTTCTTGCAGTAGTCTTGGATGAGTTGTCAAAGTCGATTCAGAGGACTCTCCCGTGGTGCATGATGTTCGTAGACGATATTGTGTTACTTGCTGAGAAAAAACAAGATCTAAACATGAGGCTTGAGGAGTGGCGAACAACCTTAGAGACAAAAGGTTTAAAGATTAGCCGATCTAAGACGGAGTACCTACACTGTGATTTTGGTGAGATAAACGACAGTGAAGACGCACACATCACAATTGAAGGGCAGGTGGTCCCGCAGGTAACGAAGTTCAAGTATTTAGGATCATTTGTACAGAGCGATGGGGAATTAGACAGTGATGTGACCCACCGAGTTCAGGTAGGATGGTGTAGATGGAAAGCAGCCACAGGTATATTATGCGACACGAGTTTCCCGACTAATCTGAAGGGAAAATTCTATAGGGTGGCAGTTAGACCTGCAATGCTATATGGAACAGATTGTTGGGCCATCAAGAAGGCACAAGTGCGGAAGATGGAGGTAGCAGAAATGAGAATGCTACGTTGGATGTGTGGGCACACAAGGCTAGACAGAATAAGAAACGTTGTGCTTCGCGAGAGATTAGGGGTGGCGAACATAGCAGACAAGATAAGAGAGTGGAGATTGAGATGGTTTGGACATGTAAAGAGAAGACAGACGACGAATCCTGTTAGATCCGTAGAAAACATTACTATAGAGGGGAGGAGGGGTAGAGGACGACCGAAATTGACTTGGGATGAGAGGATTAGGCATGATTTGATAGACCTAAACCTCTCCGAGGACATGGTTGAGGATAGGAATTCGTGGAGAAGTAGAATTAAAGTTAAGGATTTTTAGAGAGAATTGAATACCTTAGGGCTTAGACTTAACTTATTTAGGTCACATACCATAATGGTATTTCCCTTACATATTTTATTATTATTATTATTAGCTTTTATATTGCGGTTAAACTGTGACCTTTTTATTAATATTATTATAATTAGTAGTAGTTTTTTATATAACTGTTAAACTTTGATTTCCTTTTTTTGCTTCATACACATGTTCTTAGAGCCGAGGGTCTCTCTGGAAGCCACCTCTTTATTCCTTTGGATAGAGGTACGGTGTGCCTACATCCCACCCTCCCCAGACCCTACCTATAGCTCTGCTGTCGGTGGGATTTTACTGGGTATGATTGATTGATTGATTGATTGAAAGCAATGCAAATCATTTTAACCTAACACAAATCAATATCAAAGGTCCTGATATGCATACTATCTGAAACACAAACCCCTAAACTCCATCCAAGTATATATATAAGATTGCCAACCAAAAAAAAACCCCTTGGCGGGGAGTCTTGCTATAATAAGTTAATAACTAGGGTGTATTAACAAAAAGAAAAAAAAAGGGTCATTAAGAGCGATGACTATCAAGCATGATCATATGGAGCAAACCAAGAAACACAATTACCACTATGAAAGGATAACCGGTATGAACAACTAGCTAACAAATTGTACATATCATAAAGGGTTAACATAACGAATGTAATCTATCAACAAAAGCTGTGAAACTCTGTTGACAAATTATAAGAAAAATCCATTTTGTAAAGTTAAAAAAAAAATAGTTTAGTACCTGAGCGTTGAATCTTTTCTTCAATGTTGGTTTCATTTTCATTGGCAGCAGTAGAATCCATATCAGATAAAATTATAGCATGTATAGTATATTGTCCATCTGACAGCCAAACAGTTTTAGGACCTGCAACTTCAGAAGAATCATGTACAAGAATAACAATAATGTCAGTATTTCAATCAAGTATTTGCAGTGCAATGCTGCAGTAGGTTTTACAAAAAAGATAACACGTAAAAGAACCATACTTGCAGAATCATCAGGAAGAACTGCAAGATTCTGAACTTTCATGGTGAGAGTCAACTTCTTCATCTCATGACCGGATTCTGATCCAGACGCATGATTGGATAACGATAGCAGGTACAGTTCTCCATCAGAGTCCAAAATAAGAAACTTATTATGCGCTAAAAACTGTATGGAAACCGCCTTTATTGACATCATCAACGGTCCTTTTGAGGATTCGTAATCCTCAAACTCTTTACTCTTAAATGGCACAAATCTAACTCCACATTCTTGCGAGTTTTGTCTCAATTTCAATGGCTTCAACTTTGCTGTCAATATACAATGTATGGGCAGACAACATATCAGTCATCTATAATAACGCGCATAACGTATGATCCTAAGCATCCATAACCCTAATTCCCTCAACTATAACAATGCATTTAGCGCTAACATATAAAGAAAGCAAACACGATATCACTTACCAGATCTATCCATGCTGCCATTAAATTTCCCGGTTTTCGCATACAAACCCGAGCCTCCAATTCCCGAAACCATTCCATTAACCAATTTCAACTTCTGAACCTTCGGCTTATCCGATACCTTCCGCCCCTTCACAAGCGGCCGCAACGGAAAAACCCTAACCCCACCCTCCTCCCCCAAACTCAAAAACCCCGTCGAAACGCTAACCGCAAAAACTGGACTCTCACAATCAATCACCGCCGTTCTCATCAACTTCACTACATCCCCATCTCCCACACCTTTCACCGCAAAAACCCTAACCTTCCGATCCGAAAAAGAGTACATCGCAAACACATTAATCGACGCGGCAAGCTTAACCGACACACCGTGATTCACCTTAACTAAAACCCCTAATCTCTTCTCATCAAAGACTAAATCACTTTGGTTGCAGATAACCCTAACCCTAGCGAATTGGTTATCGTTCCGAATAATATAAAACCGTAATAGTATTGAGGTTCCGGCAAGGTACGGAGAGGAGACAATAAACATTACGTCCGTATCGGTGGTGGTACGGAGGCGGAGGAAGGTGGCGGAGGATGACGGTGGAGATACGACGGTGGTGGTGGTGGATGGTGGTGGTGGTGAGAAGGGTGAGATGTGAGGGTAGAGAGAGAAGGAAGAGTCGGAGTGCATGAGAGCAAGAGAGAGAGAGGTGGGGTCGTAGATGACGGAGGAGATGGTGGCGGACGGTGGTGGGTTGAGGCGGAGCTGCCGTGCGTGAGTGAGAACAACCATTAGAGTGACGGAGAGAGTTAACGGTGAAGTAACGGTGGCATTAGAAAGTCAACTGGTGTTCTTGTGAGGGTTTGATTTTCATTTGAAGGAAAGATTAGTTTCATACGAACCCTTCGGGTTTCGAGGTTTTTAACTTTCAGCCCCTAGTCGAGCTCAGGCTCGGCTTAACTCGTTTACACCCTAGTTATAAGAAGTAAAGAAGATTGCTGTTAAAAAAATAGAATGTCTTTATTTGTTTATTTTGTCTCAAGGTTTTGATAAATATCGTATCGAGTCTACAGATGAAATTGAGTTGGCTAAAATCTAAACATTGAGTTATTCTTTAGTTATTCTTGTTCAATCAACCCTAATGTACTACGGAGTATTTTTAAATTCTATTGATGATTACTTCTATGTTTTTTTACTTATACTATACTCTTAAATCTACACAATATTTCAAACAATATTTTAAGACTTGAACTCTCAATTTTAAAAAGAGAGATAAATTTTTAACAACAAATGCAAACACCTCCTAAATTTACAACACTATTCACTGTAGTTTTCAAACCCAAAATAAAAAAAACATCATTTAATCGTTATAAAATCACTAGGCTAAAAAGTCTTTTATGGTTACTTCTAGAGGTGTGTTAGGCCACGATTTTTATACTGAGGATCCTTTATCCTTAACTGTCTTATGGATATTTTATCCTTGAAATATATGTCAGGATATAAAGGATCGACGATCCTCGGTATTGTTTGTTTACTAATGATTGCATTTAGTATAGTGATGTGTTAGACAGGTGTATCAACTTGGAGACGCATTTGCATCAATTATCCACATGGAACACCCTATAGCTGGAACATGGATATAGGATCCTAATTCAACACAGCTGGTTATGGACGAACTCTCTAGAAGATCGAAGTTTAAATATCACCAACGGCTGTGTGACTCGTTTTTCCGCTTATCTCGCTACTGAACGACTACACGCACGTGGTCAAAGTCATGGAGCGGCTAGTGGAGGACTTCCGTGTAATTAGGAGATATTGTTATTATTGTTATATTATTTAAACGGGTAATGATCGAATAGGAAGGACACTTGTATTCTCACACACACTAGAGCAGATTCAATAATTCTCTCTATACACTAGCTTACGTTGTAATTTTGATCATATACTCCACAAACATTTGTAACCACTTTTCGTTGATTAATAAACTTGACGGTGATAGTTTTCACCGTCCGGGGTTTTTTGTGCCGGAGACCGAGATAACCATATACTCGTAGACCAAAGGTTATCTTGTTGATTATTGACTAAGATACTTCGACCAAAGATTATCCTATTAATCCTTGACCGGAGCTATTTTACCAACGATTACCTCGATAAGTTTTGACCAAAGTAAGACTATCTTGGTTAAGAGCTTTTTCCCTCGTGATCAAATCATCGTGTTCATAAATATCACGCTCATACATTAGTCATTATTGTCTTAGCAACTTACCTCACATTTACAAATTTGGATACTTGATCCTTAGCAGATTTTTGTCCAAAACAATTTGGCGCCCACCGTGGGGCCATTGGTGCTATAATCCATATTATTCTCATCAAGCTTCATTTTTCCATACCCTGAACACTCACAATGGCCTCTCAATCTACCTCTGCTTCGTCAACCATGCCCTCATCAATTCCTCTCTCATCGAGGACCTTGCCACCAATGCCTCCACCAATCACGGCAGCACAACGAACTACTACTACTGGAAGCATAACGCAACTACCAATCTTCCAGAGCTCGAAAACCACTGCTGCTACCCCGGCGGTTAATACTAATAGTGATGTTCCGTCTATGTTTTCGCAGGTTAAAGCATATATGGAGCAACAGAACAAGACTAACCAGAGGATCCTTCGTGAGATAGAAGATCTCAGGAAGAACAAGAGGCCAGCAGAAGATCTCACTCCCCTAGTGCCCAGGATGCTGGATTTCACCAGTCCGGGATCCTTGGCTCAGCCTTCACTAGGATCTTCACTGTTTCAGCCAGGATCCTCTATCTTGCAACCAGGGTCCATGGCTCAACCTTCGCAAGGATCTTCACTGTTTCAGCCAGGATCCTCTATCCTGCAACCAGGGTCCATGGGTCAACCGGCTCAGGGATCCTCAATGTTTCAGCTAGGATCCTCTATCCTGCAACCAGGGTCCATGGGTCAGCAGGCTCAAGGATCCTCACTCTTTCAGTCAGGATCACATATCCTTCAACAAGGGCCCGTGGGTCTAAAGGCTCAAGGATCCTCTCAATCTCAGCAGGGGTCATCAATGATACCACCAGGATCATCTGGGTGGTATGCTCAAGGCTCATATGGTTACCAACCTCAAGGATCCTTTGTTCAGGATTAAGGATCTTCAAGAATGCAACATATACAGTCTTCCGAAGTCCATGTTGGAGACATAATTCCCATGCAAACCATAGCTTCAGGAGGACCCACTCCTATTGCCGACTCCTCTTTTCCAAGATACTCGTCTGGAGTACCAAACACCACCCAGCAGAGAGGTAACTGGTACGATCCTATATCTTTATATACTAACCATGTTCCCATGCAGGATTCAGGCATCAACCAAGCCATGGCTAGGGAATTACAAAAGCTAAAGGATATGATATCCAGTGTCCCGGGAGTGATACGTCCAATTCCTGAGATACCGGAGGGGAGTCACAAGTTATCCAGATTCGCTCCGCCCATATGTGATGCTGAAATTCCGAAGCGATTCCAAACTCCCAACATGAAGACATATGATGGGAGCACCGACCCTGAGGAACATGTTGCCCAATATAGGGAAATGACGGAAATCAATCCAATTCCTGAAAGACTCAAGGAGGCTTGCCTTTGTAAAGGATTTGGAGCCACGCTAACGGGAGCTGCACTGAAATGGCTACTAAGTCTTCCACCTTTTTCGGTTACATCTTTCTCTCATTTAGTCAATTTGTTTAACACTCAATTTTCCTATAGTCGGAAATTTGAGAGGTTAACTAGTGATTTATATCGCGTTATCCAGCCTAGTAAAGAATCCCTTAGGGATTTCGTTACAAGGTTCGGTAAGGAAGCTCTAGAAATCCCAAACCTTGATATGACTACTGCTGTTGAAGCATTCAAGATGTGAATTCAAAGAGCTCCCCTTTTTATGATGATTTAGTAATGACTCCATGCAGGACATTAGATGAAGTCAGAAACAGGGCATTAAGGTACATCCGCTTGGAAGAAGATAAAAAGATCCAGGATCGTCTCGGGGGACAAACAAAACTAGAAACACCCGAGAAGAATAAAGGATCCTGGAATAGGAACAACAATACAAAGCCATACGCCAAGTTCAACAATCAGAACGTGCGGACAGTTGAAGAAGGAGATGACGATGAAGATTACCCTTGCATCTCCGACTATTGTTTCTCTGTAGATACTTATGGCTTGATTTGTGCCATGAAGGATCTGGGAGAAAAAGCAAGGTGGCCCCGGAAGAATGAGAAGGTCGTCGGCTTCAAGGACAAGTCTAAGTGGTGTGCCTTCCATGAAGACTTTGGCCATGCGACAGACGAGTGCATTGGCTTGAGGAAAGAAATTGGGTACCTCCTGAGCAAGGGCCACTTTAAAGAACTCTTGGGAAGGAAGAAATCCAAAACCCATGATCCTGAAGACCTCCCACAGAAAGCAACACCACCACCACCAGATGCACATGTGATCAACTTCGTCTCCAGGGACTACGAATTATTTCGAGATTCCTGTACCATAGAAGAAAATCCCGTAGAAGAATTCGAATTGGATGATGAGAGAAGACCGCTTATCCCCACTACTCGGGTGACTGATCAGAGGGTTTTTTTTAACTCAAGGATCCAGGATCCTCAGCAGAACAAGTCCGATGTGCCAGCAATTAATTTTATCTCAGGAGGTTCAGAGACATATGTGGAACTTCTTTCTCTGCAGCAAAAAGATTAGCCAAGGAGATCAAGATGGAAAACGGAGATCATCCAATAGTCTCAACTGTTAAGTCCATATTTGGTGGTTTGTACTTAGTTATATGTTTATTGGGTTTAATGTTGGGCTATGTATGTAAACCGAGATCACTAAGGGATCTCTGTGGGCTCTATGTATGTAAACCGAGATTACTAAGGGATCTCGGTGGGCTTGGGCTTTACTTTGGGCCTGATTGTTTGCTTCCCTATATATAGAGAATACATGTATAGGGTTTAAGGTTGCTAGTTGATCAATTGGTGATCAGTTATTGAATACTCTCATAGCCACCATCTAGAGAGCAATACGTTTTTGTGTAATCTCATGTACCAGACGGTTTATTAATATAATCGTGTGCATTGGAGTATTATCGTGTTTCTCATATTCATATTACTTCGTATCTCGTTCTTGAATCACCACTGTGTTATGATTCCGCACTAACATCGTGTTCGGGTTGATATTATATTGTAGTGATTCAGATTCGGGACTTACATCAACCACATTAACAACCAACAAGAGAATCTTCTTCGATGAGGAAGACAAGCTGAACATCCAAGATCCTCACCATGACGGTTTGATTGTTACATTATTTATCTCGAACCATTATGTACGCAGGATCCTAGTGGACGGGGGCAGCTCGGTCAACATTATCCAGCATGACGTCCTCAAAAAAATGAACATCCCGGATTCAGAAATCATTCATAAAACATCGGTGTTAGTCGGTTTCAGTGGTGAAACCAAGAAGACATTAGGGGACATCAACCTCCCAATATATATCGAAGGGTTAAATACATACAAAAAATTTTGTGTTATAGATAACCTTTCCTGTTGTAATGTTATTTTAGGTAGGCCTTGGCTCCATGGAATGAAGGCCGTAGCTTCAACTTATCACCAATGCATCAAGCTACTAACTCCTTGGGGAGTTGTAAAGATAGTAGGTGGCCAAGCGGAGGCTAAGAACTACTATTCATCATCAATGAAGCCAACAACTAAGCAAACTATAGCATAGCAACTACAGCAACATCCTAGGGACGTGCTGGAAGCTCGGGAAAAAGACCTCAAAGAAGTATCATTGGACCCCGAAGATCTAGAGATAAAAGTGTTCATAGGATCCAGTATCCCCAGCAAAATAGAGGAGGATATAATATCCTTACTAGCGCGAAGGAGATCAACTTTTGCCTTCAAACACTCAGACATGACAAGTATTTCGAAAGAGGTAATTACTCATAAACTCGGCCTTAATTTATCTGTTAAACCCGTCCATCAGAAGCGAAGAAAATTCGCTCCTGAGAGGAACAAGTTCATACAAGAAGAAGTTGAAAAACTTCTTAAGGCCGGTATGATCAGAGAGGTTCAGTATCCTCGACGGCTAGCTAATGTGATCGTTGTTTCAAAAAAGAATGGAAAGTGGAGGGTATGTGTCGATTTCACATATTTAAATAAGGCATGTCCCAAGGATCCTTTCCCCATTACCACATATAGATGCCATGGTGGACGCGACGGCTGGACATGAAATGCTCACCTTTATGGATGCTTCCTCTGGATTCCAACAAATTCAGATGGAACCATCTGATCAAGAGAATACATGTATAGGGTTTAAGGTTGCTAGTTGATCAATTGGTGAGCAGTTATTGAATACTCTCATAGCCACCATCTAGAGAGCAATACATTTTTGTGTAATCTCATGTACCAGACGGTTTATTAATATAATCGTGTGCATTGGAGTATTATCGTGTTTGTCATATTCATATTACTTCATATCTCGTTCTTGAATCACCACTGTGTTAGGATTCCGCACTAACATCGTGTTCGGGTTGATATTATATTGTAGTGATCCAGATTCGGGACTTACAATTGGTATCAGAGCCTTTGACGAATTCAGGTTCGTTATTTTGATATCAACGATTCAAGATTTCGGTGTTCTTGGTGTTTTAGTTTGGTTTTCTGGTGAACAGTGGATCGGGGAAGAAAGAGTACTATTTTTGGCTATAGATTTGGTTGATTTTGAAAATATTTGAATCCCATAATTCAAGGGATTCAGTTGGTTGCAAATCTGAAACAGTTGTTTGATTTCGGGGTAAATTGAGAGTTTTCGGCCATCTTTAAACAAGTGTTCTCTGCCAGACTTGATCGTTTTCGGCCAGAATTGATAGTTCTCGGTTCCCAACCATTGTTCTCGGTCAAAATCAAAGGTTCTCGGTCAAATCTCTGGGTTCTCGGTTTTTTGTTGGTATTCGGCTGTTGAGTGTTCTCGTTCACTAACAGTTTTCGATCAAAGATTGGAGTTCTCGGTCAACGCACTTAGTTCTCAGTCAACGCTTCTAGCTGTTCCCGGTCAAAGCTAGTTCTCGGTCAAGTTTGAGTTTTCGGTAAAAAAAAAAAAAAAATTCTTGAACGAAATTTTTCCAGAATACTCCTTATAAGTAGAAATTCATTTTTGAAAATGTTGACGAAAACAAATTTTTTCGGGTAATTTTCGGCCAAATTTTGGCGGGAAATTCGAAAAAATCTGTCTTGAACGAAATTTTTCCTGGACAATTCCTTTGAGCGGGACATCTGTTTTGAGAATTTTGGCAATCATATTTTTTCGAGAAATTTTGGCGGGAAAATCAGTTTAATCTGATCTGATTAATTACTCAATGGATTCTTCACAACTCGTTTTTCAACCATGCTCTTTAAGTTGTGGTGAGAAAATAGAAATGTATAAGCTTCATAATGACAGTCTAAGTAGAGATATGGAAATAATAAAATCAGAGAATTTTAAACTTAAGAAAAATGAAAAGAGTTTTCTAGACAAAATAGAAACTCAAAACAAGGATATTAAAAAACTTAAGTCTGGTCTTAGTATAAAAGGCTGTCATTATCTAGATGCCCAACAAGAAATTGCTGAGTTAACTGCTAAGCTGGAAGCTTCCAAGTTAGAAATCTTAAATCTAACTAGTAAGTTTGAAAAGGCTGAACTTGATTTTAAAAAATTCGATGGTTCCAGTAAAGTAGTTAACTCAATGATTGAAAACAATTGTGGTGGAAGGAAAATGAAGGTGAGGGAATAGGATACAGTCAAGTTCCCCCACCTTACAACCATAATTATATCCCTACCCCTGTCACCAAAGAACAGGAGGAAAAGATAAAAGACATGAAGTATGGTAAACAGGTTCAATCTAAAACTGTTGGATCAGGATCCCTAGAGGAAATCAAACCTGTTTTTAAATGTGTGAACAATTTTGATGCTTCTACCTCATGTGCAGATATAGTAAATGATGTTGCTTCTGATAGTAAAGGGAATGAATCTCATTCTAACGTATCATCAAACTCAGATGATACCATAACTCAAAATTGTACTAATAATAATACACAGAGTTGTGGCAACAAAGGGAAGGCACGTAAGAAATCAGCACAACAAGGACAGTCTCGTCCTCATAGATCCTCCGGATGTCAATGTGTTGATAAATCAGTGGGTGATTTTTATATCAAGAGGCAAACATGTTACCACTGCGGCACGCCAGGACATATAGCCAGAAATTGTGATCATCGTCTATATGTTCACTATTACAAGCAACATCAGAAGGATGTGCCAAGGGGCAAGAAGAATAGAAAAACCTTTCCTAAGAATGAATTCCAACATGAGGCAAGTGCTTCCGTTGACATTAGAAGAAGGATGAAGGCGTGTTTCGTTTGCGGGAACGGCGGGCATTTGGCAAAGGAGTGTCACTACCGTGCTGTTAATAGACAAGCCCCTCAGGTGAAAGGTAACAAGTTTCAACCGAATCCAGTGGTTAAACAAAATGCTTATTTTAGAAAACCACGAGTATCTATACAACGGGTCACAGATACTCAAGGATTCAAAGCTAATATGACAGGTTTGCACTCAAATGATTTAGAAACTGTTAAAAGAAAAATAAATTTTCAGAAATCAAAGAGTGTTGAGAGTTCTAAGAGTTCGAATTCGAATTGCTCCACTCCAAAGATTGTTCTTTCAAATTTCACTAAACCAAGACAGACTTGGAAACTTAAAACTCAGCAAACAGAATCTGTAATGACAAATGATTCTGTTAAAGATGGGAAAGATATGAGTTGGCAAGAGGTCACATATGTTGATGCTCAAGGGAACCCCAAGACATTTATGACTTGTGTTCCTATGTCCAACTGATCCCGCTATGCGTGTAGGAACAACCACAAATTCATTGCTTATTAAATGGGTTGTTCCAGGCACATGTCAGGACAAATATCCATTATTTTTTTTAAAAAAAATCTTAAACCATAAAATGGATTATTTGTTGCCTGGACGGGATTTTTGGGTGATAGAACGTTTTTAATATGCTCTTTAAGTGTGTAGGAACAAATCAGGGAATACATTGCATATTAAAAGGTTTGCTTCATACATTCAACTCGCAAAGATGCAGAATCTCAAAACAAGATTATTCCTAGAGGAGATTCTCACAAATGAAAGATGATGTCTTGAAGATAAAAGGTAACCGTATCACTTTGGTATGAAAGATTGATCAGTCAAAACGATTTTAAAATTTTAAATTTTTATAAAAAAATTCAAAAATATGTTCACGTATAGTTTTAAAAGTATAGTGTATTTAGTTTCTCAAAAATGAGAAAATTACTTGAACGTACATGAGAAATGATAGTACATCAGTTGGCTGACTATCACACTTCATTTTTATTAAATACTTCGTTTCGACGATTGAGTCTTTTTGAGGTTAAATTTGTACATAAAAGTTTTTTCACAAATTTAGGGGGAGAAATTTAAAAAATTCAAAAAGAGTGTGTGTGCGTTTAATAATAATAAAAAATCTATGTCTTTCAAACTTCACTCTTGCTTAAAATTATGTCGGTTGCTAAAGTTTGAAGAACGTATACTTGTATATGTTTGGTCCGGTGATATACTTGTAGATTCACAGGATAGCCATTTGTCTAACGAATGAAAGCATCCGGGGTGATTGTGATGTGTTTTTCTGTTTTGAATTCTTTCACTTAAAATTATGTCGGTAATTCCAAGTTGGAGGGACACGTATTTTCATATGTGTTTTGGTCCTGTTAACCACTAGTGGTCATACGGGATAGCCATTTACCTGAAAACTGAAGAGTGACCGGGGTGACTGAGTTCTTAACATGTGTGTCTTTTGTAATTTTAAGGGAAGTGATATTACTATTCAGTTAACAGTTTTTTAGAAGCTTCAAAATATTTTCAAATGAAAATTGATCCAACCTTTGGAAAGTGATAGATAAATTGTTTTTGTGTGCCTAACGGGTGAAGTTATTAAGCTTAAAGGGCTCTAGAACAGTCATTGATCTGTATGGTAGCTTTCCATGATGCGTAAAAGTTGAAGTGATATAAACTAAATATGCTAAACTTACTGTGGAGAGTCATTTTGAAGACATGTGCATGTCTCCAGATACATCTCTCCTAATGATAGGCAGAAAAGCAATTACCCAGTCATACACTAGCCCGTTGGTATTTGGTCCCTAAAATGAAGTATCTTATTGAGAATGACAAAGAACAAATGTGAACAAAATTACTGTAAATATATAATCAACCAAAAGTTGATAAATGTTCACAAGTTTTTAAGAAAAACACAAACATGAGGGTTAATAACAGAACTACAGGGGTGGAGGCAATAATATAATTCCTTTAACATCCCGAATGAAATGCCTGTTAATTAAACTGTAAGTCTAACGTTCAACCTCAAATATGTTTGCAAATTTGAAAAGAAAAATCAAATAAATAAGTTCTGTCATTAAAAGTTTTTAAACCAAATCCAGGGGGTTGGAGTCAAATTGGGGTGATCGGGGGAAAGCCAAATACGCTTTGAGAAGAGATAGGAGGCATCACAGGTCCATAAGTGATGTCCATTTAAGTTTTATGCCGAACTGAACCTTAATCATATCACTGATACGATGAAAAATCATGCTAAGTATGAGATACACGCTATCAACCTGTCTCTTGATGTCATAATAACGCTGAACATGAATCTTTGTGAAAGTTCCTTAAACAATATGATTCCATGTTCGGATCTTTTCATAAAGGCGATTTTATCAAAAACTGAAATTTGATCCCAATTTTTAGCTAAATTACAAGAAGACTGGGTGATTAAATTTGTTTTATTTGTTGTTTTTAGTTCATTTATTTTATTCTTTACTTCTTGATTACTCTTGTCGAAACAAATGCGTTAAGAAATTGTTTGGAAGTTTTCAGCTCATGAAATCTGATATCGGTTATTGTGTTATAGTTGATTTAGCTGGTATGATCTCATATCAAGTCTTTTCTGAAAATCATAAAAAAACATAAAATTAAAAATTACAAAAATATGTCTATCCTTTTTGTTTTATTGTTTTCAAAAATATTTTGGTTGATCTTTCTATCAAAGTTGATTGTTCTTTCAAGACTGATTTCTTGCAACGGAAGCATATGAAATATCTGAGATTCAAATTGGATGATGCTATCATGTTCAAAGGGAGATGGTAGAGTATTGGATGCAGATGCTGAAGTTGCTAATCACTGAAGTTGCTGGTTATGTTCTAGTAAAGATTCTGAAGATCTTGAAAGCATCAGTCTAAGGGCAAGATTTTTGGGTCATAATTTGGTTAGACTGGCACACATCAAAAGGCCACGACATGATCAAGACTAAAGTGATGCAAACGAAGACGAGTTGAAGAGTTACATTGGTGCAATACTGAAATCCCTATGGATTTCTGATATGGTTTAAAATATACATGTTATTATATAAATATTTCCTACAGTTTCAAGTATTATGAGCCAGTTTTTTTTATTGAATATATTTCTATTTGGCTCATAATTGAATTTTAAAGATTAAATTTTTAAACGAGATAAATTAAAGTATTTATGTTAAACTTAAGACCACAATGACATCAAAGTAATAATTGGTGGAATAAATGATCGCATATTTGGTGGAGTTTCATGTTCACACGCTTATTAAAGATAAAATTCTACGTTAACCATGTTCCAATTACTTATGAATTTTATTTCTTTACAAAGTGCAGGGGTGCTCGTTGAAGTATTTCAAATGGGCTGATGGTTGGTGGGCCCACAAGAAAATAAAAAGAAAGAAAACAAATTAAAAACCCTACAAGAGATTAATATAAAGAGACGAGACAGAAGAGAGAGAAAAATTATTATTTTCATCTTGCGGCTGTGACGTGAAGCTAGAATCAAAAAAGAAGATATATTATTATTTTTGTGAGTTGGAGAAGCCTACCATTGAAAGCCACAAAGTGAAAACAGAGTATTGGTTGTGGACAGCTAGTGTGGACGTGAGAAAGTAAAAAAGAAAGAAGAATGAAAGATCTACATGGAGGTAATTATTGATGACTCTTTCGTGACACAGCATCACACCAAACACAAAATAGGCATTCTCAGTTACTTTATTTTTATTTTTATGAACCATGAAAACATAGTATATTCTTGTTTTATGATGTTCTTTATTATGAGTAGCTAAAAACCTTTATACTACCTAGGTTTTGGTTGAGTACTATGTTAGATTTAATGGTTTGACGAACTACTATTGATTTTTGGTTGGTTTGGTATTATGGTAAGGTTTTTAATTGGTTTGTTCACGATATTGTTGAGTAATTGAATTTAGTTTATTACTTTAATATTTACTTCACTTGTGTTTAATAGTTTTTGGTGATTGTTAGACGCATGATTAGGTTGTCTACTTTGTGTTTTCAACTTGTTTGCGGTTTATGGTCGAAACAACCGTAGGAATAAATTATAAAAGTTTATTAGATTTTATTGTTCTTTCACTAGAGAGACCGGGAGGTGATTTAGTGTTGTGTCATCTTTGTCTTTTGCGGGTTTGGGTAATAATTGCACGAGAGTGAGTTATCCTAGGTCCCTAAGATTATTGTGATACAAGTTGTGTTCAAGTTAATTAAAAATACCCTCTTTATATTAATATATTGTATTTGAAGAGACCGGGAGGTGATTCGGGTTTTGGGGTACCATAATATTATTAGGCAAGGTGAGACCGGGAGGTGATCCAAACCTTTAACAATTGAGCTTCACATGTCATTAGAGTTCTAGGGTGTCGTTGGTGAGGCCGGGAGGCGATCTAGCGTATTTTAGTGGTCTTTAATGTCATATTTTTAAGATATTGTTTTTCAACCAAGTCAAGTTCGTTAACTATTAATTTTAACTAGTGGGATTCTATTACCTAGGTAGTCGTTTCTCATATTTGTTTTTAAACCCGATTTTTTATAAAGTTTTATTTTTAGTTTAATTAGTTAAGTATTATTAGTTTTATTAATATAAAAAAATTCTAAAAAAATCAAAAGAAAGTCTAGGTTAGTAATCATTTAAGTTTAATAATTAGAGTTTACCCATAGTGTCCTAGGTTCGATATCCGTTCTTACTTGCTAGCTACATTGCGTCCGGTACACTTGCCGATTATGTGTGGTTTTTAAGGTGAATTCGGTAAAACTTGGTTTTTAATATTATATACGATTTTCACACATCAATTTCGGTTAGGCTAGTTTGAAGTAAAATAAACAAGAACGAAGCTACAAACCAAGGGGGAGATTGTTGGGTCCATATTTGGTGGTTTGTACTTAGTTATATGTTTATTGAGTTTAATGTTGGGCTATGTATGTAAACCGAGATCACTAAGGGATCTCGGTGGGCTTGGGCTTTACTTTGGGCCTGATTGTTAGCTTCCCTATATATAGAGAATACATGTATAGGGTTTAAGGTTGCTAGTTGATCAATTGGTGATCAGTTATTGAATACTCTCATAGCCACCATCTAGAGAGCAATACGTTTTTGTGTAATCTCATGTACCAGACGGTTTATTAATATAATCGTGTGCATTGGAGTATTATCGTGTTTCTCATATTCATATTACTTCGTATCTCGTTCTTGAATCACCACTGTGTTATGATTCCGCACTAACATCGTGTTCGGGTTGATATTATATTGTAGTGATTCAGATTCGGGACTTACATCAACCACATTAACAACCAACAAGAGAATCTTCTTCGATGAGGAAGACAAGCTGAACATCCAAGATCCTCACCATGACGGTTTGATTGTTACATTATTTATCTCGAACCATTATGTACGCAGGATCCTAGTGGACGGGGGCAGCTCGGTCAACATTATCCAGCATGACGTCCTCAAAAAAATGAACATCCCAGATTCAGAAATCATTCCTAGAACATCGGTGCTAGTCGGTTTCAGTGGTGAAACCAAGAAGACATTAGGGGACATCAACCTCCCAATTTATATCGAAGGGTTAAATACATACAAAAAATTTTGTGTTATAGATAACCTTTCCTGTTGCAATGTTATTTTAGGTAGGCCTTGGCTCCATGGAATGAAGGCCGTAGCTTCAACTTATCACCAATGCATCAAGCTACTAACTCCTTGGGGAGTTGTAAAGATAGTAGGTGGCAAAGGGGAGGCTAAGAACTACTATTCATCATCAATGAAGCCAACAACTAAGCAAACTATAGCATAGCAACTACAGCAACATCCTAGGGACGTGCTGGAAGCTCGGGAGAAAGACCTCAAAGAAGTATCATTGGACCCCGAAGATCTAGAGATAAAAGTGTTCATAGGATCCAGTATCCCCAGCAAAATAGAGGAGGATATAATATCCTTACTAGCGCGAAGGAGATCAACTTTTGCCTTCAAACACTCAGACATGACAGGTATTTCGAAAGAGGTAATTACTCATAAACTCGGCTTTAATTTATCTGTTAAACCCGTCCATCAGAAGCGAAGAAAATTCGCTCCTGAGAGGAACAAGATCATACAAGAAGAAGTTGAAAAACTTCTTAAGGCCGGTATGATCAGAGAGGTTCAGTATCCTCGACGGCTAGCTAATGTGATCGTTGTTTCAAAAAAGAATGGAAAGTGGAGGGTATGTGTCGATTTCACATATTTAAATAAGGCATGTCCCAAGGATCCTTTCCCCATTACCACATATAGATGCCATGGTGGACGCGACGGCTGGACATGAAATGCTCACCTTTATGGATGCTTCCTCTGGATTCCAACAAATTCAGATGGAACCATCTGATCAAGAGGATACAACGTTCATGACTCCAACCGGCATATATTGTTTGCCGTTCGGACTAAGAAATGCAGGAGTGACGTACCAAAGACTAGTAAACATGATGTTCAAAGACCAATTGGGCAATACTATGGAGGTATACATAGATGATATGGTGGTAAAGTCGAAGAAGGCAGAGGACCACCTTAAAGACCTCGATGAAGCATTCAATATCCATGACCAATATAACATGAAGCTAAATCCGTCAAAATGCCACTTCGGTGTTAAGGCTGGAAAGTTTCTGGGATATATGGTCACAAAAAGAGGAATTGAAGCAAGCCCGGAATAGATCGAAGCTATTGTCACTCTCAAATCTCCTGCAAATGCCAAGGACGTCCAGAGACTTACCGGAAGAATAGCAGCCTTGAATAGGTTCATCTCAAGATCCTCCGAGAAGTGTAAAGACTTCTATGATATCCTTAGAAAGAACAAGAAGTTTGAGTGGACTGGAAAACATGATGCTGCTCTCACAGCCTTGAAGGATTACTTATCCTCAGCTCCGGCTCTGATGAAGCCTGTGGATGGAGAATCCTTGTATCTATATCTTGTTGTTTAAGGAAATGCAGTGAGTGCGGTCTTGATAAAGGATCATGAAGGTGAACAACATCCCGTATACTATGTAAGTAAAAGTCTTTTAGATGCGGAGTCCAGGTATTCTCATTTAGAAAAGCTAATTCTTGCACTTATTATGGCTTCTACTAAACTGAGACATTATTTTGAAACTCACCCTATTATTTTGAGAACTAACTATCCTGTAAAGAATGTTCTTAGAAAACCAGAGTTATCAGGTAGAATGGCTAAGTGAGCTGTAAAGTTAAGTGCATATGATATACAATACGAGCCAAGAACAGCGATCAAGTCTCAAGCATTAGCGGACTTTGTGGCTGATTTCACTAGTGATCTACAAAAAAAAAAAGCTGACTTGGAAGTGCAACAACTAGAAAAGACTAAGGATCCTTGGATACTCTTCACTGATGGAGCATCTAACGTGAGAGGAACAGGATTGGGGATCCTACTGAAATCGCCACAGGAGGACATATTACCCCGGTCTATAGCTTGTGAGTTCCAGGCGACAAACAATGAAGCAGAGTACGAAGCTTTAATCGCAGGTTTGAAATTAGCCAAAAACATGAGGATCAGGTATCTTCAAGTTTATGTAGATTCTTTATTGATAACTAACCACTTTAACGGCTCCTACACTGTTAAAGGTGAGAAACTAATGAAATATTTAGATGTTGTGAAGGAATTGTCGAAATCCTTCGAAATATTTAGTATTACACAGGTAGTCGAGGGAAGAAAACGCTGGGGCAGATGCCTTAGCAAACTTAGCCTCATCTTTGAAGATTCCTGAGGATTTAAAATCCCAATAATCCACATTCTCACGCCAGCAATAGGAGAACATGAAATTGGGGAGATAACAAAAGATAAAGAAATCGTGCTCTGGGATCCTTTATCCTCCAATAATAAAGGATCATGAATCCATCCTATCAAGAATTATATTCAGACTAGAGAAATTCCAACCACAGAAAATCCCAAGTCCTTCAAGCTCAAGGTATCCCAATATATTTTATTAGATGATATGGTATATAGAAAATCTCTTGCAGGTCCATATCTGAGATGCATCGAGGATCCTGAGATCCAAGAGGTACTTAAGGATTTTCACGAAGGAGATTGCGGCAATCACACAGGTGGAAGAGCGTTATTTTCCAGGATACTCAGAACCGGATACTTCTGGCCAACAATGAAAAAAGATGCAATGGAGTATTCAAAGAAGTATGATGCTTGCCAAAGACACGCAAATATCCTTCATCAACCAGTGGAACCTCTATATCCTATATCCTCCTCATGGCCTTTTATGAAATGGGGTATGGATAGTAGGCAAACTACCAAAAGCACCAGGTGGAAAAGTCTTTATGCTTACCATGACTGACTACTTATCCAAATGGATTGAGGCAGAGGCATTTGTACAAGTCCGAGAAAGGGAAGTAATATTTTTTTTTTTTAACGAAATATTATAACTAGATTTGGTATTCCCGCTGAAATTGTTTGTGACAATGGTTCCTAGTTTATTGGGAAGAGAACTACTAACTTTTGTGACAGTTGGGGCATCAAAATGATTACTTCGACTCCAATTCACCCTCAAGCCAATGGCCAAGCAGAGTCTAGCAACAAGATTATCATCAGCAATCTAAAGAAGAAGCTAGGATCCAAGAAGGGAAAATGGGCTGAAGAACTTCCTTATGTTCTTTGGGCAGATAGAACTACACCCAAAAATGCGACAGGCCAGACACCCTTCTCCTTGGTGTTCGGAGCAGAAGCAGTAATTTCTACAGAAATGGTGGTCCCTACTGCTAGAACCAGCATCCGTGATCCTGAAGCTAATAGAGAAGTTCTCCTTGAAGACTTGGATACTATAGAAGAACTCAGAGACCTAGCAAAAATCGGAATGGCAGCGTATCAACAAAGGGTAGCTGGGGCATATAACAAAAGTATCAGAATCAGAAGATTTCAAGAAGGAGATCTAGTACTAAGAAAAGCCTTCCAAAACACCACAAATCCGGCTGATGGAAAGTTAGCACCCAAATGGGAAGGACCTTATCAAATTGAGTCTGAAGCAGGAAAGGGGGCATATCATTTGCTCACAATGGAAGGCAACAGGTTACCAAGAGCTTGGAATGCCATTCACCTCAAGAAATATTTTTTCTGATCAGGATCCGTTATCCTGAGAAGATATATTATCTAGTAAAAGGATCAAGGATCCTTAAAGCGGTATCATCTTTCTAATCTATTATTCTATTCGAATTATTATTATTAATTTAAAGATAATATATTCTTAACCTTTTATCTTTTCCAAGTCTTGAATAACCATGCAGGATTGTAACGGGACATTTGATGTTCAAGAGGTTGGCCACCTCTCCGTTGCATTTAAGGTACTTTATTATTTCCCTTGGTCTTGCCCACGTTTGGATATGACCCCCGATGGTCATATCCTCTAAGGTTTAAAGGTTTTCACCTTTCTCACGATCGCTAGTTGCGCACGCTATCCAACATATAGTTCGGGGCAGCGGGACCAGTACACGCTTAGTGGCTGACAATTTTGTTGTCTCCGGCTATATGGAGGATCCTACGAATTATGGTAGACGTACCATACCTCCGGTTTATAACGTTTTCACGTTATCTCACGTTTGGGCTAAATCCTGATTCGGGCGAGACCCCAGTTAACATCCGTATCTTTGGGTCAGTCCCCAGTTTGGGCTTGTCCCCAATTTTTTGGGCTTGTCCCCAGTTTATTTTATGGGCTTGTCCCCAGATTACACGGGCTTGTCCCCAGTTGCACGGGCTTGTCCCCAGAATATTTGTTGGGCTTGTCCCCAGTTTAACGGGTTTAACCCCAATTAATAACATGAATTGTTTGCAGCGAATTTTCTAAGTTCCTACTAAAGATCAAGAAACTAAGGATCCCGGATCCTAGAGATACTCTTGTAAGGAACATTAGGAGTTCGATACTTCTGGTAACCTAGGTCTATTTGGACCTTCTAGTATGATCTTTATTGATTAACTTAAGTTTGATATTTATTATAACTTTGGATATTCCGGCTAGAAAGGCTAATCATCTAAAAATAGTTATTTAATTACTGAAGTCTTTAACTAATTTCTGGATATTTTATTCTAAAATTTTCCTTATATAAATTTATTGATTACTTAAGGATATTCTATTCTAAAATTTTTTTAAAGATCTTATCTCCTAAAAATCTAATATTCGAAGATTATTTACCAAACTCTAAACAATGCTTAAACTTATATACAACAAGTTTTTGAAAATAAGTAACAAGCAAATAGTCAAAAGATTTATGTTAATTAAAGTAAATATGCCACAAGGACTTATCCAAAATTTCTTAACCCGGACTTCACCATACGAAAAGATGGACCATCCATCCGGGTTAAGTAAGAGTTACTAATAGTTCATAAAGTGCAGGAAAATAAAAAAAAAACAGGGGCAACAAAGGCTTCATCCCCACAAACAGAGGATCCCTCCACCTTTGTCACCCCCGCATATTGTCTTAAGGATCATAGATCCTTTATCCTAAATACTATTGTTTATTACAGACCATAGAAATTGTTCATAAAAACATCAACATCAAATAAAAAAGTGGGCTCGGGCCTTGTCTTTAATATCCTTCATCGCCCACTTAAGCTACATCTTCAACCGCAGCATTACCTTCCCCCTTGCCGGCTTCAACCGCCTCCTTAACGCCACTGGTCCCAGCCTCAGTGTTCTCAACCATCTCTTCATCATCCTCACCACCAAGTTCGTCAAGTGCAGCCTTCCATTTCTCCACCTCCCAGGCTGACTTGTTGAAAGCGATCACAGGCCTCCATCGCCATCTTGATCCGTGCCCGGAATACTGATCTGGCAGCCCACACCTTGGCTTAGTTAGTCGCCTGCTCCACTGCCTCTTGACGTTGGGCCTCGGCTGAGGATACCTGATCCTCCAATTGTTTCTTAAGTTGGATCATAGCCTTATCCTTAGTGACCGCAGCTTTCCCTAACCCGGACATCTTCTCGCTCATCTGGAGGATAGTCTTTTCATAGTGGTCCCTCATAGCAATCACAGCCTACCAACAAATTTCGTGTCAAAATTGGGACAATGCTGGATCCTAAATTCTTACAGGGAAAAACACGGTACACTTACAGAGCAGACAATGTCACAGTGGGTCTTGGGATCAGAGGGTTTCTTCCTCTTGGAAGCTGCAGATTTGGCCCTGGTAGTGGCTATCTTGGGCTCGGAGCTTGTGCCAGCCTTTGAACCCTCATTCTTGACAACAGGAGAGGTAACCATGCAGTCGATGTCGTCAAGGGAGAACTTGAGAGCGGACTTTCCAGATTTCTTGGTGCCTGTAGAGGAGAAATCAACAGATAAGTATTCCATTTTGTTTTATTTACTTTAAAATGATTAACTTACTTGATATGTTTGAGCTTGAGGAGATGTCACAAAAACCTTCAACAAACCGAGCTTGAAAGGTCCTAACTTCGGTATCCAGTGCTAGGAACCGTTTTGCCTTTTCTTCTGTTCCCGGTAGCTTGCTCAATGAAGCGAAGTTCTCAACTGCAGATAACAAAAAAAAAATAAGTTTTAAAGCTGAAGAATAAAGGATCATGCTATTCCTTAAGGATCCAGGATCCTACCCTTTGTGACCCACGTGGAAGGAAGATCAGTCCCCCCTGGTATCGAGTCGCGTTTAACGAAGAAAAATTGATTCCTCCACACGGAATCGTTTAACGTGGCTTTTAAGATCGGATGGGGCTGTCGGGGTTTGGACTTGAAGATAAAACGGGCAGAACCGAAGGTAGTAAGGGTATACAAATAAGACAACTCCGGGAGGCCAAAATCGATTTTTTCCTCCTTAATGGTTCTTTCGATGGTGCTAAGAACCCTTCAAATCATCGGCATGGCTTGTATGTAAGATATGCCGGTTGAATCGAAAAAACTTTGGGTAAAAGATGGAAAGGGGTATTTATAGCCGATAAGAAAGGGAGTTGCCGGAAAGCAGACCCAGACCTTGGAGTAAGTGTCACATCTAATGCTGGATTCATAGGGTCGGAACAAGGTTTCTGGAGGAATAATGTGTGAAAACTGTCGACCTCGGGATCCGTGAGCTTACAGATTTCAGAAGAAAGGGTTGGAAAGCAGGCCTTGTGGTTCCATTTCGACCAGTTCGGAACCACCGGATGACTGTTCAGAAGGTTTAGAAGGGGTCGGAGAAGAAGAAGAAGCGGCAGACATGATTAAAGAGAATAAGAAACGAGGGTTAGAAGAATACCTGATTCGTCGGATGAAGGTGTATATAATCAAAGATATAGGGCGGCATATATAGACGGTTATAATTAACCTTAAGGCTAAATGGTAAATTTTCTGGCAAAACCGTCCCATCGTGCAGTTTTCACAATGATTTTGAATTTCAAAATGACAGCTGTGTTCCACTGTCACCCGCCATTTTGGGGGCAATTGTTAGGCCACGATTTTTATACTGAGGATCCTTTATCCTTAACTGTCTTATGGATAGTTTATCCTTGAAATATATGTCAGGATATAAAGGATCGACGATCCTCGGTATTGTTTGTTTACTAATGATTGCATTTAGTATAGTGATGTGTTAGACAGGTGTATCAACTTGGAGACGCATTTGCATCAATTATCCACATTGAACACCCTATAGCTGGAACATGGATATAGGATCCTAATTCAACATAGCTGGTTATGGACGAACTCTCTAGAAGATCGAAGTTTAAATATCACCAACGGCTGTGTGACTCGTTTTTCCGCTTATCTCGCTACTGAACGACTACACGCACGTGGTCAAAGTCATGGAGCGGCTAGTGGAGGACTTCCGTGTAATTAGGAGATATTGTTATTATTGTTATATTATTTAAACGGGTAATGATCGAATAGGAAGGACACTTGTATTCTCACACACACTAGAGCAGATTCAATAATTCTCTCTATACACTAGCTTACGTTGTAATTTTGATCATATACTCCACAAACATTTGTAACCACTTTTCGTTGATTAATAAACTTGACGGTGATAGTTTTCACCGTCCGGGGTTTTTTGTGCCGGAGACCGAGATAACCATATACTCGTAGACCAAAGGTTATCTTGTTGATTATTGACTAAGATACTTCGACCAAAGATTATCCTATTAATCCTTGACCGGAGCTATTTTACCAACGATTACCTCGATAAGTTTTGACCAAAGTAAGACTATCTTGGTTAAGGGCTTTTTCCCTCGTGATCAAATCATCGTGTTCATCAATATCACGCTCATACATTAGTCATTATTGTGTTAGCACCTTACCTCACATTTACAAATTTGGATACTTGATCCTTAGCAGATTTTTGTCCAAAACAAGGTGTATAACAAAATGTTATACATGTGTTGTTAAAAAAGAGTGATTTTCCCCCTAATCATCACTCATATTTTCAATCTAAGGGGTGTTTGGGATTCCTTATTGTCATTAACTTATAATTTATAAATTTTTGAAAAGTTAATAAGATGTATAAGGTTTTTGGCAAACCATAAGGCCTTATAGATTTTAACTTATGGTGAAGGCAAAATAAAGGTGTTTTGAAAAGTTAGGAATATGTAAATTATTAACTTAATGAGTTTGATTTACCTATTAAACCCCCATTACACTTCTTTTAAAAAAGAGTGTCCATTTTTGTCATTTTGGTTTTCCCCAACACATAAGTTAATTCAAACATTTTTTAAAAACTTTTTTTCAAAATTTCATAAGTTTATAAGTCTTTTAACCAAAAGTCATTTTTCACTTAAATAAGCAATCCCAAACACACCTTAAAAGTTACAAAAAATTAAAAATTAAAGTCACCCTGCATAAAATATTATGTTAAAAACGATGTTAACATTCATCTATTTAACTAAAAGTCACATTCTTTTTTTAAATACGAAACAAAAGATTAATCGGTTATGATTTTTTTTTTTTTTTTGTATTTTAAAGATGAAAAGATAAGATTGGTTGTAAATGCTCAAAGGTTAGAATGTTGACACATTGATGATTTTTATCAAAATTTTTGCCATTCGTAGCTTTAAAACGTTTTGGTTAATTTTATTTTATATTGATTAAGTGAAGGACAGATGTCCGAACTATATTCTGTCTATAGACCGACATCTTGTACAAACAATTGTACATGGTCTTGTTATACCATATCATTTTAAAGTTTTTTATTTTGAATTTATGTAGTATTTTTTGTTTTTAGGCAATGATTATGGTTTATTTGTATTTTTGCCTTTTAGCCAACTATTGTGGTATGTTTGTGAGAAATTCAATTTATATGATTCACACGTCTGTCGATTCAATTGGCATGCCTTGTATAGTTTTTCTACGTGCCACTTATCTTTTTGATTCCTTAAGAATAAGCTCCTTTGGGTTTTGTGAATTGTGATAACTGATAAATCATAGTTGTATTTTCTCTTTTATGATAATATACACATTGTTGATTCCTTTTAAGCTGGCTACCTTTTAGTTATTGACATTCACAAATCACAACCCGGTTAAACCAGAATAAAAAAAAAATACAAATAAAATTATTAAAAATGGAAAAAAGTACTAAACTAGGGCCACAATTTTTGTTTCAATTTGCTCCTCAAAATTATTGAGCCAGCGTTGACGGGATAGAGAAAGAGGAATGATATAGCATTAGCATTCTCAATCGATTATTCATCTCTAAATATAAACTTACTCTAAAAATCATTATTTTTTTGTCTCCTTTTCAATTAATTAACATTTTGTATACCTTTATCATTATATTTTTTTTTTTACTTTATTCACAATCACTTTCAAAAAATACTAAAAAAAATTATGAAGGGTAAACAATGTTTCTTCAAATTTAACCATAAACAGTAAAATTTTCTCTCTTTTCCAATCACAACCACTCTAAGTACACCCTAAAAATTAGAGAACACACTCACATAATATGAAGAACCCACCCATTAAGAATGCTCTAGCAAAAGAACCAATACAGAACTCTCTAGATTTTGTTTGTGAGACGATAATAATGTTTACTACATATGCCTTCTTTCATCATCTCGGCATCAGTTTCTGAATCTGAAAATGACGAGTATACAGCAAAAACCCTCTTACCCGACCCACAACATGATTTGTTTTGTGTCTTCCTCACCAAGGACCGACATGATACCTTCACACACGACCATAACACGATTATTGGACAGCATACGCATAAACACGCACCACAAGCGAATTCCGTTGCTTTGTGACAACACTCTTGATCCTTGCCAGAAATCGAATTCGTTGAGTTCATAATTTTTGCTTGAGTTCATGTACTTTCCCTTTTATATAGTTTGCTTTCGCCTTTATAATCACTTGGTTTTTGAAAGAGGCATACGATTCCAACATATCCTATGTCTTTTCGGTGCCCACTTGGACATTGGACAACACCACCCACAAGCTTAGCTAACTCGAATATTACCTCTTGAATTTTATACTGTATGTATCAATTTACATTTCCAAATTGATATGATATTAGTTCATTTCAATTTCAAAAGTTTTGCAACTTGTAAATTGTTTCACAAGTCAATCTTATATTATTTGTTTAAACTGTACTTCCAAAGCAACTATGAATAAGAAAAATTGGGAACTAACATGTGCTAGTTAAAGCGTCACATCACTCTTTTGCACAGACAGTTGAGTTTTAGCCGGCTCACCCCTTAACTTGGGTGTTGTGGGTTAAATAGCTTTAACTAGCTAATTATAATGTGCGTGTGACGTGGAGAAAATAATTGAGAAGTGGGCAGAGTAAAAGAATAGTTGATGGCCAACAAAAATAGGAGAAATGGCTGGTTAATATGGTGGTGCCTCTTCTCCATACACCCCTTCTAAAGCCCCAGCATGGTGTGGAAGGCGTTATCATACCAATGTAGTGCTAGGGTTTTGACCATCGTTATAACGGTTGGTGGTCATATTCTTTACTAAATTAATATATGCATTAAATGATTCTTTGTCACGGTTTCATAAACTAATATAATTGGTTGGAAAATTCATGAGTTATTTTACATAAATTGGATTTTAATAATCTCATTTTTTACAGTTGGTTGATAATAATTTTACCTTAGAGAATAGTTGTCAATGGTCCCAACTTTCACACTAATTTTTTCATTGGACATATGTTAAAAAAAAATTAGTGCGTTAAATTTTTTTCCAAATTTTAAACTTGCGTTTCAAGACTTTTGATTAAAAATCATAGCAGATTTAAAAGAAAAGTTGAAAAGTCACGCAAGCTACCCCTTAAACTATGCTAGATCCGCTCCGGGTCAAACCACTTGATGGAAACTTGCTTCCTAAAATGGTTCATGATAATATCTTCTATTGATACAACATGATGTCCAAAGTCCATTGTAGAACTTTGCAAATGTATCTTTATTCATGTTTTCAAATACAATAGTGGTTAAGAATAGTGATTATGTTCAACTTCCAGCATATTTTTGATGTGCGACAAAGGATCGTGGTTAAGAATAACGATTATGTTCAACTTCCAGCAGTCGATGAACGATAGTGTTTTGACCATTCAAATGATAACTAGGTCAATGTTCACCAAAAAAAGTCTCGTCAGTAGATGCTAACGATTCTTAATACTTTTGGTACAAAAATATATGGCTCAAAGTCCATATATAATATAAGTGTTCTATGTAGCTAAGATCCTTTATAAACACATCCGAGCAGATGCAGATTACCGACGATTACACATTCATGATGATAGTCAACCCTACTAAGTCAACATCAAAATCTCGAAGTTGTATAAAAACTGAAATAATTGCATGAACCATATCTTCATGTAACATAATATTTATGTAAATTCGCAATCATATCAACATGTGTAATTGTTATATTACCATGCGCATGCGTCCAAAATGTCCCGAATCATGTATCATTAAGTATATTGTTGTATTCATAACCAAGATTGAATCGATTACAAATCCAATCCAACCTTACGAAATGACAAAATCCTGATAAGTAACATGAATTCTAACCATTTTCTACCGATTCTCACTCCAAACTATTTATAAATGATCCTGCAAGAATGAGTGTTATCCTAATTGTAACACCCCGGTCTGGAATGACCTAATGTCGGTTATAAAACCAAAGACCAAAGATAAGTAATCAATAATCTCAAAACTATATTAATAATCAAAATATAACAATCTGATATATTCTGAGTTTCTACAAAACTAATAAATAACTCAACTTCTTACAGTTTTTAAAATACAATAATTCAATAATATAAAGTGAATTCTATAACAATTAAGTTTTTTTTTCATATGCTTAAATGCCTCAATCTGTTAACTGTTTTATATATGTATCTTGTAGCTACAAACACTAACAATAATGCTAACTGCAGCCGAACTAAAATAGTATAAGAAGAAAGACTGATTTAGAATAAAAGTGTAGAAAGAAAAATCGGCAAATTATTAAAGCACTTTTCATTAACTAGACCTCATATCAAAAACATGTGTGCATAAAGCAGTTCAGCAATAACTCGTGAACCACACACACATTAACAAGCATAATAGCATCTAAACAGTTTGACTTGATTGAACATACTTTTGTCTTACCATATTAATCAGAATCTGAGCTAGAACTGGAATCAACGTCTTCATCAATATTCACATCGGGTTGGTCCTTTCGAAATTCATTCATCAACTCATCATCCGAATCTTGATGCTTTCCTGATAACTTTCTTTTCAGTATCGATTCAAAAATGTCTGGTATCGCATCATAATCACCCATGTAAAACTTGTCGATTTTTTCTTTAAGCTCTGTCATAAAAGAGTTCATTGATTAGATATAAAATGATTCTACCAAAAACTTTGTGTACAAGTTATCAACAAGCTGGAAAAATAGGTGGGCCAAAATCATCATCGTACTCAGTATATCCCACCAATAGCAAAGCTATGGTAGGGTCTGAGGAGGGTAAGATGTAGACAGCCTTACCTCTACCCCATAGGGATAGAGAGGCTGCTTCCGGTGAGACCCCCGGCTCGATAGTAGTTTTGCATCAAGCCTTGGACATAAGGCACATAACACTCAATCATCGGGACACCGGCTGATCGGTGCATGTACCCTTGTCTTTCGGCTATCAACGCCACTACATGATGTCTGATCAACCGCCCGTCACTTTTAACGTTATTTTCACGAGATTAGTAAAATAACGTCAAAATTAGTGCAATTTCACTTTTGCCCACCCGAGGGTTCACACATATATACATCATATGTGCGCACCGCAAGCAGGGCTTAGGTGGGCCAAAATGGGATTGGGTCAAAACAAGCAAGTTTTAAGCGAGTCAACGCAGGTCAGTTCAATGTGTAAACTAAAGCTTGCCACCAAGTACGGAACGAACAGCCATTTGCATATAAATCAATATATTACACACGATTACAATAATATATAAGTAATACAAAAAGATTACGTTTTTGATCAAACAACTTTTACTAATCCGTAAGCATATAACAAACACTTGAGACGACTTGCAACCCGCGTGACTCATTTCCTTTATAGCTAAATAAAGTCTACTATACTGTATCTAACATTGCAAGAAGTTGTTAGGGTATTTTTTTATATAGTGTTGCTACCGGAGGGCTTTTGAAATTCAATTTTCCCCAACCTTTCTGATCTTGCGAGCAACGACAACAACCGTTGTTCCTTTAAGAGTTGACTAGAGATGATATCGGTACCGTACCGGTACGATACTGGTACCGAAAATCGCAAAAAATTGGTACCGATCCTGGCACCTAGGGCCGTCTCTGAGAATTTAAATACCTCGGCCGAGTCAAAATAAAAAGACCTGTAGGCCTTAACGAAAAATTTTTATTCGCTAATGTACAGGGATAAAACTTTTAACGAAAGATTTATTATAAGCAGAAACCATCTTAGCATGTAATTATCTCATAAACCACTGCAAATAACCTTATTTTTAACACAAAAAAAACATATATATGTAATATGTATAAAAAAAAGTTCGTGCTCCCGAAACTTATGTGCCCTGGCCGATGGTGCGGCTCGCACACCCTCCGAGCCTCCCCTGCCGGTACCGTATCGAACCGTACCAGTACCGAAAACTTAAAACTTGGTACAGATTCGGTACCAAATCAGTACCGGTACCGAAAACGCTCATCCCTAGCTTTGACAGTGGTTAAGTAGAAGCCAAGCACAGTTCCTAACATAACTACCACATCTTATTATCATTCAAAAACTATAACAATTGAGTCCTTGAACTAATAATAGAATCACATCAAATTTAGAAATGCTATATAGATATATTATACCAAGAAAGTTAGTTGTTCATTGCTTGCTGCAACAAATACTACATTAGTTAGTGAGAATGGATTACCTTGGGTGGTGGCATCATCATCAATGTCGGAAGGATTGTCGTGGTCATGGGTTTGGGTTTGGGAATCAGGTTTTTGGGATTTAGAAGTGTAAAATAAGGTGGGGGGTTTTGTAATTGTAATTTGTGGAGCAGAGGAAATTCAAACCTCTTCGCATCAACACAAATTTCTGCTGCGGCTGCATCATTTGCAATTCTTAATTCAATTGGAAGGGTTTGAGTAGGGCTGTGTTCAAAGGGTAAAGGGTAGTCCTACCCTTTTACCTAATACCCTACCCTTTAAACAATAAAAGGGTCGGTATAAATAAAGGTTTTAAGGGTCCAATCATTTACCCTTTAAAGCAATAATCGCATTTCTTTTTCTGCATTTACTAGTTGCATATTCATATATGACTTTAAAATATGAATCCTAGAACAATTATAATTTCATTTAATAACATAGTAAAGTATAACTTTGAAAGTTAATCATCCATTTAAACTGAAATATTCACATTTACAAATTTCATGTAGAGAATAATTCAGTGATTCCCATATATATGTTTCTAATTAGTAGGTATGGCTCTTTATTTTTATTTTTATTTTTCGTAGTAATTGGGAAATTTCGGATAAACCTCATATGAAATATATATCTCTCATAAATTTCAGATTAATCACGAATCTCATACATATCTACCTAGAAACTAATAAACGGGTAAAGGGTTTGAAAAAGGGTCTGACCCTTGAAACCCTTTTACCCTTTAAGGTGAATTTTAAATACCCTTTACCCGACCCATATTATATATTCGGGTCTAATTAAGAGTTTTGCGAGTCGGGTAACTGGGTTTCAAGGGTCCGACCCTTATCTTGCTCACCCCTAGGTTTGAGTGGGCATGTAACTTAATTAAATCAGGTTGTCTTAGGAGGGTGTTTGGAATGCGACGTTAGTATTAGCATACATGATCCCAAACACCCTTTTAAGACCATCCTCTATGGTGAGGGGCTTCGAAGCCCCTCCCCAGTGCCACGTTAGCGTCACATAACCATCGAGGGATTCGACGCCCTAACAAATAATGTCTCGCTGTGGTTTAATACCCATTGGCGCCCATATATATATATATATACACACACATATGGTTGTGTGTGTGAGAGGTTGAGAGAGGAAAGTGAGGGCCCCACCAATTTGTTCAACCGCACCGGCCGTTGCAACGGCTGAACCCTCGCCGCCCAGCCTTCAACGGCGCCCCACCGCGATGTTCCGCGCCCTCGTCACCCAGAAAAACCTTTCCTCAGCGCCCCATAACATATGATCTAAGAAGGTACTCTCACCTTTCTTAAAAAAAATTAGGTACATTTCTTTTAGTAAGTGTTGTTTTCGTCCATATGTTGTGAAAAGATGATATTGCTCTTGGCCCCTCAATTAAATCAATAGATAGATAACTCGTATGTCTATATTTATGCAAAATATAATATATGCAAAATATAATATAGAAGTTGAGGACCTTTAAAATTTTAAGAGGTTCAAGATTTATTGCTCTAGGTACAAACTAAATAGTCTTTAGTATACTACGTAAACTTTCATTTACAAAAACAAATACAATATTGGTCTCTCAACTTTCACTCACTTTTTTTGTAAATTCAAATATAATAGTTAACATTTACCTTTTATTCTAAACTAACTACCCCCACGATTTTTAATGAACATAACCTTTTCACACATCCATATTTTTTTAGAAATTATATCATAAAAATGAACATTTATCCTCTTTAACTTAAGTATGATGTTGCTATACCTTATAAATTTTAAAAAATTAACATGTTACGTGACTACTAGTTAGCACGAGCAACGGGTCTGGCGGGCTCGGGGTCAAGCCAAAATTGTGTTGGAATAGGTCGATACAAAAAAGGCTAATTTCATTCTGGTCGAAAGGGGTCATGTAAGAACATGTTTCGTGTTGGAACGGAGTTGGGATTTGGGTCAAAACGTGTTGGTTTAAAAATGACCAAAACAAAACAAAAACATCCTAAATCGAAATGAAATCGAGAAAACCGACCAAAACAAAACAAAAAACCGAAGCCGATTTTTTGGGTTTTTTCGTTTTGGTCCAATTACGCGCTACACACATACCGGCGGTCAGTTAAAAATTTCTCTACCCATTTTTCCAACTTTTTTCTTCTTTTAGTTTGGCATATTATAACATATTAAACATTTTACTTAAACACGTAATAACCCTAATGAGTTATATTTGTCAGACCTGTATTAAACGGGTCAAATAAAAACTTTTAGTATTTTTTAGTCTATTTTATCATTTCAAATAAATCTTTATAAGTTTATTTAACTATTAAGATGAAACCCGTGTGAGAAATGGCAAAAAAATATGCATAACCAGTCGTACAAAGCTCACAGGAGCGACATCAAGAACCGAAGGAAATAAAAGAAAAGCCCAGAAGAAATAAACGTTGGCTACCGTATCATATGATATATCGCGAGAGAATTTAAACTTGGTAATGAGATTTGGCAAGTGTTATGACCCTTTGGAAAGACACTGCTGCCACAACAACATACGCTTAGAAAAAACCACTAGTAGGCGGTGCCGACAATTATCAACGCGATACTTGTTTCTTGTTAGTTTATCAGTTAGAAACTATGTAAGGCCCCGAAACCGGTAGCCCTACTTTCGCGTCGGATTTACTCATAAATACAGTTCTTACAAATCAGAGTTCATTAAAACTTTCGCGGAATATAAAAACTTTCATGAAACGTTACAGCAATCCAAAACTTGCCTTAATTAAACATTCTTGTCTTTCAAAATAAACGTCAATTACATTAAAACATTTTGAGTCTTCAGATGCCAGTCTCCTATTCGCCCACCATGTGCCCGCTCAAGCTAGCTGTCTCATTCTACTCACCTGCGTGCATACTAAAAGTCAGCTACGCTGAGTGAGTTCTAGTTAATCAAGCAACTTATCATACAACCACTACATACAATATATACGTATCCGAAGACACATAGTCCACAGTCTAACATGCCACTGCTTAACCACTTAATTACCCCTATAGCTTAGCCTCTTAATTACCCCTACAGCTTAGCCACTTATGCCACTTTATGCCACTTGATGCCACTTTAATAACGAATATCGTTATGCCACTTTGCCATTTTAATAACGAAGTCACGTATAGGCTTACCCTACCACGTACTATCGTCATGCCACTAACACTCTTACTAGACTCTGCCACTTCTATCACAATCTACCCCTACTTGTCTACAGCACACTTTATATCAATACAATATTTACATAATAAGCAAGTCACATCATAGAATACATACACACTAACAACCACTTGACAATCACTATCCTTGGCGATACGTGCAATATCCGAAGATCGTTCACGTACCGACAAGCATTACATAATAGCTACTTGTATAACATCTATACACTTACCACTTAAGGTAAGTGCATTCACACTTTCACATCTAACCTGCTTACCTTACCACCTAGCCTCTTATTTACACCTACCACCTTGCCACTTTGCCACTTTAATAACGTATAACGTTATGCCAACTTGCCACTTTAATAACGTATAACGTTATGCCACTTTGCCACTTTAATAACGTAAAACGTTATGCCACTTTGCCACTTTAATAACGTATAACGTTATGCCACTTTGCCACTTTGCCACTTTAATGACGTAGTCACGTATAGGCTTACCCTACCACGTACTATCGTCATGTCACTAACACTCTTACTACACTCTTGCCACTTCTAACACGCTCTACCTCTACTTGTCTACAACATGCTTCATATCATTTACATAATAAGCAAGTCACATCATAGCATTCATACCCACGTAATAACGATGGCACGTACAGGCTTTCCCTATCACGCGCTCACGTTATGCCACTAACACCCTTAGACTCTTGCCACTTCTAACACACTCTTCATATCAGTTCAGTATTTACGTAATGAACAAGTCACATCATAACATTCATACACGCTATCAACCATTTGGAATTTACTATCCTTGGCGATACGTGCAATATCCGAAGATCGTTCACGTACCGACAAGCATTATAAAATATATACCTCGCATAACATCTATAGCATACACTTACCACTTAAGGTAAGTGTATTCACACTTCACATCGAGTATGCACACAGCCCCGAAAACATAACAAGGAAATGGGGCTAGAAACTCACCTGGACTCTGCTTCTTCCTCTGATATCTGTAAATCCCTTCTTTAACTGAGCTCGGCTGACTGTACAAGTTACACGTATCAATACTCGCCTGATCTAATCTGGTGGTCTAGTATTAGCTTACTTTTACTTATCGTTTTTAATTTATTTTCTAATCGAACTTGGCTTTAGGCGAAGTTGTCATCAGGCGAACTTAGCTCTAGGCGAAGTTGTCATCAGGCGAACTTGGCTTCAGGCGAAGTTGTCATCAGGCGAACTTGGCCTCAGGCGAAGTTATCAATTAGGCGAACTTAACTTTACAGCAAAGTTGCCATCAGGCGAACTTAGCTTGCAGGCGAAGTTCATCAGGCGAACTTAGCTTGCAGGCGAAGTTCATCGCTTTGAAGGCGAAGTTGCCCAGATGAAGGCGAAGTTGCCCAGACAGCCGCTGTTTTAGTTTCTGATCGGCATTTCGAGCGATTTTAACACCCTTGCTATGGTTCAATATCACCCACTACGCTTCCCGACCATTTTCGGTCGTTTATACACTAAAAAGCTTGGATCTTTAAACTTCAAAGATCAAGAACCATACCTTTTTGGGCTTGTTTGGATCTCGTTTACTTGCTTAATCACAACCAACCGCTCTCTCTCTCTCGGACCTCGCTCTCCCTCTCCTCGGCTGCCGCCGGCGGTTGTAGGTGGTGTGTGTGTGTGTTTTGGAGTGTTTTTAGGAAAATGATGGAAATGAAGATATTTTGGGGTTTTAGGGGATATTTATATCCCTTAAATCCCATTCTCATTTAACCCGTCTCCATTAATCCAACACTAGCCCGACTCATACCAACTCCTACTCTATTATTTATTTCCTGACAACCCGAGTAAACTTTCCCTCTATTAGTAAGTAATATAATTAATATCACTTTGAAATTTCGGGATGTTACAAGTCTTCCCTCCTTAAAGAGGTTTCGTCCCCGAAAACTAACTTATTCCCTATAAAAGGAAAACTTCTTATATTTACACGCTTTATTGAATCGCCTTCGCTTTCTGAGTTATCCTTCTTACTCCTGACTTGTAGTCGTCGAGCGGTGATCATGTGTTTTA
Organism: Bidens hawaiensis; assembly: GCF_021521415.1. Lineage (NCBI taxonomy): Eukaryota > Viridiplantae > Streptophyta > Magnoliopsida > Asterales > Asteraceae > Bidens > Bidens hawaiensis. The sequence continues at coordinate 521,263 of NW_027491578.1, read as the reverse complement.
GCTATTACGGTAGCTTGTCCATGAAGCCCTCGATGTACCAAGTCTCGTATCGCCTTCCCGAGGAACCATCTCCTATAATAACGCTAACTCTTAAGGCGACGCTTTACCATCACACAACTATTTATCATAACCAACATGCATTCAAGATAAATTCCTAGGTCGTTCATACAAAAACACAAGAAGTCACAAGTACTTCATAACATAAAAAGAAATTATTCAAGCTTGCTAAACAAACATAGGTTCAACTGTAACATAAAACACTCTTTAACTACTAAACATAAAACAGCTGTGTCATGCCACTTATTCTCCTGCAACCTCCTCAGCAGTTAATAGACCATCCTTTCACGCGTTTCCTCTTCCTTCCGCCACTGCCACGGCTTCTCCACACGCCCTAGCTATGTGACCTGACTTACCACACTTGTAACACTTCTGGTCCTCGGTGCATTCACGGGAGATGTGCCCCTTCCTCCCACATCGGTAGCACTGATTTGGACCAGCCTTGCATTCCCCCAAGTGCATCTTCCCGCACACCTTACATGCTTCCTTTCCTGCCATCTTCTGTGTCTTTCTCCCTGCACGCTCCACGACATCCCCAGCTCTCTTAGTTCCTTTCCCTTTTTCCCCATCTTCCACTTCCACATCATCCGCCGCCAGATCATCATAGACCATCTCCGCCAACTCGACCGCCGACTCAAAGGTAACGGGTTTGTTGGCCCTGACTAACATGCGGACCTTCTGGGGAAGTCCTCTAACGTAACACTTGATCCGTTTAACCTCGGTGTTCACCATGTCAGGAACCAGCCTAGACATGCGGTTGAATTCAGTGGTGTACTCACGATGTGTCATCTTGTCCGCCTTCAGATTCAGAAATTTCATCTCGGCCCTCTCAACCTCAGCATCAGCACAGAACCTTTTCATCACTAACTCCTTAAGGTCATCCCACCTCATGGCCTTAATCTCCTCTCGGGTCTTCCTTTGTTCGACAGTTTCCCACCAGTACATGGCCTCATCTTCAAATGACTGTGTGACATAACCCACTGCTTGGTCGGGACGGCATTCGCTAATTCGGATTTTCTTGTCTATTGTGGTCATCCATTGGAGAGTAGCAATGGCGTCTCCCAACCCAGTCAGCTTTGGCGGGTCGCATCCTTTGAAGGACTTATAGTTGCACCCATCTTGGCCTCTTTTCCTGTCATCGACCTTCACGGATTTATCCTCACTTGAGGCCTCTCTTTCTCCTTCCCCATCCTTCCTACCATCACCACCTGCCCCTTCAGCAGTTCGTTCACGGCTTCCAGCAGATCTTTCAGGATTCAGGTTCTTCACAGCAGCAACTACAGCTTGAACAATGGCTGCTTGAACTGCAGGGCTAAGTTGAACTTCTTCGTTGTTGTTCTGGTCTCCTCCAGCGGCGCTTCCTTCATCTTCGGTGTGGGAAGCTTCTTCTACCGAGGGTTGCCGGACAAGACGAGGCCTGCCACGACGTCCAGTGCGACCCCCGTTTCCCACAAATTCTCCAGCTCCAGCCATCAGTATTCTAGAAGGGACAACACAAACATCATCACTCAAGGAACTATTTAGTACAAGGATAGCAAGGCTAACAGGTAATCACAGTGGCCGGCTGTGATTAGCTGATCACGTTACTTTCCGTGTCCTATACACTTCCCTTTATGAGTCTATTTGTGTTGGTTCTACTTAAGCAGTTAGCCAATTCAACAATCAATTATTCCTATCCCTGCCGTTCACGTATCCTTTCTTTCTCATTAACATATATCATTTAATTATACACTTTACCTTTACTCATCTTGCTTGAGCGACACATGGCATTCTTGAACTGGCATTTTTTTCCTTTCTTACTTAAATCCCATTCTCTATTCGAGTCTAAGCATGTAGGATGCTTAAATCTCTCGAACTTTGCTCTGATACCAACTTGTAAGGCCCCGAACCCGGTAGCCCTACTTTCGCGTCGGATTTACTCATAAACACAGTTCTTACAAATCAGAGTTCATTAAAACTTTCGCGGAATATAAAAACTTTCATGAAACGTTACAGCAATCCAAAACTTGCCTTAATTAAACATTCTTGTCTTTCAAAATAAACGTCAATTACATTAAAACATTTTGAGTCTTCAGATGCCAGTCTCCTATTCGCCCACCATGTGCCCGCTCAAGCTAGCTGTCTCATTCTACTCACCTGCGTGCATACTAAAAGTCAGCTACGCTGAGTGAGTTCTAGTTAATCAAGCAACTTATCATACAACCACTACATACAATATATACGTATCCGAAGACACATAGTCCACAGTCTAACATGCCACTGCTTAACCACTTAATTACCCCTATAGCTTAGCCTCTTAATTACCCCTACAGCTTAGCCACTTATGCCACTTTATGCCACTTGATGCCACTTTAATAACGAATATCGTTATGCCACTTTGCCACTTTAATAACGAAGTCACGTATAGGCTTACCCTACCACGTACTATCGTCATGCCACTAACACTCTTACTAGACTCTGCCACTTCTATCACAATCTACCCCTACTTGTCTACAGCACACTTTATATCAATACAATATTTACATAATAAGCAAGTCACATCATAGAATACATACACACTAACAACCACTTGACAATCACTATCCTTGGCGATACGTGCAATATCCGAAGATCGTTCACGTACCGACAAGCATTACATAATAGCTACTTGTATAACATCTATACACTTACCACTTAAGGTAAGTGCATTCACACTTTCACATCTAACCTGCTTACCTTACCACCTAGCCTCTTATTTACACCTACCACCTTGCCACTTTGCCACTTTAATAACGTATAACGTTATGCCACGTTGCCACTTTAATAACGTAAAACGTTATGCCACTTTGCCACTTTAATAACGTATAACGTTATGCCACTTTGCCACTTTAATAACGTAGTCACGTATAGGCTTACCCTACCACGTACTATCGTCATGTCACTAACACTCTTACTACACTCTTGCCACTTCTAACACGCTCTACCTCTACTTGTCTACAACATGCTTCATATCATTTACATAATAAGCAAGTCACATCATAGCATTCATACCCACGTAATAACGATGGCACGTACAGGCTTTCCCTATCACGCGCTCACGTTATGCCACTAACACCCTTAGACTCTTGCCACTTCTAACACACTCTTCATATCAGTTCAGTATTTACGTAATGAACAAGTCACATCATAACATTCATACACGCTATCAACCACTTGGAATTTACTATCCTTGGCGATACGTGCAATATCCGAAGATCGTTCACGTACCGACAAGCATTATAAAATATATACCTCGTATAACATCTATAGCATACACTTACCACTTAAGGTAAGTGTATTCACACTTCACATCGAGTATGCACACAGCCCCGAAAACATAACAAGGAAATGGGGCTAGAAACTCACCTGGACTCTGCTTCTTCCTCTGATATCTGTAAATCCCTTCTTTAACTGAGCTCGGCTGACTGTACAAGTTACACGTATCAATACTCGCCTGATCTAATCTGGTGGTCTAGTATTAGCTTACTTTTACTTATCGTTTTTAATTTATTTTCTAATCGAACTTGGCTTTAGGCGAAGTTGTCATCAGGCGAACTTAGCTCTAGGCGAAGTTGTCATCAGGCGAACTTGGCTTCAGGCGAAGTTGTCATCAGGAGAACTTGGCCTCAGGCGAAGTTATCAATTAGGCGAACTTAACTTTACAGCGAAGTTGCCATCAGGCGAACTTAGCTTGCAGGCGAAGTTCATCAGGCGAACTTAGCTTGCAGGCGAAGTTCATCGCTTTGAAGGCGAAGTTGCCCAGACAACCGCTGTTTTAGTTTCTGATCGGCATTTCGAGCGATTTTAACACCCTTGCTATGGTTCAATATCACCCACTACGCTTCCCGACCATTTTCGGTCGTTTATACACTAAAAAGCTTGGATCTTTAAACTTCAAAGATCAAGAACCATACCTTTTTGGGCTTGTTTGGATCTCGTTTACTTGCTTAATCACAACCAACCACGCTCTCTCTCTCGAACCTCGCTCTCCCTCTCCTCGGCTGCCGCCGGCGGTTGTAGGTGGTGTGTGTGTGTTTTGGAGTGTTTTTAGGAAAATGATGGAAATGAAGATATTTTGGGGTTTTAGGGGATATTTATATCCCTTAAATCCCATTCTCATTTAACCCGTCTCCATTAATCCAACACTAGCCCGACTCATACCAACTCCTACTCTATTATTTATTTCCTGACAACCCGAGTAAACTTTCCCTCTATTAGTAAGTAATATAATTAATATCACTTTGAAATTTCGGGATGTTACAAACTATTAATAAATTAATTTTTTTTAAATAAAATATGATTTTCTCATTATATAGAAACATTGATATTACATCAACATAGCAGGTAGGCGGGCAATAAGCTGCGTCGCCACCCCTTTCTGAATTGCAAACCGTAACCTGTTAAAGACATACCCCTGCTCCTTTGGAGTCGACACATTGCTATGCACAACCCGTTGGACCCTGGTTAGGAAACGGATAGCTTCCGGTGCCAAGGAGACAAAGGTATCAAAAGCCAAAGGGACAAAAACATGTTGGTTCTCTTCGCATGCTTTAGCATGTTTCTCCACCTTATTCGTTTCAGCCCTTTTCATTGCTTGCCCAGCTACAATCTCATTATCCCTCAAACCAGCTAAAGGAGATACCCCAGTGAGGTCAACACAAGCGTGTTTTCCCCCGGCCCAACCAAAGACGAGCAAATCTGCCGGTCGTAGAGTGGATCTCCCTTCCGTGGGGACTGTAAGGAAGTTTACGGGGGCTTCCTTTTTAGCTGATATCTCAGCTCGCCTTAAGATGTCCCAAAGAACGTCCCGCACCCAATCATGTCGGTATTTGAACCCAGGAATCTCCTTGCAATGAACCGCATGCTCTCCGAATTTATCCATGCAAGCCTTACGGCAGATCGGACATGTTTCGTCTTCTGGGTACATTGGGACCATCAAACGGTACTTAAGAATGGCCCTATACTCTACCGCAGACATGCTTTGGCCCAAGCCATCAATTGAGATAACGGTCAGAAAATCTTGGGCATGAGGATGCTTTGGCCCAAGCCATCAATCGGGTTTTCTACTAGTGGTTTTTTCTAAGCGTATGTTGTTGTGGCAACAGTGTCTTTCCAAAGGGTCATAACACTTGCCAAATCTCATTACCAAGTTTAAATCCCACGTACAATGGTGTTGCCATATTTCGGAGCAAGCACACAATCAGGGATTCAAACCTTAACACACACCCCCCCCCCCCAAAAAAAAAAAAAAAAAAAACTAAAGTGGTGATGGCAGGGCTCATATAGTTATGTGTTAAAAGAGATCGAATTCACAAATTAGTCCCAAAAATCTGCAATTTCTTACTAACATATAACGGATAAATGTGAAGGAGGCACTCCTAACCTGAATCCAAAGTACTCAGATTTCTAAGTAATGAGATAGTATCACGTCGATTTTACCCAAAATGAATGTGACACTCCTAACGTGAACCCATAGCATCCAAATCGCACTCACCAACATGATTATTTGGCTTCAACATCGGGTTAGCAATCCCAATCTTCCTACCCGGTGAACCCGAACAACCAAAAGCACCTGATGGTGTCCATGAAGGTGCCCATTGAACCATAAGTGGTAAACATGATTAATTAAAACCCGATGTATTGACAACAAGGTTTATACACGGAAAACAAGAAAAATTAAGGTTTAGAAAAGAGCGAATAAGATGAAGAAGTAGTAATATCGTGATAGATTATAAAAGAATTATAGAATCTCTATGTCATCTTTACAGTTAACTCTTAATCTTATATCAAAAATAAAAATAAAAATAAAAATTAGGCCATAAATTATATGATCCAAAAGTATAGATGGATTCTTGCAATTCCCATAGTACTATATAAACAATCCTCACTGGCTGATAGTATTATACTTATTTATTATACTTCTAAACATTTACAGAGTATTAAATAACTACTTTATTTATTAGTATCGATATGTAACCAAGCGTTTTTCTTTAGCCGTTCAAAAATTATCACAACTTGTTAGGAAAAAAACAAGTACTACGTAAACCGACATAGACAAACTTCCATATAATAGTAAGTGGCTCCTTTTAGAAAAAGGCTCCCATACAAATCATTGTGACAATCCAACAAATACTTCCATTATTTATAGCACGTTCAATAGCCTCAAGACTCACTTTTACATTTTTCACACATTTATGATTTTACCCCAAGAAGTACAAACAACAAAGCATAGAGTACAACTCACAATCTATCATCATTCTTCACCCCACTAAAACAACTCAACCTAAACAATTCAAAGCTATGGTACCATCCATCAATGCACATCACCATCACCACTTTAAACTTATTTAATTACTATAATTAGGCGAAGTGGCCCCAGCCTCACACGCCTTCGCCGCCGGCGACGCCTCCACCGCCGGAGACGGCGTAACGGGTGTCACCAACAGCTCCGACGGCAGATCAACAGATAACCCTTGTAAGTAAAAAGTGTAGAACAGCTTGAACGGAAACACCAGCTGCTGAAGCTTCACTTGACCGTACGCTCCGGCGAACACTCCGGTGCCGCCGGTGACGGAGAGGTAAGTGTCCTCTGTTGTCACGTATGCGCCTTGCACTGCGATCTGCCCGTAATCTCCCAAGTGGAAGCTGTAAATGGCTTCGTATCGGTCGCCTTTTGTCTCCGGCATGTTCTTGATTAGAATGCATATTCCGGCGGTGATTCCTAATCGAGTTTGAAGGTCCGCGCTGTATACCTGCATTGGATTTAGTAAAACTTTGAGATCTTTGTTCTCGTCTTTTGGACGAACTAAAAATTATATCGCAAACAGAATACAGACGGGCAACAAACTGCGCTGCTAAACTTTTTTGAATATAAAAAAAGTCTTTTAAAATTTACATTAATAGAAGCTGAGATTATAACTTATAACATCATTATTAATAACCTGTTAGACCTAACTAAGCAGCTTTAGACGCTTAGATGTAACGAAACCAAAAGTAACATACCTAAATGTAGCAAAAGTTAAAAGAAAAGAAATTATTTTGTAGGTAAACAGAATAGAATGCAAACGGGCAATAGGATACGCCGCTAACAGTTTTTTAACATATAAAGTAAGTTTTTTGAAAATTACATTAATAGATACCGAGGTTGTAACATCATTACATGTTAGACTTAACTGGGTAGCTTCATAGGCTCAGACATAATGAAACCAAAGGAAATTAATGTGATTTGTAATGTAGAATTAAAAAAAACTTTTCTTGGATAAATAACAGGTATCCGTTTATTTTTGTTAGTTAGCGTGATTGGTGTAATTTTATTTTAACTTTTTGCAGTTTGTTTTTCTAGTTCTAGCTTTTCGCTAGTTTTGCCTTGAATGAAATAAAATTGCCGTTTAGAAATTACCTTGTTGGTAAACGGAACAAGATCACCGAGCGAATTCACCGGCTTTTGACCCAATCGAAGATACGCGGGGCTTCCACGGTCTCTTTCATTGATTTCATACACACACAGTTCGTGAACTTTCGCTACAGATCACACAAAACATCAAATTAATTTAAACCCCTATAAAAATATTATTGTTAAATAATTTGGCAAAAAGCTTAACCGTAAGACGGTAAAAGCCTGGTTACATTAATTCAATACAGGGTTACAATATATAAAGATAAACCCGTCACTAGTCTCGATATTAAAATCCTAAATACTATAGTTTCCAATAGAAACTTCACTTACCGGGTCTGGAAGAATCTGAGGGGCTACCTTGACTCTTGACACTAAACGCTTTCTGGGTACCAGAAACATTGGCGTTGGCGGTGCGTGATAGGTTAATAGATGAAGGGATTGATTGGAGAGAAGCTGAAGCAGCAGAAGCCATTGAAGCAAAGAATATTTATGATGAGTCTTGTAATTGTGATTTGGAAAGTTGATGGTGGTATTGGATATTTGTGGGCATGTATATATATATATATATAGATAGATAGGGAGGTGTAATTAAAAAGGAGAATTGAGTGTGGTGGAGAGTAGGTGGACGGTGGGGCCGGAGATTGGACGGAGAGTTTAAAAGCGGGTTTTCTTTGCTCGTTTTCACGTTTTTTGGTTTATTGTAAAGACGGAAATTTGACGCACGTGGAAATTGAATACACGCTACGACCGGCCAGGTTACATTTGACCAACGTTTAGTTAACATGCTAGTATTATACTAGTTGTAACATAATCCTTGTTAAAAAAAATAAGTTGTCTAGTTTTATCGGTAAACTAGGATACAGCCCGTGCTACACACGAGTGAGAAATATTTCAAACGTTATATATATGTAGATATCATAAGAATTATTTATCTTTTTCTCTACAAAAACACAAGATGTAGAAAAAATATGTATAAATGGTTCTGAGAAACTGTTAAACAAATCATTGAATTGTTAAAATAATAGTAAGGGAACACAAAATCAGTTATAAATAATTAATTGTGGTACAAATCGGTTTATGAACACATTCGAGCAGATGCAGATTACCGAATATTACACATTTTTGATGATTGAAGAGGTAGGTCCCAGCAGAACCCAGTTGGACCCGCAAGACTCACCTCAAAGAGGGACGTCTGCGCAGTTGAACCCGCAAGACTCACCTTTAACAGGGACGTCTGCGCAAAGGCTAAACTCGCAAGACTCACCTTGAAGAGAGACGTCTGCGCAGAAACCAACTGGATCCGCAGGACCCACCATGCTCAGAGACGTGACGTCCTTACGCGCAGTACGCAAGCTGTTCCCGCAGGAAAAGCCTCCCAATGGTCGACGTACTCCGCCTGTTCCCGCAACAACGGATACTAGCCATCAGGGAAGGCTACCCGCGCAGCAAGGCTACACGCACAAGGCACTTAACTCTTAAATAATTCAGTAATGTCACCTGAAGAAGGAGTGAGCAAGCCGGGAATACTCCCGCCCAAAGGCGGGAAAACTCCCGCCCAAATGAGCCAGTCCGTACGCTACTGGAGGATCTTTTGTACTGTACCTGACGAGGTATGGACAAAAGATCTGACCAAAGCTGCGACAGCTCACTGACAACAGTACAACGAGCATCATGCTCTATTACTTAATGTCATTATCAGCCGCTGCCTACTCACCAACCTGTCGTAGCACGTGCATAGCCTGCAGTTGGTGGAAAAGGAATAGTACACAACCGGCCTGGTCACTATCAGCCGCTGCCTACCCACCAACCACCAGCATGGCATGTGCGTAGCCCACAGTTGGCAGAACATGAATACTATTCAGCCGGCTATACCTTCTTGGAAACCTACCTTCGGCTATAAATACTCCAACACCTTGGAACGGTATCATCATCTTCTCTCTAGCTATTTCTCTTAATATACACTTATATTCAAGAGCAATCTAGTCTGATTCTCACGCCGGAGGGTGGTCACAAGGAGGTACCCCCCCCCCCCCCTTCTCAGTGACGAGCTCACGGTTTGTTTTGCAGATCATCAGAAGAACAACCATCTTGCCGGAACTAACCCTCGTGGGAAACATCTATTTAACCCCCAGATTATCCGTAATCTGCCCGGGGTCAATTAGTGTTTCTTCATTGGCGCCATCCGTGCATAAAAGCTAGAACTAATCCTTTTTCAGTTTTTTCAAACTTCTGGAAAGATGGTTAAGGTTACTCCGTTGCCAAGGCCAACGAGTGACCAAGAAACTCCGGTAACCACAACCCCAGCAACTGGGGGGAACACCGGCGAGTACACAATATTTACGAACATTACCCCGGTTAACCAAGCCGGGGCAAGTGCAGTAAATTTTACGAACACTATTCCGGTTACCCAAGCCGGGGCAAGTGCAGTAAATAATCATCCCCTGGGATTCATTGATACCCAGACGGAAAGACGACAGACGAGGTTCCCTCGCCAAACACTTGATCAAGTTAAAGCGTGGGCGGAAGCACGTCAGAAGGAATTCCAAGCTGAGTTGGACGAACGCTTACGTTCAGTCCAACAGGCTGACGAGTTCGGAAGCACTCGACAACAGCTCAACATGAGCAATGAGTGCGAGTCCTCGGACGATGATCGAGAGTCCGACAGTGACGCAAACCCTCGCCATAGGGCGAAAGGGAAGCGTAACGAAACGGACTTCCAATCGAAAAGAAATTTTGGAGAAACCTTCAAACAAAGGAACGCGGGGGGAAACCCACGTGACTTCTCCAAAACCTTCAGACCAACTGCTGCAAACGCGGGAACATCCAAGTTTGCAAGGGACATTGCGGAAGCAATCGCCCCGAAAAGTGCCAAGCAGATGCCCAGCATCGGCACTTATGATGGTATATCCGACCCAGATGATCACCTGAACAGATTCATAGCGGGGTCAACCGTCAGCAACTGGACGGAACCCACGTGGTGTTATATGTTCCAGATGACGCTGGTTGGAGCGGCTAGAGCGTGGTTTGACCGTCTACCGGTCCAACACATCTACGATTGGGCGGACTTCCAACACAAGTTCAGCCAACACTTCAGTCAACAGAGGAAATATACTGAAGAGCAGTGGACGATCCTCAACTGCGTTAGAGAGGAGGATGAATCTTTACTAGACTTCATCACTCGCTTCAACTCGAAAAAGCTGAGTCTGGGCGCTATAAGCGAAGATCTTGTTCGCGCCGCTTTCATCCACGGCGCCGAATACCCAGAGCTGATCCGCACGTTGACGGGTAAAGACGACATGCCATCCACATGGGATGCCATCATGACGGCGGCCAAGCGCTTTGCCGAAACAGAGAAGCAGCTGGGTGGGGATCTGCCCCAGGGTACAAGCCTCTACACGCAGAGGACTAGAGAACACAACGTCCGGACCGCCCGGCAAAACAAAAAGAGGAAGCTAGGCATTTAGCAGTCAAGGGTAAACTTTGACACCACATCCAGCTCTCGCTCTTTAGTAGGCGGAAGGGATAACACGCACCCGTCAAGCCGACACCCCCGGTGGACGCTGTGGCAACTGCCCAAATCCGACCTGACCCAGGTACCCGTTTTCGGATCCGATTTTAAGATTTAAAAATTGATTATAATCTTTTTAAATTTATCAAATATATATATATATATATTACTAATAATAATAATTCTTTTCCGCCGTCCCGCCCCTTTTTCTCTCTTGTCGCCGTCCCGCCCCTCTGCTTAACCCTTAAGCCTTGAACCCCCTTTTTCTCTTAACTCTTTGCTTGTCCTTTGGTTCTTCCCGCCTAAGGATGTCTGCGCAGCTCCACGCGCCAGACTCCTTACAAGGAAGCCTGCGTGAAGACCAGCCGTTCCTGCGATACGCGAGGCGAACTGTTCCCGCGGCGCGCAAGGGATTGTAGTTCTTCCCGCGACGCGCTAAGGATTGTAGTTCTTCCCGCGGCGCGAAAAGAATTGTAGTTCTTCCCGCGGCGCGCTAAGGATTGTAGTTCTTCCCGCGGCGCGCTAAGGATTGTTCTGTCTGCCTTCGCCCTCGCGCACTCAAGCCTTCTCGCGCTAGACACTTAAGTCTTTTCTCCAGTTTAAGCCAGCCTGTATGCTTTTGAAATATCTTATCTTCTGTGCTATACCTGCCAAGGTATGGGCACAGTAGGCCAGGTCTGACATCTGTCCGAAAAGTCACTTTCGGCGCAGCTTGCTTACCAACCCTCTTGGTTGTTAGAAAAAGTAACTGACATAATCTTTTAAAATCTTCTTTTCCATGTCTTGAACAGTACTTTAACTGACCCCTCCGATGCTTTGAACAGTCAACCTGTCAGCCTTCCCCATCCCCTGCAGCTGCCACCATATCTCTTGCTTTTTGATATCTTTTGCTTTGATTTGATAAGATCTTTTTCCCCAATTCAAGGGATGTGTTCCCTAGGGTTTTCCTATAAATAAAACTAATTTCTTGGATATTAAACACTACACTCAAACACTTAAACACTCCCCAAAATCTTTCTCCCTCACTCTCTGCCGAAGATCCTCAGCGACACCTCCAACTCCCCTCTTTGCAATCCGTCTTCTCTTCTTTTCTGCCCATAAATCTCGGTAAATAAATAATATATAATTCTTTTTTTTAAATAATTTGTTTAAGTGACTTACATATATTCAAGACATAAAAACCAATCGTTAAACCAATAACCTCTTATTTATAGGTTAACTTTCGCTTGTTTAAAAGTTGGTTCTTGCATTATCTTTCAACGCACCTTTTACAGGTGAGTAATCTCGTACATAATCCCCTTTTATTTTTAACGTTTTGGGATGTTCATGTGTTCGTACAACTTGAGTCTTAAACTTGTTTATGAAATTATGTGCGCAAAACCCATGTGTTATGGACGTTTACTAGTGTTGTATATTTGTATGTGTGGATCATTAACCGCTTTGATCGGCCTATTCCGAAGTTTTCATGGATCCATTAGATAAACACGGGAGACCTATTGTTACGATTTTCTTGGTTTGTTTGCACATACACGAATGATTATTTGTTTTTGCTCGATTTGGAGCACGCTATGAACTATGAGCTATGATCTATTTAGGCTTGATCACAATCTGTTTACACACTATGTTGAACACCAGTTATACACATGTTGCGCGCAGTGCTTTGTTATTATCTATTTATATCTATTAAACTTGATTTCTCACCGACACGCAAGTGTTGACGTTTTATTTTAACACATGTTCAGGTTTGCTGTAGCTGCTTTTGGAAACTCGAGGACACGTAGGATGTTTTCTTTTACTTTGGACCTAGTTTAAAATATAACAAGACAAATTTATGTATTTGAATATTATGAGTTATGATATGTGATTTATGTTACTTTATGGTGTGTTATGCGCATGCGCAATGAAATGTATTTATTAAATATTGACACCCAAATAGTGTCACGAGTAATGAAACAATTCGTAGCGCCCCGATGTATAATCCGCCATCGGTCGGGGTGTTACAGATTGGTATCAGAGCTCCGTGACTTTAGGATTAGGTGGTTAGACGTAACGACCTAGAATACCTAAGAGTCCCTTCTCGCGCATGAGAAAAATCTCATGATTGCGCGCTAATTGTTAATTACTCGATATTTATAAAATATGCTTGCGCATACGCAGCACATGATTTCATGTTTTATCCGCGATCTTTCGATTTTTATTGTTAAATTTCAATTCGTTTCTTTACTTACATATTCGTTTGTTGTTGGGACTTAACATTGAAAATCCGAAAAGTCATGGTGATACATGAATAGTTGATTTTCAATCCCCATTAACTTTATGTTCTAAAATTGAAGATTTGAAAAGTCATGGTGATACATGAATTGTCAATCTCCAATACTCATTTACTCGTATATTTTAAATTGAAGATTTGAAAAGTCATGGTGATACATGAATTGTCAATCTCCAATACTCATTTACTCGTATATTTTAAATTGAAGATTGGAAAAGTCATGGTGATGCATGAATTGTCGATTTTCAATTCGAATTCATTACCTGTATTAAGTTTGCATTTAAATTCATATTTTACTTCAAAATTTGATAGCATTTAACTCCGCGAAACAAGCTTTACAATGATATACTTTGCGCTAAAACGATTTCCCATACCAAGATATTAACAAAAACTAAAACTTTTATAGAATGCCTCCGCTATCAGCTCGCCGTCATCAGAGGAGAGAAGCCTTGCGCAGACGTATGCAGCGTCGTTCCCAGGAAATGGCCGCCGCAATAGCCCAAGCCTTAAATCAAAATAATACCAACCCCTCCGGATACAATATTAAGTCCTTTAATGCGGGTAACCCTCCGAAATTCACAGGGCTCGAAGGAGCCACCGTAATGCTCCAATGGCTCGAGAAAATTGAGAACACCTTCCTCCATACCCATTGCCCTCCAGACCGACGAACCTTATACGCCTCAAGTGTCCTGGAATCGAGGGCGCTTACATGGTGGAACGGAGTAGCTCACGCGCGTGGCGCAGAGGCTGCTTCTAGCATGCTCTGGGAGGAATTCAAGGATCTTTTGACTCGAGAATTCTGCCCTCCCAACGAAGTAAAGCGCCTTGAGGAGGAATTTTGGAACTTGAAACAGTACAGTGGCGAAGCGCGCGAGTACGCTACGCGCTTTCACGAACTAAGTTTGCTTGTCCCGCACCTAGTTACCCCTTCCCGCCGCGCCATCGAAAAGTTTCTTGGGGGTCTCCCCATGGAAATTCAAGATTCTGTATGGGCCAGGAACCCAGTAACCCTCTCTGACGCCATCGAGTTGGCCGCTGTGCTCAGTGACAACCATGTCAGGGCAGGAACCCTGTTCCTGCGGGGAGCCGAGAAGACCAAACTCACCAAGACTGTCCCAGAACCAACAGAAACCAAGCCAGAACCCTCAAACCGTAACAACCTCAAGCGCAGGCACAAACCCAATCATCAAGCCTACGCGCTTACCAACCCGCTCGTTGTCCAGCAACCCGCCTACCAACCTCCAGTACACGCTCCTAACCCACTGTCAACCTACCCAACACCCCCTGTAGTCTATAACTATGCCTTAACCAATTCCGCGCTCCCTGCCCCGTCAACTAAGAAACCTTACACAGGAAACCAACCCTTTTGCCCAACCTGTAAACTTCATCACCCAACTCAAGCCCCGTGTCGACAATGCAACCGATGTGGCCGTATTGGCCACACTGCTGAGTACTGTAGAGTCCTTCCCACCAACCCAATCGCGCAAACCCCACCAACCTACCCGCAAAACCCACAATCAACATACCATAATCCACGACCCAGGTCGTGCTATAACTGCGGTGACCCCAGTCATTTCCGGAACGCGTGCCCGAGACTGCAAGTACAAATTACGCAAGCTAATCCGGTTAACCAAATTTCAAACCAAGTGGCGCGCGGACGAGCTTTTAATATAACCGCGCACCAAGCGCAAGCGAATAATGACGTGGTTAATGGTACATTTTTACTTAACGGACAATATGCATCTATACTTTTTGATACTGGCGCCGATAGGAGTTTTATTTCTCGCGCATTTGAACAAAAACTTGCGCGACCGCGAATAAACTTAAACGGAAACTTTACAGTTGAAATGGCTAACGGTGAAACAATTATAATAAACTCCGTGATCAAAGATTGCACGCTTAACCTTAATGAACACGATTTTCTAATCGACCTCGTTCCCATGCCTCTTGGAAGTTTTGATGTTATTATTGGTATGGACTGGCTCTCGCAAAATCACGCCGAAGTAATCTGCGCCAAGAAATTGATTCGCATTCCTCGGGAAAATGGTCAAGATCTTCATATCTACGGCGAGAAACCATCTAACGGTCTTAAACTTATGTCATGCACTGAAGCCCGAAGACTTTTACGAAAGAAATGTGTCGCGTTCTTAGCTCATGTGGTCAAACCCGATGAAGGAAAGAAGAAACTTCATGAAATCCCCATCGTGCGTGACTTTCCTGAAGTCTTTCCCGAAGATCTTTCTGGTTTACCTCCCGCTCGGGAAGTCGAGTTTCGTGTTGATCTTGTCCCTGGTGCATCCCCCGTAGCCAAATCTCCTTATAGACTTGCACCCGCTGAAATGCAAGAATTAGCAAGTCAACTTCAAGAGTTGACCGATAAAGGATTCATTCGCCCTAGCTCTTCGCCGTAGGGTGCTCCGGTTTTGTTCGTTAAAAAGAAAGACGGTTCGTTTCGCATGTGTATCGATTACCGCGAGCTGAACAAGCTCACCATTAAGAACCGGTACCCCTTACCGCGTATTGACGACCTCTTTGACCAACTCCAAGGTGCCTCTTGTTTCTCCAAAATCGATCTCCGTTCTGGCTATCACCAGTTGCGTATCCGAGAAGAAGATATTCCCAAAACTGCCTTTCGAACCCGCTACGGTCATTTTGAATTCTTGGTCATGCCCTTCGGTTTAACCAACGCACCCGCTGTCTTCATGGATCTAATGAACCGGGTGTGTAGGCCTTTCTTGGACCAATTCGTGATCGTGTTTATCGATGACGTTCTGGTATATTCCAAAACCAAGGCCGAGCATGAACAACACCTTCTGTTGGTGCTGCAAAAGCTTCGAAGTCTAACAAGCAATGGCGCATGTGCATAGATTTCAAAGACTTGAACAAAGCATGCCCCAAAGATTGTTACCCGTTACCCGAAATTGATCTTAAGGTAGATTCGTTAGCACCGTTTCGCCTTAAATGCTTCCTTGATGCGTATAAAGGGTACCATCAAATCCACATGGCCGTTGACGATCAGGACAAAACCGCATTTCGGACGCCCGATGGCACATTTTTTTATCAAATGATGCCATTCGGACTTAAGAATGCCGGGTCCACATACCAACGCCTGATGTACAAAGAGTTTCATGCCCAAATTGGGAGGAACTTGGAAGTCTACATGGATGACCTGGTCATCAAAAGCCTTGACCCAGAAGCGATGTTGAAAGACATCGAAGAAACATTCAACACACTCAGAAGGATAAACATGAAGCTCAACCCAAGCAAGTGTTCCTTTGGGATGGAAGAAGGGAAGTTCTTAGGAGTCATTGTTACAAAAGATGGCTTCAGAGCGAACCCTGAAAAGGTCGAAGCCATTATCAAGATGGAATCACCTACTACCATCAAGCAAGCTCAGACACTGAATGGACGCCTAGTTGCACTTAACCGCTTCTTGGCAAATCATGCGGATAGGTCGTTCCCATTCGTGTCGACGCTGAGAAACTGTTTAAAGAAAACGCACTTCCACTGGACACCAGAAGCGGAAGCAGCTTTTCAGGAAATTCGGTCACGCTTGATCGAACTCCCAACGCTCACAGTGTAACACCCCGACCAAGGGCGGATTATACATCGGGGCGCCACATATTGTTTCATTACTCGTGACACTATTGGGTGTCAATATTTAATAAATACATTCATTCGCGCACGCGCAAGTAGACATAAGATAACATAGATCATCATAAATCAATATATTATAAATCATAATATTCGAACAGCAAAAACTTGTCTTGATACATTTTAATCTAGGTCCAAAATAAAGAAAACTTCCTACGTGTCCACAAGCTCCAAAACAGCTACTGCAAACCTGAACATGTGTTAAAATAAACGTCAAACACTTGCGTGTTGGTGAGAAATCAAGTTTAATACAATACATAGATAACCATAAATCTGCGCGCAACACGTGTATGTCTGGTGTTTAACAAGGGTGTAATCAGATTGTGATCAAGCCTAAATAGATCATAGCTCATAGTTCAATCCGTGCTCCCAAATGAGCACAAAAACAAGAAAACATCTGTGCAAGTGTAAACAAAGAAAACCGTAAACGATAGGTCTCCCGTGTTCATCTAATGGATCCATGAAAACTTCGGAATAGGCCGAACAAAGCGGTTAATGATACACACATACAAATAAACAGCCAAGTAAACGTCCTCAACACATGGGATACTGCGCGACTAAAGTTCATAAACCAGTTTAAGACTCAAGTTTGTACGAACACATGAACATCCCAAAACATTAAAAAATAAAAAGGGATTAGGTACGAGATTACTCACTTGATAAACGATGCGGTGTAAGATAAAGCAAGAACCAACTTTAAACAAGCACAAGTTAACCTATCAACAAGATTATTGTTTTAATGATTTGTTTTAAGTCTTGATTACAAGTTAGCATAATTAATAAGTAAGTTATTATATATAATATATATTACCGGAAAAGCAGGGCAGAACAGGGAGGAAGACGGAGGCAGAGAGGAGGACGGCAGAGAGAGCAAGGAGCAAGAGAGAATAGGAGAGTTTAAGTGCTTTGTGTGTGTAGTGTTAGGAAAAATAACATTATTATTTATAGAGAAACCCTAGGGAACACAATCCCTAGAAAAAGGGGAAAAGATCTCAAAAAGCAAAAGATTCCAAAAGCAAAAGATATCAAAAGATATGGCAGCTGCAGGGGGCAAGATAAAGCTGACAGGGAACAGTAAACAGGCATGGGCGGGTCAGATAAAGGTACTGGTCAGGCATGGAAAAAGCATATCTCAAAAGATAATGTCAGTCACTTTTTCTGCCAACCAATGGGGTTGGTGCGCATGCTGCGCCGAAAGTAACTTTTCAGACATAAGATAGGTCAGGTCAACAACACAGGAGATAAGACATCACAAAAGCAAACGGCTAGATTAAACAGAAGAAAACTCAAAGGGTTTAGCGCGAGAAGGCTTGAGCGCACGCGCGAGGGCGAAGGCAGACAGAACGATCCTTAGCGCGCCGCGGGAAGGACTATTATCCTTAGCGCGCCGCGGGAAGAACTACCATTCTTAGCGCGCTGCGAGAAGAACTACAATTCTTAGCGCGTCGCGGGAAGAACTACCATTCTTAGCGCGCTGCGAGAAGAACTACAATTCTTAGCGCGTCGCGGGAAGAACTACCGTTCTTAGCGCGCTGCGAGAAGAACTACAATTCTTAGCGCGTCGCGGTAAGGACTACCGTTCTTAGCGCGCTGCGAGAAGAACTACAATTCTTAGCGCGCTGCGAGAACAGTTCGCCTCGCGTATCGCAGGAACAACTGGTCTTCACGCAGGCTTCCTTGTAAGGAGTCTGGCGCGTGGAGCTGCGCAGACAACCTTAGGCGGGAAGAACCAAAGGACAAGCAAAGAGTTAAGAAAAAAAGGGGGGGTTCAAGACTTAAGGGCGGGACGGCGACAAGAGAGAAAAGAAGGCGGGACGGCAACAAGAGGGAAAAGAAGGCGGGACGGCAACAAGAGGGAAAAGAAGGCGGAAAGAAAATATATTATTATTATTAAAAGTAAAATATAAGTATAAATAAATATTAAATCATAAAAGAAAGAGATCGGGTCAGAGAAACGGGTACCTGGGTCGGGTCGGATCGGGGCAGATGTCACACACAGCACCAGAAGCGGGAGAGGAATTAATCCTATACCTCTTCGCCACAGATAGAGCAACCGGGGCCGTCCTGCTAGTCGAGCGAAAAGGCATCCAGATGCCAATCTACTATGTTAGCCGTCTCCTAACAGACGTCGAAACCCGGTATTCTACCCTGGAAAAATTAGTCTTAGCACTTGTACAGGCTTCACGCAGGCTAAGACGATATTTCCAAGGTCACCCAATCACCATTCTCACCAACTTCAAACTTGCAAACGTTTTAGGCGAACCCGAACTGTCGGGACGCCTAGCCAAATGGGCAATAGAATTGGGAGAATACGCGATAAAATACAAGCCAAGGCCAGCCATAAAAGGCCAGGTCTTGGCCGACTTTATTGCCGAAGTCCCCGCCTCGCTGGAGAAAGAGTGCCAGGACGAGGCTCAACCCTCTCCAGCACAGGACATCGATGATGTCTGGCGACTTTACACTGATGGAGCAGCCAACAACGAGGGCTCAGGCTCAGGGTTAAAACTAACCAACCCAGCAGGCCAAGAATACACTTACGCTATTCGACTAGATTTTCCAAGTACGAATAACGAGGCTGAGTATGAAGCATTCTTGGCCGGGTTAAGGATTGCGCGTAAGATGGGAGTAAAGAACTTGGAAGCCCATGTGGATTCCATGTTAGTAGCCAATCAGATAAATGGGACGTACACGGCTGTGAACGACACAATGGCCTTGTACCTCGCTCAAGCAAAAACCCTCATGCGCGATTTTAACGATTGTAAGGTCATACACGTCAAGCGTAGCGAAAACAAATCTGCGGATGCGTTAAGCAAGCTTGCGTCATTGGCTTTCACCCACTTGGGAAAGGACATCCGCATTGAACTCCTTGGAGCACCATCAGTCCCACACAAAGAAGTTTGTGTCATCCAAACCGGCACGGAAACGTGGATGACACCAATAATAAATTACCTTGCAGCGGGTATACTACCAGAGTCGAAAACACAGGCAAGAAAACTCCGCTGTAAAGCACTGAACTATCAACTCATCGATGACATCCTTTACAGACGTAACTTTCTTGGCCCACTCCTCAGATGTGTTGACGACCAAGATGCCGACTACCTCCTAAGGGAAGTACACGAAGGCATCTGTGGGATACACGCAGGTCCACGCGCAGTTGTAGCTAAGCTAAACAACGCGGGATACTTTTGGCCGGGGATGCATACAGATGCACTGGCATACATCAGAAAGTGTAGGTCTTGCCAACTCTACGCACCCAACACGCATCGCCCGAAAAATGAACTTGTTCCAGTCACCTCTTCATAGCCATTTCAGAAGTGGGCCATCGATGTGACATGCCCATTTCCCACAGCAGCAGGGAACGTTCAGTTTCTAGTGGTCGCCATCGATTACTTCACCAAGTGGATAGAAGCAAAACCCTTGGCCCAAACGACCGCAAAACACATCAAAAAATTTATTTGGGAATTTATTATTTGTCGTTTCGGGCTTCCACCGAATTTGGTGAGCGATAACGGCACCAACTTTGCTGACAAGAAGCTACAACAGTGGCTGAAAGAACTTCAAATCACCCACACCTTTACCTCAGTGGCGCACTCGCAGGGTAATGGTGAGGTGGATTTGGGTTTGGGAATCAGTAGGGTTTGGGGATTTAGACGTGTAAAATAAGGAGTTGGAGGCTGAGGCACCTGCTAATAATAAAGTGGGGGGTTTGTAATTGTAATTTGTGGAGCAGAGGAATTTCATACCTCTTCGCATCAACACATATTTCTGCTGCGGCTGCATCATTTGCGATTCTCAATTCAATTGGAAGGGTTTGAGTGGGCATGTTAATTAATCAGGTTTTCTTAGGAGGGTGTTTGGGATGCGACGTTACCTATTAGCATACATGATCCCAAACGTCCCTTTATGAAGGTAAAGCCACTTTTTAAAAAAAAAATAATTACAATTTCTTTTAGTAAAGTATATTGTTTCCGTCCATTTCCATGTGGTGGAAAGACGATATTGCTCCTTCCTTACCCCTCAGTATATTGTTTGCACGTAACACACGTACCGACTTTTGGTTAAACATTTCTCTACCCATTTTTTCAACTTTTTTTCTTCTTTTAATTTGATTTATTTTGACCTGTTAAACATTTTACTTAAGCGCATAAAAACTCTAATGAGTTGAATTTGGCAGGACCGTCACAAGAGCGACATCAAGAAACGTAGGAAATAAAAGAAAATCCTATTAGAAATATACGTCGGCTACCGTACCATACGATATATCGTGAGATAATTGATAAACAATAAACATGTATCGCGTTTTTAATTGTCAGCGTCGCCGCATTACACGGGTTTTCTACCGGTGATTTTTTAAGCGTATGCAACACTTGCAACGGTGTCTTTCCAAAGGATCATAACACTTGCCAACTCTCATTACCAAATTCAAATCCCACGTACAGTAGTTCTGTCCATATTTCGGAGCAAGCATGTGAGCTGGGATTCGAATCGAAATCCCCCCCCCCCCCCCCCCCCCCAAAAAAAAAACACTAAAGTGGTGATGGCATGGAGCATAAAGTCCTATATTAAAAGAAATCTAATTCACGAAATAGTCCCAAAATCTTCAATTTGTTACTAACAAGTAACAAATAAAGGTGATTTTACTAAAATACTCAAATTTTTAACTAATGAAATAGTGTCATGTCGATTTTACCCAAAATGAACGTGACACTCATAACTTGAACCCATAGTATCTAAATCGCACTCACCAACGTGATTATTTGGCTTCAACATCGGGTTAGCAATGTCAATCTTCGTACCCGGGTTAGCAATGTCAATCTTCGTACCCGGTGTACCCGAACAACCAAAAGCACTTGATGTTTCATGAAGGTGATGTGGCGTCATATTACGCACAACGCCCCCATCAGAGGTTATCTACTACACACGGTCCAATGAGCTTTAGCTCAATTGGTGTTGGAGAAGTAAATATTTGGGTTGAAGACTACAAAATCTTAATCTCGAATTCGATCGTAACTGGGTTTTCCCCTGAATAGGAAATGGTGGGCTTGAGGCTACGCAACATTGTTTGCAATCACGGATATACGTGATCTCATTTTTCCATTAAGTTGTCCTATACAACCGAACTTTATTCATAGGCCGTTTAAAAAAATTATCACAGTTTGTTAGAAAGAAAAACAAGTACTACATAAACCGACATAGATAAACTTCCCTATAATAGTAAGTTGCTCCTTTTAGAAAAAGGCTCCCATAAATTAATGTGACAATCCAACAAATACTTCCATTATTCATAGCACGTTCAAAAATGAGCCTCAAGAGTCACTTTTTTATTTCACACATTTACTGATTTACCCCTAAATGTACAAACAACAAAGCATAGAGTACAACTCACAATCACTATCTTCATTCTTCACCCCACTAAAATAACTCTAGCTAAAACAATTTAAAGCAGCAATGATAGTATACTAGTATGGTACCATCCATCAATGCAAATCACCATCACCATCACCATCACCACTTTAAATTTATTTAGTTAATTACTGTAATTAGGCGAAGTGGCCCCAGCCTCACACGCCTTCGCCGCCGGCGACGCCTCCACCGCCGGCGACGGCGTAACGGGTGTCACCAACAGCTCCGACGGCAGGTCAGCAGACAACCCTTGTAAGTAAAAGGTGTAGAACAGCTTGAACGGAAACACCAGCTGCTGAAGCTTCACTTGACCGTACGCTCCGGCGAACACTCCGGTGCCGCCGGTGACGGAGAGGTAAGTGTCCTCTGTTGTCACGTATGCGCCTTGCACTGCGATCTGCCCGTAATCTCCCAAGTGGAAGCTGTAAATGGCTTCGTATCGGTCGCTTTTTGTCTCCGGCATGTTCTTGATTAGAATGCATATTCCGGCGGTGATTCCTAGTCGAGTTTGAAGGTCCGCGCTGTACACCTGCATCGGATTTAATAAAACTTTTAGGTCTTTGTTCTCGTCTTTTGAACGAACTAAAAATTATATCGAAAATATAATACAGACGGACAACATACTGCGGTGCTAAACTTTTTGAATATGAAAAAAGTTTTTTCAAAGTTACATTTATAGGAGTAACTTATAACATCATTCTTATTAACCAATAATATTAACCTGTTAGACTTAACTAATCAGCTTAAGACGACTAGACGTAACGAAACCAAAAGGAACTGATGTAAATGCAGCAAATATTAAAAGAAAAGAAATTGCTTTGTTGGTGAACAGAATAACGTAAATGTAGTAAAAATTAAAAGAAAAGAAATTGCTTTGTTGGTGAACAGAATAGAATGCAAACAGGTAACAGGATGCGCCGATAACAATTTTTTAACAGATAAAGTAAGTTTTTGAAAACTACATTAATAAATATTGGGGTTGTAACATTATTATTGGTGACCGTTAGACTTAACTAAGTAGCTTTATAGGCTTAGACATAATGAAACCAAAGGCAATTAATGTGATTGTCACATAAAATTAAAAAAAAAACTTTTCTTGGATAAAAAATGGGTAGCAGTTTATTTTTGTTAGTTGGCGTGATCGGGGTATTTTTTTATGGCCCAGTTTTTTTTTTTTTTTTTTTGCTAGTTTTGCCTTATGAAATTAAGTTGCCTTTTAGAAATTACCTTGTTGGTAAATGGAACAAGATCACCGAGCGAATTCACCGGCTTTTGACCCAATCGAAGATACGCCGGGCTTCCACGGTCTCTTTCATTGATCTCATACACGCAGAGTTCATGAACTTTCGCTACAGATCACACAAAACATCAAATTAATTAAAAATCCTAAAATAATTTTTGTTAAATAATTAAGGTAAAGACGAAAATGTAAAACAGTAACAGAATGTAATTCAATACAGGGTTACAATATATAAAAATAAACCGGTCAGTGAACTCGATATTAAAATCCTAAATACTATACTTTCGAATAGAAACTCCACTTACTGGGTCTGGAAGATTCTGAGGGGCTGCTTTGACTCTTGACACTAAACGCTTTCCGGCTACCGGAAACATTGACTTTGGCGGTCAATTTGTGAGAGAAAACCGGGTTAACGGAGCTTCTGAACGACAGAATATTAGGAGATGATCCAGTGGTGGTGCGTGATAGCTTCAAAGATGAAGGGATTGATTGGAGAGAAGCTGAAGCAGAAGCAGGCGCAGCCATTGAAGCAAAGAATATTATTAGTGTTTATGATGAAACTGGTGAATTGTGATTTGGAAAGTTGATGGTGGCATTGGATATTTGTGGGCATGTATATATATAGAGAGGTGTATGTAATTAAAAAGGAGAATTGAGTGTGGTGGAGAGTAGGTGGACGGTGGGGCCGGAAAATGGCCGGAGATTTTAAAAGCGGGGTTTTCTTTGCTTATTTTAACGTTTTTTGATTTATTGTAAAGACGAAAATTTGACGCACGTGAAAATTGAATACACGCTACGACCGGCCAGGTTACATTTGACCAACGTTTAGTTAACATGCTAGTATTGTACTTGTAACATAATCTTTGTTAAAATAAGTTGTCTAGTTTTATCGGTAAACTATAAAAATTGTCCTTTATGTTTACACCAAATTTCAGTGGTTATCCTTAATCTTTAAAATTAACACTACTTATACTTTATGTTTCCAAATATTACACTATTTGTCCTTTGACCATAACCCAGTTAGTATTTCTCGTTAATTCCGGTTACATGATTTACACATGAGAGCAAATAGGCCAATCAACATATTTACTTAACAAAATTAATAACTAAACTAACACGCATATAAATATAAAACAAATAAAGTATCTCTCTCCCTCCTATATCTTCTGCCACAAACCTACCACCACAACACCATCATCACCACCGTACCGCCAGCACCATCGACACTCACCATCACCGTTAACATCAACCCTCACTACTGGTGTCACCATCAACACTTGTTACCTCACTCCGGTGAGTAATCGGCGAGATATACGCGAAATTAAGCGGACTTAAACCGGCGGCGGTGCTATTAGATCTGCCACACTCCTCGAAATTGAGTTGTAATGTTATGGCCTCCACCACCACACGATGACACCGCCGTCGGCCAGATCTGTGGAGGTGGTGGTGGTTGGTGACCCAATTTTTTCTTCTCTCGGTGAGTGGCGGTGGTATGGTGGTCGTTGTTGTGGGTGTGGTGGTAGAGAAAGAAAGGTTGGACTTAGTGGTGATAATGGGGATCGTTTTGTTGGTCGGATTTGGTGGTGATAGACGTGGCGGCGTTGATAGGAGGTGATGGTTGTGATCACACAGTGGGTTGCCGGAGGTTGAATGGTGGCCAGTGGTGGTGTGGTGATGGGTGGTGATGGTAGGGTTTGGTGTTGGTGAAAGATTTGGAGAAGGTGATCTTATATATCTATACTATATATAATGTATGAGTGGTGCCCTGCTTGTGGTGCGCACATATGATGTATATATGTGTGAACCCTCGGGTGGACAAAAGTGAAATTGCACTAATTTTGACGTTATTTTACTAATCTCGTGAAAATAACGTTAAAAGTGACGGACGGTTAATCAGGCATCATGTAGTGGCGTTGATAGCCGAAAGACAAAGGTACATGCACCGATCAGCCGGTGTCCCGATGATTGAGTGCTATGTGCCTTATCTCCAAGGCTTGATGCAAAACTACTATCGAGCCGGGGGTCTCACCGAAAGCAGCCTCTCTATCCTTATAGGGTAGAGGTAAGGCTGTCTACATCTTACCCTCCTCAGACCCTACCATAGCTTTGCTATTGGTGGGATATACTGAGTACGATGATGATGATGATATAATGTATGAGTGATGGGCAAATTAAGACACTTAAGTTTTAAGTAATTTACAACTTAATTAACAAATTGTACAACTTACATAGCATATTGAAGAGGGGCAAAATAGTCCATTAGAAAATATGATGCACGTTAAACTAGGGCTGGCATATCGTGTATACCCGTACACGATAAGACACGAACATGTAAGGCCCCGTCACCGGTAACCCTACTTTCGTGTTGGATTTACTCATAAACGCAGTTCTAAATATCAGAGTTAATTAAAACATTCGCGGAATTTAAAAACTTTCATAAAACATTTCATAACAAAACACGTCTTGTCTTAAAACATCATTTTGTCTTTCAAAATAAACGAAACATTAAACTTAAACGTCTTGAGTCTTTCGATGCCAGCCTCTTATTCAGTGCCACGTGTCTCCTCAAGCGAGCTGCCTCATCCTACTCACCTGCGTGCATACTAAAAGTCAGCTACGCTGAGTGAGTTCTAGTTAATCACATAATCATACAATACATTATTACATTTCATAATTAACCTCTTAACTTTCTTTCATACACACCTAAGTGCATATACTTTGATTCTTACCTTCGTACTTTCTTTACATACATAATCATACGTTTTAAAGAGCCTTTCGCCCTATAACCTCACAGATATTATAAGGGTCTGGTCCCTAACATCACAGATATTATAAGGGTCTGGTCCCTAACATCACAGATATTATAAGGGTCTGGTCCCTAGCATCACAGATATTATAAGGGTCTGGTCCCTAACATCACAGATATTATAAGGGTCTGGTCCCTAGTTCTCGAATATTAGTAGGGTTCGATTCCCTCTTCGTTACCATACAACCATACATCATACCTCGAGTATTATTAGGGCTCTGTACCCTTTTCGTAACCATACAACCATACAACCGTCTTTTTCTTCTTTTATTAACTTTATTACGTTCATACACATAAGCATACATATCATACTTACCTTATACATAGCGTTACAACCTGACAGTACGTGCAATATCCGAAGATCGTTCACGTACCATCAAGCAATCATTCATACATATCACATATATCACATATGGCATACACTTATCACTTAGGATAAATGTGTTAACAACACATCGAGTATGCACACAGCCCCGAAAACATAACAAGGAATGGGGCTAGAAACTCACCTGAACACGGTTACGTTCACCGTTAATCGTAATCCCTTTCTTCAGTTGTGCACGGCTGACTGTATAACAAGTATACGTATCAATTAACTATCACTACTAATATTATATTTCTATCTTTATATGACCCACAACGAACGGGGGTCCGGGGGCAGCGCCCCTGGCAGCGGGGTCTAGGGGCGGGAGCCCCTAGCAGGGTCCAAGGGGCAGAGCCCCTGGCCGAAAAATTTTATTTCCATTAACTGTCTTAACACATTTTTCATTAGGTTTTTAATTTATTTCCTAATCGAACTTGACTTTAAGTGAAGTTAAACCTTAGGCGAACTTAGCTTTAAGCGAAGTTAAACCTTAAGCGAACTTAGCTTTAGGCGAAGTTATTAGTTAGGCGAACTTGGCCGTAAGCGAAGTTATCAATTAGGCGAACTTGGCCTCAGGCGAAGTTACCAGTTAGGCGAACTTGGCCGTAAGCGAAGTTATCAATTAGGCGAACTTGGCCTCAGGCGAAGTTACCAGTTAGGCGAACTTTGCTGTAAGCGAAGTTATCAATTAGGCGAACTTGGCCTCAAGCGAAGTTATCGCTTTGAAGGCGAAGTTATCGCTTTGAAGGCGAAGTTATCACTTTGAAGGCGAAGTTGCCCAGTTCAGCCGCTGTTTGGTTTCTATCAAGCATTTTTGGCGATTTTAACACCCTTGTTATGGTTCGACATCACCCACTACGCTCCCCAACCGTTTTCGGTCGTATAAACACTATAAAGCTTGGATCTTTAAACTTCAAAGATCAAGAATCATACTTTTTTGTGCTTGTTTGGATCTCGTTTAACTTGTTTAATCACAACTAATCGCTCACTCTCTCTCGGATCTCGCTCGTTCCTCTCCCTCGGCCGCCGGCGGTGTGTGTGGTGTGGGTGTGTTTTGGAGTGTTAGAGAATAAGATGGAATGAGTGATGTTTTAGGGTTTAGGGGATATTTATATCCCTTAAAGCCCATGGACCTAAGACCCATTCTCATTTAACCCATCTCAGTTAATCTAAGTCCATGATCCGCTCCTTACTCGACATTAATTAATCAATAACGCGAAATCACTAAACATAACTTTCTTTATTCAACATTAAAGTTTAGGATGTTACAGAACACGAAATGTGTATATCTGTACACGACATGAAAACTTATCATGTACCTGTAACCCAAACACGAACACGAACCTTTTACTACCTGGTATACATGATAATACACAATAATGGACAACGACGATGGTTTAAGATGGCCGGAGAGGGCTGAAGATGGACAGAGAGTGATAAACTGATGGTCGGCGACGGGTAATGGACATCAACGAGAGATGGATGATGGGCGGAAACGAGAGATGGATGATGGTTGGCGACAGGCTGAACTCTAAAGATGAAATGGCTGAGAGTGAAAGGTAGTGGACTGTGGAGGCTAAGAGAAGTGATAAACTGAGAATGGAATTTTAGAGTTAGGACTTACGATATAACATAACTATTTATATTTTATCTATATCGATATCTATACTATATATAATAAATAAGAAAAGGGTAAATTAAGACACTTTATTTTAAGAGTTTTGCAAACACTAATGCATAAAGTACATGTGTAATTAAGGGTAAACTTGTCTGTTAAGCACAATTCACCCAACTTATAAGTTTGCCCTCTCATTTTTAACCATATCATGTTTTTAGTTTCAACTTCTCACCCACGATTTTTGAACGACATTAAGTTTTTCATACTTTAATATTTTTATAAAAATGTTGCACCATAAAAACGAGTATTTCATTCTCTTTAATTTGAGTATAATATTATTATAATTTTTTCAATTGAAAAAATTAATATGTTACGTAGGAGTGTTCAATGCCTATTTTGATTGTTTTTAAACGAAAACTAAACCATTGAAAATTAAAACCAAACTGTTATTAACGGTCTGGTTCTGGTTTGGTTTAACAGTTTAAGCTTTGATCATAAAATTTGCTTAAAATGATTATTAATTTAACCGTACTATCAATTCCAACTAAGTCAAAATATGATACTTGAAAGGATAAAGGAAGTAAAAAAAACGACTGAAAAAAAAAACCCAGCCGTTAA
Organism: Bidens hawaiensis; assembly: GCF_021521415.1. Lineage (NCBI taxonomy): Eukaryota > Viridiplantae > Streptophyta > Magnoliopsida > Asterales > Asteraceae > Bidens > Bidens hawaiensis. The sequence continues at coordinate 492,312 of NW_027491578.1, read as the reverse complement.
ACCAAACCGATGACCAGTTTCAAGGTTTTAAACCGAACCATAAACACTCTTAATTGTTACGTGATTAATAGAGTCCGCGCTCAAAAACCCGCTGCATCGCGCGGGCACTCGTCTAGTGTGTGTATATATATATATATATATAATTTTTAAAATAACCAGGTATTAATATGTATTTTACCTGTAAATATACGAAAATTAACAAGTAATTTCGTGTCCACCTCTTTAGTATACGAAACCTGTTAAGGCCTTACATGTTACCTGTTAAGGTCGTTAGGTACGTGTCGTGTATTCGTGTCTCGTTTATAAATTGTCAGCCCTACGTTAAACTTCATTTCTTTAAACATAGTTACAATCTTAACTCTTTAACTTTAATTAGCTTATGTAAATTTTAGTATTAATTACAACCTTAGCCCTTTAACTTTTAACTATATATTCTTTTTAATTTCACATTTAACCCAACTTCCACCCACGACTTTTAAACGTTTATAAATTTTTCATACGCTAATATATTTTTAAAAAATTGGCACCATAAAAATGAGCATTTTATTCTCCTTAATTTGAGTATGACATTGCTTTATTATTTTTAGTTAAAAAAAGTAACATTTATGTAGCGGTGTTTGCGATCCGGTTTCGATGGTTTTTAAATTAAACCAACGGTTTTTGGTCATCGAAAACCAAATAGAACCGTTAAAAATTGAAACCAAACCATTATCAACATCAATTGTATGTGTTCCCGCTGCATCGCGCGGGCACCCGTCTATTATTATATTTTATATACATTTTAGTTTAGTTATTAATTTTGTTAAGTAAATAGGTTGATTGGCCAATTTTCCCTCATGTGCAAAGCATGTGACCTGAGTTAACGAGAAATACTAACTGGGTTAGGGTTAAAGGACAAATGGTGTAACATTTAGAAACGTAAAGTACAAATTGTGTTAATTTTAAAAATAAAGGATAACCACTGAAATTTGGTGTAAAAATAAAGGATAATTTATGTAAATCTGTCGTAAATTATTAACGTTGATTATAAATTGATAAGATAATCATTTTAATTAACTTTTGGGTGTCAAAAGTAAAATTGCACTAATTTTGACGTTATTTTACAAATCTCGTGAAAATAACGTTAAAAATAGCGGAAGGTTAATCAAGCATCATGTGGTGGTGTTGATAGCCGAAAGACAATGGTACATGCACCAATCGGAGGTGTCCCAATGGTTGAGTGTTATGTGTCTTATGTCAAAGGTTTGATGCAAAACTACTATCGAGCTGGGGGTCTCATCGGAAGAAGTCCCTCTATTCTTAAAGGGTAGAGGTAAGACTGTCTATATCTTACCTTCCTCAAACCCTACCATAACGTTGTCATTGGTGGGATATATCGAATACGATGATGATGATGATGATGATATATATGTTTTGCTATAAGATATTGGACAAAATACTGATATAAATTATTGAAGTGACTATAGATGTGAAGTTAGGGTTTCACCCTTGTGAAACTTCTAACTGTTTATTCATGTTGTCGTAAACTCACAGCCTTGGTCTGGTCTAACGAACCTAACTAATTGGTTTCTCGTTTCCTGAAACTATAGTTAGTTGTTTGACTATAAACTTTCGTCAAAGCTGACCACACCAAACTGTGATAACCCTAGAACTATATATGTGATTATCAGAGCTAAGTGACGAGGAAAAAATGAGTTAACCGATTGCTTTCAATTAATCATGCCTCTAAAAATAACTGAAAAATCATACTAATTACAAATGGTGTAACTATTCCGGTCCCTGGCCAAGAAACTATACCTATTAAAGCAACTAACTAAATAACAAATATTTATATGCAAGTATAAACGGGTGTTAGCCGGCTATTTGCCGGTAATTCTAACACCCCTTTCAGGTTGGAGGGAGAGAAAGGGGCACTTTTTTCATATGATCTAATCTAATAATCGAACACTTTAAAAAAAAAACTATTGTTAATAATATAAAGTAATCGACACTTTACTTTGTTATTTTATTTGTCTTTATCTAACAGGAGTGTATGAAAACAAGAACCGATAGACAAAACCCAACAGTGGCAAAGCTTGGACTGAGGCATCCCGATGGAAGGGGGGCTCAAATTTTCGGCCACAAAATACTAAACTTACACTACGTATAAAAATTTTCGACCGAAAACAGGTAAATTTACACTACTGCGCAAATAAAGGGGGGCACCCCGAGCCTCAATGAAACTTCACAAGTGAAACCCAACGTGCATAACAATTTATTTATGTATGTTGCGTGTGTATATATATATATATATATATATATATATATATCTTTTCATCTGCATGGCAAAATATTAAATCATTATTATATTGAAATATATGGTTTTGAACTTGATGTTTTATAAACACACTGTTATTCAACAATCACAATAGTCTTATAATAAATATAAAAAATGAAAAATTTATCTATGATTTTTTAGACTAAATATTTATAAAAGAAAAAAAAAATATTATTATAGCTTTCTTCAAAATAAAGATGTCTCAAAAAATTAAATGTTAATGTACTATTTAAACATAAACTCTTTTATATGTACATTTCAATCTTAAAGAAAATATATTTATGACACATAATTATTATACTATATTTTTGTATATTAAATATGTTTAGAATATAATTTATTTATTTAATAATTCAATCCATAGAGATTGACCAATTAGTATTGTATGTTAAATTTACAATCAATACTATATTTAGAACCAATTTTTTTTTCTTTTCCATTAATAGTAGAGAAGTGATTTTGAAGGGAAATTGATAGTAAAAATTAACATCAGAATGACATGTGTCAGAATTATTTTCTTTTATTAGTATAGGTAGATTTACATCATCGTTATTATTTTGTAGCATCAACCAATTGTTATAGAATTGATTTAGTCTTTAGGCAACGACAAATATTTGGAGCGGAACTTTTGTATTTTGTATAATCCAATAATATCGTCGTAAAGTGAACTTTCTCTGGTGTCACAACTGGTGAGCTTCTCTTCATTGTGAGGTTCCCTATGCTGGAGTCGGCATTGTCTCATTCCATGGCCTTGAGGAGCATATTTTGCCATTACCTCTTGCGTCAGGCGGTGAGTAAAACATTTATCTAACATCTTTATTTGCATAAATGTTTTGTTTTACATATGAAGTTATTTGATTTGAAAATTGGTTAGATCATCTTGTTTATTTACTTATGTGTAGCATTTATCAATTGCTACAGTTAGGCTTTAAATTGATATAGCCTTTAGGCATCGATGTAAATACCTGGAGCGAAACTTTTGAATTTCGTAAAATCCAGTAATAATCGTCGTATAGCGAGCCTTCTCTGGTGTCACAACAGTGAGAGGCTCCTGATGCCAGAGTAGGCGTTATCTCATTCCATGGCCTTGAGGTGCATATTACATTACCTCTTGGGTCAGGCCGTGAGTAAAACATTTACTAAACATCCTTATTTGCATAATTGTTTTGTTTTACATATGAAGTTATTTGATTTGAAAATTGGCTGACCATCTTGTCTATTTACTTTTATGTAGCATTTATCAACTGCTACACTTAGGTTTTAAATTGTTATAGCCTTTAGGCATCGTCGTAAATACCTGGAGCGAAACTTATGAATTTCGTAAAATCCAGTAATAAACGTCGTAAAGCGAGCCTTCTCTAGTGTCACAACAGTTGAGCTTTTCTTCACTGAGAGGCTCCTGATGCTAGAGTAGGCATTATCTCATTCCATAGCCTTAAGGTGCATATTCAATTACCTCTTAGGTCAGGCCGTGAGTAAAACATTTATTAAACATCTTTATCTGCACAGTTGTTTTGTTTTACATATGAAGTTAGTTGATTTGAAAATTGGCTGATCATCTTGTTTATTTCATATGTAGCATATATCGATTGTTACAGTTAGTTTTTAATTTGATATAGCATTTAGGCATTTACAGTTTGTTAATACAAGGAGCGAAACTTTTGAATTTCGTATATCTTATAATAAATCTCGTAAAGTGAGCCTTCTTTTGTCACAATGGCTGAGCTTCTCTTCACCGGGAGGCTCCCGATGCTGGAGTAGGCTTTGTCTCTTTCCATGGCTTAGGGGAGCATGTTTTGCCATTACCTCTTGGGTAGGTCGTGAGTAAAACATTCACTAAATATTATCTTTATTTACATAATTGTTTTGTTTATATATGAACTTATTTCATTTGAAAATTGCTGATCTTCTTGTTATATATCAATTGTTAGTTAGATTTTAAATTGATATAGCCTTTAGGCGTGTCAAGTTATTTTACAAAGGGGAACAAAAATGAGAAGGATGAGAAGCCATAATTAGTTGACATGTGTCATGTAGGGACCAAAGGAAAAATGGTATAAAAGTAATATTACACATTTTCTCTCTCCACATGCAAGTCACATGTTAATTCTCTCATTATTTTAAACGTCTATAACTTTTTCATATGATATTTTAAAAAAAAAAAAAATTCACAGTAATAACAAACGTTTTTTTACATTTAATATGAGTATAATTTTTTTATATAAGAATAAAAAATAATTTACGTCATTGTGTCTTTCTGTTTGTTATTGTGTTTTTTCGCCATTGTGTCTTCCATCTGATCATTGTGTTTTTTTAAAATACTAATAGCCCCATTATGCAATAGTATATATATAATGAAAAGTACTAACAAATTATCTAATACATAAAACACAATGATGAATGCATATTACACAATAACCTGAAACGTAAAACACAATAATGAATACATATAACAACACAATGGCCTGAAACGTAAGACACAATGATAAATTCATATAACACAGTGGCCTGAAACGTAAGACACAATGATAAATTCATATAACACAGTGGCCTGAAACGTAAGACACAATGGTAAATGCATATAACACAATGACCTGAAACGTAAGATATAATGGTAAATGCCCTGAAACGTAAGACACAATGGTAAATGCATATAACACAATGGCCTGAAACGTAAGATATAATGGTAAATGCATATAACACAATGGCCTGAAACGTAAGACACAATGGTAAATACGTATAACACAATGGCCTGAAACGTAAGACACAATGGTAAATACGTATAACACGATGGCCTGAAACGTAAGACACAATGGTAAATACGTATAACACGATGGCCTGAAACGTAAGACACAATGGTAAATGCGTATAACACGATGGCCTGAAACGTAAGACACAATGGTAAATGCGTATAACACGATGGCCTGAAACGTAAGACACAATGGTAAATGCGTATAACACGATGGCCTGAAACGTAAGACACAATGGTAAATGCGTATAACACGATGGCCTGAAACGTAAGACACAATGGTAAATGCGTATAACACGATGGCCTGAAAAGTAAGACACAATGGTAATTACGTATAACACGATGGCCTGAAACGTAAGACACAATGGTAAATACGTATAACACAATGGCCTGAAACGTAAGACACAATGGTAAATACGTATAACACAATGACCTGAAACGTAAGACACAATGGTAAATACGTATAACACAATGACCTAAAACGTAAAACACAACGGAATCTATATATTACACAATGCCTTGAACGTAATACACAAAAAACATAATACTATTTTTCTCAAATTAAGTGAATATTGATCACAATTACTAAAACACAAAGATAAGTATAAAGACAAATGTTGAGCACAAAGACACAATGCAAAACATAATGACCGAAATATATAACACAATGCATAGAAAAACTCAATCAAAAACACAATGAACAACCAAATAATACAATATAAAAAAACCCATCAACTTTTTTTTTATTTTTATATAACAATATGATATTCGTATTAAAGATAAAAAAACGCTTGTTATTATGGTGAAAAAATTTTCTAAAAAATGTCGTATGAAAAAGTTATAGACGTTTTTAAATGATGGAGGAATTGACATATGCCTTGCATGTGGAGAGAGAATGTCTTCATAAGTGGGTTATTACCTTCATGCCATTCTCATATATTTTTATTCAATTTTTATTTTTGAATTAATCTCCACCATCCAAATCTAAAATCAATGGATTAGATTTTTTCCCACCCTTCTCATTTTTGTTGTCCTTTATATTTTAAAGTTACCCTTCTTTAGGCATCAACGGTTTTAAAGTATGGAGCGAAACATTTGGAATTCGTATAATCCAATAATCGTTGTAAAGTGGTCTTCTCTGGTGTCACAATGGCTGAGCTTCACATTGTTGAGAGGCTCCGTAGGAGACGTTATCTCATTCAACGAGCTTGAGGATTATATTTTGTCATTACCTCTTTAAATTAATATTTTTATTTATTTACACATTTTTGTTTTACATATGAAGTTATTCAATTATGAAGTTATTCAATTTGAAAATTGGCTAATGATGAATTTGTATTACATATAATAATGCCTGCTGATGAATTTGTATACATATGATAATTTTCTTTACTTTGACAAATTCATTAATTTAATTTGTTACATTGACGTATCGCACTCCGTTTTTTAGTAGATCTAAATAGTGCTATAAGTTTTGAAAACATACAATTGCTCCTTGATGTAGCGAAATCATGGCAATTAGGATCTTAAGACGCAACAACACTTATGATGCAAGGAATAATAGACTTACATTACGGTATTTTTTTTCTTCCTCATTCTTATTTTAGTTTTCGTCTCACGGATCTTGGTTGCACTTAAATCACCCTCGTGAAGAGGTGCACTCCGATACCATTGATGTCCAATAGCTTTGATAGCAGTGGCGTAGCCAGAAATTTTTTTCTACGAGTTCGGAATATTTCGAGAGACGAGCGACCGATTGTTTATCACTTAGATTTGGGTTTTCTACGGGTTCGATGTCAAAATACACTAATATATAAGACTAAAACAAAATTTTGTACGGGTTCGTCGGAACCCGTTCCTCTAAAGCTGTCTACGCCCTTGTTTGATAGTAATGGCTGGATTTAGTACTACCTCGTCCATTGAGTATAAGAGAGCAAATGATGGTATTTTCATTCATTAGTTAGTTAACTTAAGTCAATCAAAGGACGGTTGGAACATATAGATTTCTATGTTTGTTGTTGTCAATAAACACGAGCGAACAAAGATAAAGATAATTAAATGAATGTAAATGAGCACAAGTTTACACAGATGAACATTAGTGAACATACTTATGTACATGAAAAGCTTGTTTGAAGAGTGTTGTTCAAGTTTTGGGTCCATAAGAAGACGTGGAAACCGATCTATTGTCCATCAACTTAATTTAAAATGGAAGAACATACACTCAGTGGCGGAACCAGAAACTTTCAGACGGAGGGTCAATGTATATTTAACTTAGATTTTAGTTAAACCATCAGTGAACAGAATTAAAAATTTTTAGTGTAATAATAATAATATTTTTTATTAATAAAAAAAAATTTAATGGTAAGCTAAAAGTAAAAAAAATAAAATAAAAGCTAAATAAAAGACTCAGTTAGTTTGTTGATTATTCATATTAAAATTAATGTTAAATATTATTATTGTTACTCTTATTATTATTATTTAATTCTTATTACACGCTTTCTTTAAAGTATCTACAAGAAACATGTAGCAAGACCTAGACTATAGGCTTTTATTATTTGGTTTTAATTTTAAAATAAGCCCTCATCGATTCTCGTGTGCTTCATCTTCTTCAAAACTTCACGCAACACCTTCCATATCTGTAAATCTCACAACTTTCCGATGAACCTTTTTAAAATTTTCTTCTATAATTTCACTGCCATTTGTTGCTACTACTCTTCAACTAACAACTTAGGGGTCAAGATAAGAAAAACCTATTGGGTGAACGAACAAAACGTACATGGTCGGAGCATGACCGGAGGGTCAACTGACCCCCTTGACCCTCCCGTAGTTCCGCCGGTGCATACACACGAAGGCTAGCAAGTTCAACAATAACATAATTAGGGCTCAATGAAAGAATAAAAGCTCTAAGAAAGGATTTACTCAACTAGGAGCATGTTTAATGTCATTTGAAATGGGCCAAGGTTTTTTTTTTATTGGGTTTGAATAGTAATAAACAGGCTTATACTGGACAACTCCATATCGCGCCATGTACTCATGTAGTCCAATCAAAGCTTACACGACACTGACCAAGTCTTGTGTAGCCTATTCAAATTAGCTCAACACGGTTCACACTTCACATGGCACTAAAATTAGCATAAAAATTCTGACATAATAATATACAATAACTACAGTATGCATATAATCTGTTAGCAATGTAAATGATTTACAATTGTAAAAAGAACATTATAACAATGCAAATTCTTAATTGGTAAACAAAGAACATAAATAACTTTAATGAAAATTATGTTCACACAATAAGTAGATAATCGGTCCATCTTTATTGGACACATGGCAAAATGAGACAAGATAATTTACCAACTTGTGACTATTCAAACTACTATGTTCATCATTATTATCTTGTTAATAGATTACCACTCTGAGGAAGAAGTGGTTGCATGCTTAACTTCTTAGTTTTTTCTAATGCCAATAACATTAAAAAACCATAGGGCCATTACAAGAAGCAAAGGCTGAAAACATAAAGGAATATAAATAAAGGACAAACAAACAATTACAATGAGAAATTAAAAAAATTAAACTAGCACCACTTCTATCATTCAAGGGTGACACTTTTGCTTTTATATTTTACCCATAAATAGGAAGTCGTTTTTATATCGTTCACCACTTTAGATACCGAAAATGAGACATTATAAATAAGATCCTTGATCTCCAAATTATCCAACATGTAACCGCCGAGATGGATTGCACTGCCTGACACTCCGCGTTATTTCTTAGTTATAACATGTTAAGAGTTTATACTATGAACTTTCAATTTTATTAACATTAATTATTACCATTAAAGTAAATTCCCGTTGGACAGGATTCTCTATAGATGATATACGGGTATGGAAACTAGAGCATCTTAGACAAAGCCGCATGACTATAAATCAAAGTGTAAAATGTCTTGCCACTACGAGAGATGATTTCTTTCCGTAACCAACCTTCGAAATTATGATGTGGGCCCAAGTATAGAAGACCGGGCAATTATGTTTTTGAAGGCCCAAGATCGCGCTACAAAAAGGGCTTCATGAAAATGGGCTTAACTTGGGCTACAGGCCTTCGTTTCTAGCGTTTTACCAGTTAAAACGACCGTTGGAACGTGGGCCAAGTCGTGGTAACCAGCCGTAGGCGGGTTATCCCATTTATTTTTCCGATATAAGGCCTCTAGATATACTTTTGGGCCACTTTTATGTTTTTCGTCTACTTTTTGTGTTTTGTTTTGGGCTGTTGTTGGGCCTTTAGTTGTTTATTTCGGCCCAAACCTATTTTGGCTTATTTATTAATATGTTATGAATGTAATGTGACTGATCATTTATCAGAATTAATAAAAAACTTTTGACTTTTCAAGTTCTTTGACTTTTGGGTCGAATTTGGGGGTTTGGGAAGGATTTTCACGGGTATTCCAAGAATCAACGTGTTTAGCCTTCGGATTCTCATTGTATGCTGCATCACATTAGAATAAGTATTCGTTCAACAAAGGCAATATAAACACTATACATAAAAGAACGACATATGCTCTAACCTTTTTCCCTTAAATTACAAGGTATGTTGATGCCCGGGACAGTGTGACTTTCGAACACTGGAACAACAACCCACATTCTCCCCGGACCCGGAGTATTGCTGGTCGGATTCGGGTCAAATACCATATAACATATAAAAATTCAAAAATACAAACTATAAAAAGAGTATAAAGTATTTAGAAAACATATATTAGAAAGAAAAAAAAATAGTTGTAAGGTTAAGTGGACAATAATGGGAGTGGGGGATAGTAGGGCTAGTTGGATTGACATAAAAGAGAGTGGAATCTGTTAGGGTAGGGGCTGAGGGTATAAACAGCCCGAACCCATCGGCACCTACCTATAATAATATTAACAATAATACAATACAAACCCCCAAAAAAGATTTCATTTCATTTACTCGTTTTAAAACAATAATAATAAAATAATAAATAAAAAGGAGACCTAGAAACAGACAAACGTCCTACATCCACCCACCCCCAGCAGATCCGAGAAATGCGTTGATCAGTCCCTCACTCTCTAGCCCACCACTACCCTTTCCTCAGCGCGTCAATCCACGCTCCATACTTTAATAAAATAATATTATTTTATTAATATAAAAGTTGTTAAAAGTTGCAAGATGAAATTGTAATTGAGGATGTATGTTGGAGTTATGGTTGCATAACACTGTTTTAGTAATAGTAAAAAGCTGAACACTAACCGAATATTGTAATGTGTCATGAGTACTGTTTTAATGTATCAAACATTTTTAAAATTAAAGTATATAGGAGGAATAATGTTTATACGGTTATTTAGACGTGTAATGTATATCAAACTAGAGGAATGCATACAAGTATTTGTGTAGTTCTCACGATCAACTTAAAAATGATTATATAATGAATGACATTCCATATATAAAGTATAACATGAAGGCTAACATAAATGATGATACAATGTGCATACATCTAATTACATTTTCACACAAAAAATTCTTTTATTGTTTATAGTATGTAATCTGGATGTTGCTCGAACGTTGTAAACATAATATCTTCTTGATAACTATTGCAAAATACATGACCATGTATTGAGTTTGCACGATACAGTTATGCATTCTTAATTTTGAGTATTTTCTGATTATTTCTTGAAGAGTCAAAACAATTTTTTTCAACGCACATATTTACCTCGACATGAACAATAATGAAGCAAATAAGCATATATACAATGATACAATTATACATCTTTACCGATAAATTTGTGAAAAAAATCATGGAATACTTTTTTATCGTATGGGATTTCCTTAAGATTACAAAACCAACAGCTTCTTTATTCAAGTTCGTTAGTCTTTTTTTAGATAATTAATCCCTTAAAGATTATTAGAAGAAAGAATTCTAATGATACTGTACAATTGTACTCGATCCACCATTAAACAAGCATTTTGATATATTATGATTCTGTTTATGATTCTTATTATTTTAAAGATTTTGTGTATTCATGTATAACTAGACTTGGTATTATGGTGGTATAAATGTTATCTAAATACTTAAAAACAAATTTATAAATAGTTTTGCATATTTATTTGCTGTGAATAATTGGATTGCATAAGAAGGTGTCCATGTGACGTCGTTTCAACAACAACCAAGCAAAGCCCTCAGAATCCGACAAAGTCTGAAGCCATTTTACCCCCCTCCCATCAAACGTGTGATGCTAAATTCATTTTAGAGTAACTTGTAAAAAGTCCTACCCTATGATATGATATGATATGATATGGTTGACATTACGAAGATACTACTCCTCTTTTTTTTTTAATTATATTTTATTATTACAAATATTCTTTTTAATCTTTAAAACTTTTTCAAAACAAATGATTAAAAATAGTATGTGGATCAAGAATTTTCTTTTCAACTCCTAAATTTTAAACTTACAAATTACATGGAAAAATCAAATAAAAAGAATAACAATCCTAACAATTGTATGAAAAAAATTCAAATATTCAATTATGTTAACCATTTAGGACATGGGCGTGGTGGTGTGGTCCATGGAACGTTGAACTTGTCACGTATGCGTCACCTTATTTTTACATTATTTTCATGCGAAGTAAAAAAAAATATGGAGCATGGTCAGTCACGCAAGAAAAAAAAACAAGTCAACAATCATTTGATATATTTTTTAAATGGTCCATTAACAACTTGTTTTGTTTATTAAGTTAGCCTTAACTTGTTACCAAATTAAAACCACAAACCTCAAATTTGTAACTTTCAAAAATATGTTACTTTGCTAAAAACACATGGACGTTCTGCAATTAATTCTTATCTCAAATTATACAAATGATATAATCGAATGTTAAATGTTTATTCTATTTAAACATTTATGTCATACTTAGTTCACAAAATAATAACAATTGATATTGTAGGATTACAAATGTAATAATTTCTCTAAATGGCTATATCCATATAATTGATTCACGCTAGCGTCTCTAACCTCATTTAAATACATTGAGTCATTGATTAGTTGTTGCCCTTCGTGTGATCCTTTAAGATCATACGCCATTGGTTACGTCACCAAATACCGCTACTTAGGCATCTTGATTCTACATTTATATTAAGTGGTCATCTTTATCATTTGAGTGAGACATAAGCTTACAAAGGTATATAATCGGTAAGTTAATTACTAAGAACTGAAGAAGTTTAATTAACTAGCGTATCTATGAGAAACTTGTAAAGACGGTCATAACCCGTTCTATTTGTTTAAATACTTTCGTGAAACAAACTACTGGTGGATACTAGAAACGGACATAAACGCAAGTTCCATCTATTTATTTACTTCCGTGAAAGTTTGTGTATTTATGTTCCTTTACCTTCATTCGTTAAGGTTATTTTATTTCGTTCATTTTTTTTAATTTACATATTGATGACAACAACCCATCAATTCATTTCAATTTTCCTTAATTCGCAGACAACCGGATTTAATATGCACGGTGAAGTGTTAATCCTTATCATGGATTAATGATGGTGATTTGGATATGTGAGTGAAAATTTTGAGGCTTGCAATTTGTTTTTTAAACATTTTTTTTAGAAAACTCATAACCCTTAGGTGATTAAGAGGTTTGTATATGCTACCGGGCCATCAACTCGAGGAAATTTGAATTTTGTGTTTTGACTTAGAATTAAATTAACACAGTGTTGTCGATTTACAAAATGTTGGATGTTATTGAGTGATTAGGCCATTGGGTATACTTTAACATCCAGCATAAGTTAAGATGATACGACACTTTAAATATGCATTAAACCACTCATCACTAGTGTTAAGTGTGTTAAAAAACCCTTGGATTATGCTTGTTCATGGGTTAAAAGGAACAACATGTATTAATTACTAATTTATTTGTTATTTTAATTATGGGTTAAATGAGTTAAACAATTTCCGTTAGATAACATAGAGTGAAAGAGAAAAAAATGAGAGATGTAAAGCTTATGTGGAATTAAAATGGGTTAGAGTATACCCCATGACCTAACGTTATTCAAACTTTATTTTGGATATTAGTGTAAGTTTAATTTTAATCGAAGTCCGGTTTGGATATTCTTGTTACATGTAATTTGATTCATGTAATTTACTTTTAGTTTGATATTAGACTATAACATGGATATTGATATATTTAGACATTATTTTTTTATATTATTGTTTACTTTTAGTGATTTTCGTTTATGCTTTTTTTCCGGTTTATTTATGTTTATTTAGAATTCTAAAGAATGATCAAAAATCAACAAAGTCAAATTCATTTTTAAGCGAAGAAACAAGAACAAGAAAATTCATTTGTTAAATATATTCATATTTATTCGCTTGTTCACTTAATAAAATGAGTGCAAATATGCTTAGTTCGTATTCATTTGGTTTATCTATAAACAATATTAACAAATATATCAATCAATCAATCAATCATACCCAGTAAAATCTCACCGACAGCAAAGCTATAAGTAAGGTCTGGGAAGGGTGGGATGTAGGCACCCTTCCATTCACCAATTTGAATAACTAAAAAATCTCTCCATTTGTGAATCTTTTTCATCCACCACCTTCCATTCACCACCTCTCAGTTTACTCTGTCATCTTCCACTATTTGTGGTGGTGATGACATGCATATTTGGCTTTTGCTTTTCCATAATTCAGAATAACAATAATAACAATAATATATCTTAAATATTAAAAAAATAAAATATATATATATATATAGATAAACACACGGCTAGGTCAAATGCCAATCTGCAAAAGGCGCAAATGTGACATCCAATAGAATAAAACACCAAATTTACTTTAAAAATAGTTCAAAGTGGTTTTATAATAAGGAAGACAAAGTGAAGGGATCAAACCAAAAATAGTCAAAATATGTTACGTACGTGTACTGTAACAGTTTGGCCAAAAGTGTTCGATGTAGTAGTGTCGGGACTGATTGTAAACGTGAACAACTTCCAACTACGAAACTTTCTATTGAATATTGCATGAGTGAAATCAGCCGGGGCCAACAACAAACCATCACCACTTCTACTCGAACACTAAAACGATGTTCATATAAAAGAGATACTTTTTTTTAATTAATCAAACGAATGACTAATACAATGAAAAGAAAAACATACGATGAAAACAATAAACCGTAACAACTTCTATTTCAAATAAAATTAATGCCATAAATAAAACAAGTTATAGCATTCATTGGGACATCATATCTCATTGGTGGTACGCAGATTATAGGTTCAGATATGTATTCTTAGCTTTTTAGTTTTTACTATGCCAATTTTGACTTGGTATTAAGTATCACACATCTAACAACTTCTAGTTAATATATTATACTTTGATCGATTTGAAGATTCTTGATGTTTAACAACGTTAGATTTTTATTGTGGTTTTCATTTTTGAGATTTTGCAGTTGAGCTTAAGAAATTAGATGAATTAGATCTCGAAGTTCAAAAGTTTGATTACACTAGATGAATTAGTCGATTTGTAATTGATGATATTGATCACAAAATTAGTCTTGGGTTATTTACGAATTTGTCACACCGCGATTGATTTTTAAATTGAAATCGATGCTCAGTATTCTTGCGTACGTAATGCACGATAACTGATTATTGTACATTAACACTCTCTTTCACACACACATGTGTGTGTGTAAAACAAGTCTATATCATTTCTTGTCTATACCATAAGTAAGCAAGTTATATGATTATCCGTCTAGGGCATAGACAACCCGACGACCCGTAAGATACCTCATCACACGTTACTCAAGGTTTAGGTTTATAATGTATACAACGTAAAACAGATTTATGTTTTAGCCTTGTTTATATTTTTTACTTTTAACATTTTTCGTACATTTAGCATCTAAAAATATTCTTTTAGAGCTAAATGTACAACATATCCTGTAATACTTAACTTTTATAAGGTGTATAATTTATGACATATTTTTGTTTGGCCGGTTCTTGTTTACCTTTAACTTTTAACATACATTCGATCCCTAAAAATATTAGTTTTTAAGAGTTAATTGTACTAACATATAATGTATGTCCGTTTAACCCAGTTCTATTTTAGTACAATAACTTTATAACTTGTTAAGTAAGTTTCACAATAACTTCATTTAATACAAACAAAAACCTCATGTAATATAAAACAAATAATCAACATATAGATGTATAATAAAATAAAATGCAAATCTAACAATACTATTAAAGCAATACATATTGTCCACATGTCATTCAACTAGCCTCTCCACATCAATTGTCCACATGTCATTCAACTAACCTCTCCACATCAATACCACATCATTGCCAAGTCATCTATTTTCTTTCCTATCTTGTATATTATTAAATCAAAAATGATGTTAATGATAGGAATCGAACCCTGGCACAATCCCGAGATGGAAACCTAACAAATGCAACAATGGCCAGCCAACCAAGGACTACTGATGTTCAATTATTTGAAATACAAATCCTATATATTGAAAAAACCATTGTAAATGGAAGGTTTTTGTAATTATGGCAATGGCTGAATTTCTCAATACATGATCAATAATCATTTGAAATTTGAACTGTTAACCGACATTAGTTATTTTATATATATATATATATATATATATATATTATGACGTCAACCGGGTTAATGTCCGGTCCAACCTCTCGGGTCGGATCCGGGTCGATGTCCGGTCCGGGTCTGAAAACATTGATTTAAATCTTAAGATTTTTCACCCTAATCATTTTAATTTCTCTCTCTCTCCCCCCCCCCCTCTTCTTACTAACTCCACCATCTACCGTCTTTTATATTCCGGTAATGTAGATCGGGATTAATCGTTTTCCGGTAAGGTTATATATTATACTCTAATGACCAACAATGTTATATGATTTTCCGGCAATGTTATATCTTTTTCCGGTAAGGTTTTCCGATATGGTTTTATATTTATTTTAATTGTTATATAATTTTGTAATAATCTCTTTAGGTTGTATATCAAAATCCAAGATCGAATTGATATTTTGAAGTTATTACGGTTTTCCGGTAAAGTTTACGGTAAGATTTTTGTTTTCCGTTTTTGTTTGTATTTATATTAATTATTATATGATTTTCTTATAATCTTTTTAGGCTCTATGTCAAAATCGAAGATACATGGTGATTTTTCCTATTTTGTTTTTCCGGTGACGCGATTCAAATATTCTGGTTATCAATTAGAACATCAATTTTACATTTGTTTACATAATTCAAATCTTTCATAATTGGTAATTTGTTTATTATGTGATATTAATATTAATATTTAATTTTCTCATTTCAGGTTCTGTTCTCAACTTGATATAGCTAATTTCGTGGGTTGAAGATTTGTTAATAAGATATCTTATTTTTTGTTTAATATTGATGTATATTTTTGTTATTATTCATGTATTTATGTATTTTTCGCAATTAATGTAATTTATTTGATTTTTATATAATCAATCATATATTGTTGTTGGTTAAAGTCCATTTAATATATTTAATCATAAACGATGTATTAAAGAAAAATTTATATGTATCTTATATTTATATATTTATTAATGATAATCTCTATAATTTATAATAATTATTATAAGTTTAGTAATTTTGTTATTATTAATTTATTACATTTTCTAATTAGTTGTTACATCTTATTTTGATTGAAATAATAACATTTGCACCTTACCATTTTTATATTTCAATATCTTTGACTTAAACATTATTTTGTTATTATATTGTAAGATACATTATATTTTCTATATATAACCAATTACGTTATATATGGAAAAAACCCAATAAATAAGTTATAAAGTTTCCATCATTTTAATTATAAGATTTGCAATATAATAATTTATTGCAAATAAGCATTTACATTATATTTTCTATATTCAATGTATTTTCATGATTTTAATTACATAAATACAATAGTTAAGTTTCCATGATTTTCACTTATGGAAGTCAAATTAAATTAAATTATTTAAACTAATTAAACTCAAATTTATTTTATTTACACTAATAATATTGTTACACATATTTATGTATTTTAAGAATGATTTCAAATATTGTGATAACCAACTATCATTTGACCAAAATGATATAACTATAATTAATGATATTATATTTTGCCAACTTCAAAACAATTTATACTTTTTATATATGTAAATCGTTTGAATATATATTTTTGCAATATATGTTGACCACTAATTAATTTATTAGTTATGACGTCTTTGACCATAATACTTTCTTTGTTTTACAAATACAATTATTTGACAAATATATATGAACATTAGCTCCATGTGATAGCTAAAAATTAATCAAATAGAAAAGAGTTTAATACCAAGTTTATAACCAATGATGTCTATATAAACGTATGAATGAATGAATGAATATATACCAATTACGTTGTTCTGTTAGATAAATTTATAAATGTTACTTTTAGAGTTAAATACGTATTTTTTAATGGGTTAGCTCGGGTTTGATTTTCCTTTTAACACACACACACACACATATATACTTATTTAGCAATCGATTTTATGATAAAGGCACGAAAATACTATTATTACCCCTATATTTATGTAACATCCTAAAATTTTAATGATGAATAAAGGAAGTTATGTTTAGTGATTTCGCGTAATTGATTAATGTCGGTGAAGGAGCGGGTCTTGGACTTGGATTAATTGAGATGGGTTAAATGAGAATGAGATTTCAGGGATATAAATACCCCAAAAATCCCAAAATATCTTCATTTTCCCCCACTCTCCTAAACACACACATACACTCACACCAAGCACACCCAAAACCGCCGCCGGCCGGGCCGAGAAAGAAGGAAGGATCGAGCGAGGTCCGGGTAAGAGAGAAAGATTAGTGGTGATACCAAGTTAAACGAGATCCAAACAAGCTCAAAAGGTATGATTCTTGATCTTGGAAGTTTAAAGATCCGAGCTTTTAATGTATAAACGACCGAAAATGGTCGGGAAGTGTAGTGGGTAGTATTGAACCTTAACAAGGGTGTTAAAATCGCCCGAAATGTTGATCAGAAACCGAAACAGCGGACATCTGGGCAACTTCGCCTTCATCTGGGCAACTTCGCCTTCAAGCGATGAACTTCGCCTGCAAGCTAAGTTCGCCTGATGAACTTCGCCTGCAAGCTAAGTTCGCCTGATGACAAGTTCGCCTGAGGTTTAAGTTCGCCTGATGATAAGTTCGCCTGAGGTTTAACTTCGCCTAAAGCTAAGTTCGCCTGAGGTTTAACTTCGCCTAAAGCTAAGTTCGCCTGAGTTCGCCTGAGGTTTAACTTCGCCTAAAGCTAAGTTCGCCTGAGGTTTAACTTCGCCTAAAGCCAAGTTCGTTTAGAAAATAATTTTAAAATCTAATGAAAAATGTGTTAAGACAGTTAATGGAAATAAAATTTTTCCAAGCTGACCTGGCAGCTCGACCCCAGCCAGGGGCTCTGCCCCTTGGACCCTGCTAGGGGCTGCCGCCCCTAGACCCCGCTGCCAGGGGCGCTGCCCCCGGACCCCCGTTCGTTGTGGGTAGTAATTAAGACTAGAAAGATGTTATAAGTAGTGATAGTTAAATTGATATGTATACTTGTTATACAGTCAGCCGTGCACAACTGAAGAAAGGGATTACGATCAACGGAGAACGTAACCGTGTTCAGGTGAGTTCTAGCCCCATTTATGTGTTATGTTTTCGGGGCTGTGTGCATACTCAACATGTTTGTTAATACACTTATCCTAAGAGATAAGTGTATGCCTTATGTGGATAATGTGAAATGTATGAATGATTGCTTGATGGTACGTGAACGATCTTCGGATATTGCACGTACTGTCAGGTTGTAACGCTATGTATAAGGTAAGTATGTTATGTATGTTTATGTGTATGAACATGATAGAGATAATAGAAGAAAGAAATGATAATGTATGGTTGTATGGTTACGAAAAGGGTACCGAGCCCTAATAATACTCGAGGTATGATGTATGGTTGTATGGTTACGAAAAGGGTACCGAGCCCTAATAATACTCGAGGTATGATGTATGGTTGTATGGTTACGAAAAGGGTACCGAGCCCTAATAATACTCGAGGTATGATGTATGGTTGTATGGTAACGAAGAGGGAATCGAACCCTACTAATATTCGAGAACTAGGGAACCGAACCCTACTAATATTCGAGGAAGAAGGGTACCGAGCCCTAATAATACTCGAGGAAAGAGGGTACCGAGCCCTAATAATACTCGAGGAAAGAGGGTACCGAGCCCTAATAATACTCGAGGAAAGAGGGTACCGAGCCCTAATAATACTCGAGGAATGTAGGGCGTAATGCTCTTTATAACATAAGATATGAAAGTAAGTTAATACAAAAGGAAGTAAGAAAGTATGAAAGTAAGAAAGTATGAATGTAAGGAAGTATAAAAGTATGAAAGTATAAAAGTATGAATGAAAGAATATAATGTTATGTGAATGGTATGATTATGTGATTATCTAGAACTCACTCAGCGTAGCTGACTTTTAGTATGCACGCAGGTGAGTAGGATGAGGCAGCTCGCTTGAGGAGACACATGGCACTGAACAAGAATCTGGCATCTGAAGACCTATGATGTGTTAATTTTAATGCTTTAATGTGAAAGACAATAAATGTTTTGAGACAAGTTATGAATTATGTAAAGTTTTATGAAAGTTTTATATTCCGCGTAAATGTTGTAATTAACTCTGATATTTAGAACTGTGTTTATGAGTAAATCCAACACGTAAGTAGGGTTACCGGTAACGGGGCCTTACAATTTACTAATATGTTTTGTAATTTTTCAGGTCTCGGACTTCACGTATGTTGAAGTATTCCTTATAGATTGCAATTTTTGGATGTTGATTTATTTAGATGCTTAATTTTTAATTAATATGTGTTTTTTTCTCACGTTATAAGTTATAAAATTGTTTTAACTTTTTATTTATCTTTGTTAGTGTTTGTGTGTTTTTGTATTTAAATTTACATTACAATTTAATGTCTCATAATTTATGTTAAATTATTCTTTTTTATATAAATATGACATTTGCATTTTACTAAATTTATAATATATACATTAACCTAAAATATTTTTCAGTTTAAGGTTAAACATCCATTATAATACAAATTAATGGTTACATAATGTTATTTGAAGTTAAAAATCCGTCATTAAAAATATTCTAATATCAAAATACTATCAAGATTTTTTTTTAATTCCATTAAAATACCAATTAATGGTTACACGATTCTAATTGAATTTGAATTCAATATTATATAATAATAATATGTTAATTATGTCAAAATAGATGCTTAAAATAAAACTCGCATTAAAAGTTTTTAAATCTCAAAATACTTTATAGGTTAATGTTTTTTGAATAATTCAATATTATATTAAAATATTTTAATTATGTCAAAAATGTTGCTTAAAATAAAACTCTCGGATCCTTAATTTATGCATTGTTTGAGTCTTCTTCTCCAATTCTTTCAACGTTATATAAATACATTTTTTAATATGTGACAACATTTTGTTCTAAAATTTATTTTTATAAACATAAAATGTATAATGATATCGGTATGAATGTTTTGTTTTAAAATAAATCAAACACCAATGTTTGGTTTGCAAATTATAGTTTATAATTAATAGTGTATAAATATATCAAAATCTTATTGATATACATGTATTTATACATCTAGGATCCCTTGTAAAGTTGTGTTTATTTAATGTTTCGAGTTCGTTTTAGTTCGTGTTTTGGTTTATTTTTTATTATTTAAGGTTTTGAGTCAAGTTTTATATATTTATCGTGTTTTAACTCTTTTGATGTCTTGCATGTTAAACTTAATTCTTTCTATCATTTCATGCGAAGTTTATGTTCGTTTTACTCGTCAATGACTACATGATTAGTTCACTTAGAGTTTCGATTTGTTTTCATGTAGATGGTGGCTTTGGAGTCAAGGAAAAGAAGTTCTAGAAGTTTCTCATCGTTACTTGGAGTTCAAGAAAGGAGCCTAACATGAATAAACAAGAAATAATTGCAAAAAACGAAAATTCCCCAAAAAGGGGCGCTGCGCCGCGCCTAGGCAAATGCCCAGGATGCCTAGGTCGGGCGCCTAGGCCTTCTGGTCAGCCAAAAATTGCAAGCCCAAGCCCATTCTCGCTTATATAAACATCTTCATTCCCTAGCCGATCCTAAGATTAATTGCAGCCGATTTTGAGAGGGTTTCCAAGGGTTTGAAAGTGTTTTGGAGTTAGGAATCAAGGAGGATCATCAAGCTTTCATACAAGCGTTCAAGAGTCGATTAAGACCGGTTCTCTCGTTCTTTATCTTTGTTCTTGTTCATTATCTTTCATGATGTTTCTCTTTGTTTTCAATACTTGTTTAGGATTGTTTTTAATAATGATTCTAGGCTAGAATTCATATCTACCTAGGTTTGATGAACATGTGTTAATTTGATTCTTGCTTTGGATAATGTTTTGATTATGGTTTTGTTGATTTAATAGTAAAAAAACTTGATTTTGTTTTCATGATGCATATAAGTATTTATTATATTGATTGATTGTTAACTATTGCTTCACATAGATCTTTTATCTTTTGATTGTGTTCTTTAGATTTAGAGCTTATGTTTAATCAATTACTTGGTGTTTTGATTATTATGATTAAATGGGCCCGTTAGATCATAGAAGCTTGTTGATAGTTGGTTAGGGTTTTAAATGTTTTGCTAAATTCTAATAGCTGTAAGGTGAGGAGTTGTTCATGTGTCTTGGTCAATTGCATGCTAGGATAGTTAGTGACAATATTCTTGCTTATTGTGTTGATCCATGTTCATGATGTCATGTTAGCTTATCAAGTTATTTAGGGTTTAGTGTTTCGTAAGATTGTTTGCTTTAGATACTATTAATTAACCCTAATTGATGACTTTGCGGAAATCAATTCAACTGATTGCTTAATAATCTAATAATTGTTCTTTGGGATTTCATTTGATTCAGTCAAAGGTCCTTAGGGTTTTGTTAGATGAATATGTTTAGAAATCAGTTTCCATAATTATGTTATTGTCCATTGTTTGATGATTGTTGATACATGAGATTCTTACCTAGGTAGATTCCTTCTCTTATTGGTTTCAATCTTGTGTTTAAAATTGCTTGTTTCTCGTTTACTTGCTTATTTGTTCTCTTAGTTTAATATTAGTTTAAAATCCCCCTTAAAACATTAATAATAAATAGTCGTGTCGTAAGTCGAGTCTAATTAGTTAATTAACGTAATTTATAGAGTCCTGTGGGTTCGATATTCCAGACTTACTTAGCTCTAATACAATTGACCAGTTCACTTGCCGGTGTTTTGTTTAGTTGAGTCTTATGTCTAGTTTTTTATTACTTGTTTAATTTAGTTAATATTTAATTGACTGTTTTTAGCAATCACTTATTATAAAAGTCATAAATAAAAATCATTATATAATATAACTCAATTTACGTATTACATGATATATTTTTTTACTTTTATTATAACTTGCATCCGTGTGTAGCGCAGGCTTTCATTATTAATCATGTTATTATTTTAATGATATATTTAATTTGGATAATATTATTTTTTAAAATTTTCAGGTGGTGAAACAAAATGAGTTTTTTTTGTTAGAATATTTGAAGAAGTTGATGGTGGTTTAATATGAAAGAACATGTTTAGATCTTTTTGTTGATGTTTTTTTGTGGTTTGGTGTACACTAACTTATTGTAACTTTAAACTTTTAATATCTAGACATTGTAAATGATTAACGTTTTGATCCGAAAGTTGAAGAAGTTTTGTGTGCTTGAATTTGTTATACAAATTTATTATGTTTAGTGACATGTTATTCCACCCGCGTGTTACGCGGGTATATACCCTAGTAAATTCAGTGGCGGATCTAGACTCGAAACCGAGCCGTAGCGCTCAAATTTCCCCCCCCCCCCATATTTAATACAATGTTAACGAAACAAATATAAAGAACACGATAACAAATAATATTAAACTAACCGGGTTAACGAACCAACAGTGGCGGATCTAGGTTGGGCTGTAAATATCTCCTCTTCGATTTTTGATAGCTTGAAACCGAGCCATTACATCTTCTTCATTTACTTTATCAAACGTTTCTCTTTCGACCGCACAAACTAAAGCATTGTTCAAATACTCATTACCCATTCGATTGCGCAAATCCGTCTTGATAAGCTTCATTTTAGAGAAACATCTTTCAACGGTTGCAGTTGCAACCGGTAAAACCAATGCTAGCTTCAATATCCGATAAACCAAAGAAAAAGTTGTGTGTTTTCCGGTTTCCACCATTACACGAGCAAGATCACCCATTCCACGAGCAAGATCACCCATTCCACCAAGTTTTGCAAATTTATTGTCTTCCTTTAAAGTGTAATAAAAGGTCGTAAGATCACCCGGAATACACCCTCTTTCTTCGTTAGTAAAATCATTCGGATCCATCTCTGAAAAAGCGACTATCTTAGATATGTCAAACTTGAAAAACGAATCACAAGGATTTAAACCCGACAAATTTTCTAACAAAGTAGTTGAGACCTCACTACTTTTGATTGGTTGGGTTGGGTTAATGAGTTTTTTGTTTGGGCTTTATCTTTTGATTGGGTTTAAAACATATATTAGTTGGGCTTAAAATCTTAGCCGAAACGTTATTTTTTTCCAACCGTAACGAAAGACGAAAGTCGACCAAAATTTTTGTTTTTACACTACCCGTAAAAATTTGAGCCGTAGCGGAGGCTACGGCTCGGCTTAAGGTGTTCCGCCCCCGACTAGTAATATACCAAAACATGTAAAAAAACATCATATTCTAAACGATGTATAAAGCCCGATAAATGCATGCAATGAAAAATACAATCGTTAATATATAAAATAAAAACACAATAACACAATGCAATGTACAATTACCCAAAGTAAACCAACTTAAAAAGTGAGTTGTAAAAGAAATTAGAATGATGGAAAGTCAACTAACCTTTTTTTGTTTAACGTTTTTTTGCTTTTTAGCAATTGATTTAACTATTTTCTCCGTAACAATTTCAGAATGTTTATTTAATCCTGAATGTGAAAACACAATGAGAATAATAAAACATCTAGTGACCTTACTCGTTTACTAAACAAGATTTCTTAGTGGATGTACATACATTTTGGTAAATCGATTTTCAAACGACATTGTTGCATAGAGAATCAAACTTAAAAAATAAGAAACCCTCTCTTTTGCGTTCAAGATGATGAGAAACACAATGACGTTAATGCTCCTGACTTGACTAATATAAAGAAGAAAAAAACTTCCCCCTATTTATAGAAACGCTACCGCGCCAATACTCACCATCATCTTTTAATCTTACGTTCTAGAATTCTTTCTAGCTTCTTAAGGCTTCTTTTGTCTTTTCATTATAACTCTTCTTTATATAGAATGTATATTCGTTAACTAACAACATGCTAACAAAAGAACATTAACGATGCTAATGAGGTGAATCTAATACATTGATACAACATGAAAAGAAATTAGACTGAAATCATAAATACCGTAATTACATTTTTAACGAATCACATTGACGAAAACTACATTTTACTGAGAGTAAAAAGTTTTGTAATTTAATATTGCATGAAAATGAAAGTTATTATTTTATTATTAATAATGTAATATGATAATAAGAATGAAAATGAAAATATGAAATGACTAAACCAGCGCGTGGATACCACCAAAGACCCCTCCTATCATCTGCTACATGTATTGTCACAATCACCTTCACCCCACCCTTCCCATTTCACCTTTTATATCTCCGATCCCCATTCCCACCACATTCCATCTCTCCCTCTAGTCTCAATCATCAATTACACTACTTTTCTTCACTTTCTCCGCCCACAGCTATGGTGCCGAGACCATGAAGGAGCGTCAACGATGGCAGCCTGAAGAAGACGCTCTCTTACGCGACTACGTTAACCATTACGGCCCCCGAGAATGGAACCTCATCTCCCAACGCATGTCCAAGCCTTTGGACCGTGACCCCAAATCCTGCCTCGAACGCTGGAAGAATTACCTCAAACCCGGTATTAAAAAAGGCTCTCTTACCCCACAAGAACAGTCGTTAGTCATTTCTCTTCAAGCCAAGTACGGCAACAAGTGGAAGAAAATTGCAGCTGAAGTACCCGGCCGCACCGCTAAACGGTTAGGCAAGTGGTGGGAGGTTTTTAAAGAGAAACAGTTAAAGCAGCAAATACAAAATAATAAAAAATCCGGTTCGTCGACTACAACTTCAAATCCTGTTCCTCCACCTGTTGCAGTAGTCTTTGGTTGCTGCAGCTCTCCTGAAAGAGCTGTGCAAGGTACTTACGATCATATTTTAGATACATTTGCCGAGAAGTACGTTCAGCCGTACTTAAAACCGTCTATGCCGAATCTGAACTCTCCTATTCTTTCGCTCGGTTCAGGTTCGGGTTCTGGTGGTGCTAGATCCGAACCTGAACCGAGCTTAACTCCATCCATGGTGGTAGTTCCGCTACCACCATGGATGAATAACAATGCGACGTCTAGCCTAACGTCGTCATCGTCGACAAAGTCAGGTACACCTTCTCCTTCGGTGAGCCTGACTTTGTCGCCGTCTGAACCGGTGGTCCTGGACCCGGTTGTTCACTCGGTGCAGGACCACCGGACGTACTTCCCGGTTCAGCAAGTCGGGACGCTGGTACAGTACTGTAAGGAGGTGGAGGAAGCGAAGCAGAACTGGGTGCAACACAAGAAGGAAGCCACGTGGCGGTTGAGCCGGCTGGAGCAGAAGTTGGAGGCGGAGAAGAACCGGAAGAGGAGAGAGAAGATGGAGGAGGTGGAGGCGAAGATACGGTGTATTCGAGAAGAGGAGACGGTGGCGTTAGGGCGGATGGAGGCGGAATACAGAGAACAGTTAAATTCGTTGCAGCGAGATGCGGAAGGGAAAGAAGGGAAATTAATGGAAGCTTGGAGTAATAAACAGATGAAGTTAAGTAAAGTTGTGGAGCAGATTAATGGTGGGTTAATCCAACAGCATATGATTAGTGGACCTAATCATCATCATGGGTTAAGTTAAAATAATGATTGAATTGATCAGTTTGTTGAAGGAAATTTGAGTGTTGAGTTCTGTAGTGTGTTTTATGATGGAGATCATGTAATGAATGGATAATTATTAGCAAGTAATCTTTCAATTTTGTTAGTTTATGTTGTTTGTGGTTGTGAATGGATGTTGAATTATAATATTTTTTTTAGTAGCTAGAAATTCAATAAATATATGTAGTACATGGAAATAAAAGTTAATAGGCAATAATAGCAAAAGAGTATATTGTTTGAAGTCGTTTAAAATGGAAAATTTTGCGTTTGTGACATCTCAGATATAATGAAAAAGCAAATGTATAAACTTATTAACATTATAATGTTAAAAGTTAAAAACCTTTAAAGACTAAAGTGCACTTAAAGTTTTTTCTTTTTTTATACATTTAAACATAATAAATATAGTATAAAGTCACCATGGAAGTATAAGTATTGTACGTCTCATATATTGCATTCTCTAAAGTATCATAATAGTCATTGATATCATATACTTTGAATGACAATCTTTGTAGTTGTAAATTTTAGAATTAATTGTTAATTTGAGATCCCAGATTGTATTTAGAAGAGGCGAATGTTCGTTAAATGCACTAATAAGTGATTAATAACCCAAGCGTATTTGTATAGATATAAAACATTAAATGTGTGGTGCTGCCTACTACCATTGTTTCAGTTAGAAAGTATGCGTGTGCTCATAATATGCGCATAAAAAGATGATACGTGGTTGTATCATATCTAATTCGTTTAAATCGATCGGTATTGCTTGATTTAAAACTATGATCATATACTAGTAAAACTAGATTCGATTGTAATTCACATATCCGTTTGTTAGGTTTTCAGTTTTCCTATATCCTAGCCATAGCTATTGAAGCATATATAATGGCCGTGTTATAGAGACTACTTTTGTCATTTTCACAATATTCTGTTATGTATATTTATTTATTATTGCAGTTGTTATTTAGTGCTATATTTGAGAGGGAGAGAGAGGAATGGGGTACGTTGGAGTAAGTGTAAATGATGGTATGCAGTGTGGTGTCAAAAACTGTTTGATCATTTTTGTGACAACAATAACACCTACCCTATTTCTTTTATTTTTTTCCTCCTAAATTTTACTCTCTTTTGCTTTTCACTTTCTTCAGTTTTGCAGGGTAGGCCAAGCCATGGGCAGATGACTTGTTTTATTCATTGGTGGTGGGGTTGAGGGTATTTTCGACTATTACCTATAACTCATTAAATACGTCTATTAGATATATATGAATTACTATATAAAGCACATTTTCTTTTGACTAAATCAAACTAAATATATGAGTTTACTAGATTCATAAATTGTACAAAGACTTGCTTTACACTTGGAAAGAACAAAAAAACTTAATCCGGAGCTCTAGTGGTTGTAGAGCAGTTGGTTGTGGAATGTGAACGAGTAGTACTTGGTGGTTGTCCGGTTGATGATGACCATGTAAGATGATAAAATATTGGATGATCAATTTCATTCAATAGATTAAATTATATAGAAATAAACCAGGACCGTAGTCTATAATCCTAAACCCTAAATATTATATTTCATAAATTCTTAAGAGGTTGAAGTTGTGATAGTCATTTAGGTACTCAAAGCACCATAGTCTAACATGGCAGAGTTAATGCTTTAGGATAGCCTTTCTTAAATGCTTGTGGTGGGCTGAGAGAGAAAGGAGAGGCATAATATGTTTCTCAAAAGTAAAAGTAAACATGGCTTGAAGTCATTCCGTTATTACACATGGAATCATACATAATCAATCAAAACTAATTACTCTTGAACCGTTAAAAGCATTCCCAGCTCATTAGATATATTTTTTTCTATAATTTAGCTAAAAAAACACAATTCCATAAATTTATCTATAATTTTTCAAAATTCTTTCACATTCTATTCCCTATTCATATTCATAAATTAATTCTTTATTATTTTTTTCTCTTTTGTCTTGTTATATAGCAAATACCCGTGATTGGGAGATATGTGATATATTACATGGCATGGATCAAAAGCGAGTCCCTATATTTAGGGATTTACTTTAGTTGTCATATAACTCACCCATATAATAGGGAATGGATTGGAGTGATGATTTTGATGATTTTCTTAAAATTTACCCTATATTATATGAGTCTGACAACTTTAGAGAATGAGTTGAGAATGCTCTAATGGGCGACATGTAGAATTGGCTAACTAGATAAATGGTTGGACAAGATTCTCGTGGTTGGAAGAATCATATCAGAGTTTATTTTATAAGTCATTCAAAGATAAAAACGTATTGTAAACTATATGTTTTCACAACAATATAAGCCAGGTGAGGCTCATTATCACATTCAACAATCGTTGTTGATGTGGTTTGGTTCCTTCAAAACAAGGTCTGACTCTTAGTATGCATGATGAGCCTGTAAGTTCTAATAATCAAGGTACTTTTCTTGAAGATTTGAATAACGACGTTATCAACGTAAAGATGGATACATGGAGTATATAAGAGGAGATATGACATATTTACAAAAGACTTTGTGTTCGAATCGTTTTGGACCTATTCCGAATCCAAAAGTCCAAGGATCTTAACTTCTTCCACGATCTTGGCGATAGAAATTGGTTTTCTTTCAAAAGCGAGCTCATTTTTAGCCTTCCATAAACATCAAAAGGTTGTTAGAATAATAAAATGAGACTTGAGCGAACTTATGAACCTCCAAAAGATCTTTAATACAAAAGACGAAATCGATGAAATCTTGCACCATTGGGATATAAATATGCCAAATGGATTGTGCAAGATCCCAAGTAACAAACATATGATCTGCCGACTAATCACGCTCACCGCAACAATTACAAAAATTAGAGTCGGACATAACATTCCGTTTAGCCAACTCCATCATGGGTAACCTTTCCAATTCAGCCCTCTTAACAAGAATATTAACCTATTAATTTAGGTACCCTGATTATTCCATGTAATCACATAGTTTCGGAGCTCCATAACCGATTCTTGCAGCCGTGCTTTAATACTTGCAAATGAAAACGAAGACGAATCATCCCATTGATCTTTCATTGTAGAAACAACGACCCACCGACAGAAATCCAACAAAGTTTCCATCTCCCTAAATTCCAGCCATAAAAAAGAGTTGAGAGGTTGAGACCGGTTCCAACACCAACACAACCCTTCCGCCCCAACAATCAGCCGATCAACCACACGAACGCAGTAACTTTGTCTCATTAATTGAGAATACGACATATGATTTAAATAAATACATGAATGATATATATGTGTGTGAGAAGTTAATGAATGGAGTCAATACGTTTTGTTCTGAAAATGAAATTCATGAACCTAATAAGATGGTAGCATGCTACAACATCTTTTGTCCAAAGATTTTTATTTATTTATTTTTTTAAATATGAAGTTTATTAAGAATGGGTTTACACAAGTAGATAAATAATATTTTTTCAAAGATTCATTGGTAAGCTATATCTAAAACGATATTTTTTTAAGTGTTGGAAATAAAACAATTTAACATCAGTTTAATGTGACCTGAATGCCACATCTACAAACTAATACATCAAGTTCTAAAAATGTAACTAACGTACACCATTGAATATATAAAAAAACTCTATTACAACTTAAGCTATGTGTAGTGGGGCACGGGAGATACAAAATTGGGCGTTTTGCGTCATGTGACGCCTGGTCAGCAAAGAGTGATATTTGTTTTTGGGTATAATGGTGTTGTAGCCCTATACACACACACACACATATATATATATATATATATCACACACAACATATATAATAATATACGAGAACCAACTTTTTGACTTTGTATATCCTGATATTCTACAGAATTACGAGAACCAACATTATTTTCAGGATAGAGCAATACTTGCACCAACAAACGAAATTGTTGATGAGATTAATGATACTTTGCTCAAGTTTTTTCCAGGTGATGAAGTCGAGTACTTAAGTTCGGATACCATATGCAGTTCAGAATATATCAATGACACTGTTGATACAGCTTTATACTCTCCTGAACTGCTTAATGGTCTAAGAATATCCGGACTACCAAACCACAAACTGGTGCTAAAAGTTGGTGTTTCTGTTATGCTCCTTAGAAATCTTAACAAAAAAGAAGGCTTATGTAACGGTACTCGACTACAGATTATATCTTTATGTACTCGTATAGTTGAAGCCAAAATTATTTATGGAACTAACATTGGTCATACAGTTTTAATTCATAGATCGCCACTGACTCCATCAGACAACAAAATAGCCTACAAATTTCAAAGACGACAATTTCCCCTTGCGGTATGTTTCGCAATGACGATAAACAAAAGCCAAGGTCAGTCGTTATCAAGGGTAGGTTTGTACTTAAAAGACCCCGTGTTCTCGCATGGACAACTATACGTCGCCTTATCAATAGTTACAAGCATGCGTGGTCTAAAGATTCTGATTCTTGATAAACAAGGTAATCTGACCAATACTACAACAAATGTTGTGTACAAGGAAATTTTTTCTTATTTATAAAATACTTGTGTAATTTTTTTTTATTCTTGTAATATTAATGTAATTTGTAATTGTATTAACAATATATGACAACTGTGTTATTGATTGTATTTCGGTTAATGTTTAAATATTAAAATTTTTATTAATTGCCCGTGTAATACACGGGTCTCAAACTAGTATAATAATAATACACACACACATCATAGGCGACAAATAATTGTAGCCCACCCACAATTTGCCCCATTTGTAACCTTTTTGCGCCTATTTCTCGCCCACTGGCCTTATATACCGTGAAAAGTAATTAGTATGAGAGGTAATATATTGACGGCTAACAGTTTTCCTTTCCATGACTTGTTTTGGAAAAACATCTAACCTAAAACGGTACGTGATAATCGAAATAACTTACTCGAAATATGAATGTATATACCCTGTACCAAGAATGGTCTCACACCTCATCTCCTTCATATCATATATAGAAACAAAGTGTGATCCATGATCAATACAAATTCCTTTCGCATTATTTTGTGACTTGTACGAATGTCAATAAATGCAACCAAACTATAGCAATAGATATGCGTGGGTAAAACAACATTTCCCCCCAATCGTATTTTAGCATAATTGCATTCATGAAGATTAGTTTTGACATTTGTAGACATATGGCTATTTCACCTATAATATATGATAAATATAGAAATGTCGGTGCCACAAAGATTGATAAACTTTTAAGTTGCATACTGTTTACTACTTTAGTTTATTTGTTTGAGTAGAACATCAATATGATGCATTGGTCTTGTTTGTATTTATTAGGAGTGTGTTGAGTAATTAGGGGGGTGTTTGGCCTAGCTTTTTTAATAAAGCTTATAGCTTTTTTAGCTATTTTTTATAAAATAAATTTAATTTGGTGTTTAGTTTAGTTTTTTAAGCTTAAGCTTATTAGCTTATATAGACTCATTTGAATAAGCTTTTTTGAAGATGGGTTTTTAACTTATTTAAAGAAGCTTATTTGTGTAAGGATATAAGCATAAGTCAAAAAATAAAAGGTAGGCCAAACACCCGCTTAGTGTGCACATGTTTAAATCTTGCGTGTTGCATTTGCAACCAATTTTGTGTTTCCTTTATTTGTTGCTTTCTGCATTGATAGGTGGACCTTCATTAGTGTATTACACTTTCAAGTTTATGCTAATGCTATATAAGATAGTGATATTAGATGTATAATTTAATAAAACTTAATAGCTAATAATCAATTTATTTTTGTTATTTTTCTAATATGCTTAGTTTTAATACGTTTTTTTTGCTTACTAATTTGTTTTAACGATTTAGTTTTGGTACCATTAATACTAATCAATTTCGCATCGGTTTGAGGCCGCAATGCATGGATTTGGGTTTTTTTTGTTTCGAGAGGGTTTTGATAATCAATTTATTTTTTTTGTTTAGTTACGGTAGTGTCATAGCCCTAGACTAACTGAATGTTGTCGTTTCGTTAACGTGATGCGCGATTTTTGCTTTTTTAATATGTTAATTTGTTGTATTTGAGCATTGACAAATTTTTTTTTTTTTTCAATATTACACTATCAACCTGACACAACACGTCAGGAGTATCACCTAGTTTGGATCAATTTTGAACACAAATAAATGTATTAACACCAGTAGAAAAGAAACTTATATATTATTTAAAAGACCACATATACAACAATTTTAATCGGAATTTTCTATTATCTAAAACTCATTAATCTCTGTCATAGTGGCAGGAGACTTGGGTTTTCCAATAGAGACACAAGTTTAATCCGCACTTGTGACAGTTTTGATGGAGATTGAAAAAAAATTGAGCTAGGTTTTATATAATTTACTATAAAACGATTACAATAAAGTGGCAGGCAATCGGGCAACAAGCTGCGCCGCAACCCCCTTTTGAATCTCGAGTCCACCTGGGTTTTAGTCTCATCATGTGTTACGTTAGAAAGTTTTGCTCTTCTTTTGGCGTAACGACCGTCAAATGGCAACCGGTGGTATGGTTTCATGAGGAAACTCCCAAGCCATTCTTTGAAGCCAGCGTGTGCCTGGTTAAAACAAAATAGTCTGATTAAAGTGAGACAATAAGACTCTCCAAATTAGAGAATGCTGTTCCGTTCAAAAAAAAAACTCGATAAAACCCACGTGGACGGTTTAGATCTACGATAGATCTTAGTTTAGTTATCAACTACCACGAAAACAGAAAAGGGTCCCAAAAAGTCAAACCTCAACTTAACTTGAATCTAAAGGAGATTACGAGATATTTTCTTAGATAAGACATAATCTAGTCTCCAATTAACCGATCCATAAACCTTTGCAGGTCAAACATTCCAAAACCCATCATCGATCTGAATGTTCAACTTTGGTGGGTGTACGTTGACGTATGACGGTTAGGTTTGCTGTATCAATGTCGTTTGCATATCTTCGGATCTTCAAGTAACTAACTGGGTGATGAGACCACGTCGTTTCATCATCAAGCAACCTAAGCGTTTATTCCCAGAAGCAAGCCTCCGTACCATGAAGTGAGTTTCCATTATTCCTATATTAAGTTGTTAAGTAATACTTTATACTTAGTTGGAAATTTTTTGGACAAAATAATCTATATCTATATTATATATAATACGCAAAATACGGGCAAATTAAGACACTCATTTTTAAGTAATTTATAACAATTAAAGTATTAGGTGCATGTATTAGCAAGGGTAAACATGTCTTTTAAACCCAATCCATTCAACTTGTCACTCATCTTTAATCGTATTATGTTTTTAATTTAACTTGTAAACTAACTTCCCACCCATGATTTTTAAACGACTATAGCCTTTTCATACGTTAATATTTTTATAAATAAATTGCACCATAAAAACGAGCATTTTATTCTCTTTAATTTGAATATGATATTGCTGTAATTTTTTTCATTTTAAATAAATTAATATGTTACGTAGGGGTGTTCAGTGTCGGTTTTGATGGTTTTTAAGTTAAACTTGTGAGTCCAACCGTTAATACTTATTTTTTGTCGTCCAAAACCAAACTCAACCATTGAAAGTTGAAACCGAATCGTTACTAACTGCCTGGTTGCAGTTTGGTTTCACAGTTTAAACTTTAATAATAAATTTAGTTTAAAATAATT
Source organism: Bidens hawaiensis (assembly GCF_021521415.1). Taxonomy (NCBI): domain Eukaryota; kingdom Viridiplantae; phylum Streptophyta; class Magnoliopsida; order Asterales; family Asteraceae; genus Bidens; species Bidens hawaiensis. The sequence goes on along the minus strand of NW_027491578.1, from coordinate 458,503 downwards.
AATAATTTAAATGTACCATCAATTTTAACTAAAAACCAACATAATATGATACGTGAGATGATTATAAATAAAAAATGACAATTTTAGCCACATAAATGGTAAATATTAATGGAAGATTTAGGACGTGAAATAATAACAAACATTACAAAAGGAATCATATTGTAATTAGGTTAATTTACACTCTTTTCTGGTTTCATATGGCCGGTTGCAATATAAACCGCGAACCAACCGTTCACTACGTTTTGAAAATTTTGAAACCAACCAACAAACCGAAAGTAAAAAAGAAAAAGAAAAAAGAAGTTAAACCAATGACCGATTTAAACGATTTCAAGGTTTTAACCGAACCATAAACACTTATATTTGTACGTGATTAACAGGTTCAAACACCCGCTGCATCGTGCGGGCTCCCGTCTAGTATTACTAAATTATTAACGTGTTCAAAGAGTAGAGATCATTGGAGACTCATGTGTGCGAGCCACACCATCGGCCGGGGCACATAAGTTGTTTCGGGGCACAAACCTTTTTTACATATTACATATATATGTTTTTTTTGTTGTTAAAAATAACGTTATTTGCAATGGTTTATGTGGTTCTGTTTATAACAAATCGGTCGATAAAAGTTTTATCCATGTATATTAGCGAATGAAGAACTTTCGTTAACGCCTACTGGGCTTTTTTTTTATTCGGCTTAGGTATTTAAATTCTAGACCCTGATAGAAATGCACCTCCATACTCTTGGTAGAGATGCACCTCTATACTCTAATGTGTGTAGTTGATGTTTTATTAATATTGTTTAATAAAACTTGTGAGTTGTGACACTTCCTACAATTGTTAATAGTGTGTTTTGAATATGTATTTTCTAGTCAAAGTGTTGTTATTAATATTCATTATAGCCTAAGCTCTCCATTGATATATATATATATATACCAGATGAGTTCGATTAGTCCTATATTAATTTGCTAATGTTAGAGACACGCTCAGTTATAAATTGTATATTTTGAACACGTATTTCCTAGTCAAAGTGTGGTTATTAGTATTCATTGTAGCCTAGATTCACCATTCATCATTGTACTTAGTATATCTCACCAATAGCAATGCTATGATAGGGTCTGAGGAGGATAAGATGCAGACAGCCTTACCTATACCCCATAGGGATAGAGAGTCTGCTTCCGGTGAGACCCCCGGCTCGATGGTAGTTTTGCATCAAGCCTTGAACATAAGGCACATAGCACTCAATCATCGGGACACCGGCTGATTGGTGCATGCACCCTTGTCTTTCGGCTATCAACGCCACCACATGATGCCTGATTAGCCTTCCGTCACTTTTAACGTTATTTTCACGAGATTAGTAAAATAACGTCAAAATTAGTGCAATTTCACTTTTGTCCACCTGAGGATTCCACATATTTACATTATATGCCCACCCTAGATTCACCATTGTATATGTATATTGTATGATTTGTGAATAAAAATGTGGTTGTTGATCATTATCTTATATATAGTCTTATACTTTTATGCTTACAAACTTTAAATCTATTATGAAAATTCACAGGACTCGAAGATTATTTGGGGTATCTGTTTCTCTGATTATTATCAATCTGGCCTCCATAATGGAGCGTGCAGACGAGAATCTTCTTCCATCAGTATACAAAGAAGTCAGTGAAGCATTCAATGCTGGACCATCTGATCTTGGCTACTTAACATTTATTAGAAACTTTGTTCAAGGTTTAGCGTCTCCAATGGCCGGAGTCTTGGTATTAACCTACGACCGTCCCACCGTTCTTGCCATGGGCACACTCTGCTGGGCAGTATCCACGGGTGCTGTAGGCGGCAGCCACTATTTTAGTCAGGTGGCGTTTTGGCGGGCTGTTAATGGGTTTGGACTGGCCATTGTGATTCCTGCACTCCAGTCGTTTATTGCGGATACTTATAGTGATAGTGTGCGAGGGACAGGGTTTGGGTTTTTGAGCCTTGTTGGATGGTGGGCGGGATTGGTGGTGGTGTGGTGGCGACGGTTATGGCTGGGCATGAGTTTTTTTGGGTGCCTGGGTGGCGGTTTGCGTTTGTTTTGATGGTGGGGTTAAGTTGCTTGATCGGGTTTCTTGTGTTCTTGTTTGTGGTTGATCCTAGAAGGCTAAATGATAGTGATCATGCTGGAGAATCGAGTTATCTTGAAAGGTTTACAATCTTACTGGAATTTTTTTATTTTTTATTTTTATTTTGCGTATCTTTTAATTTTTTTGTCCATTTTAGGAATGAATTATTGGAACGAGGACGCAATTCTGGTTCTGTTTGGGCTGAGTCGTGGACCGCTATGAAAGCTGTGATTAAAGTAAAAACTTTTCAAATCATCGTGTTGCAGGGTCTTGTTGGTTCGCTCCCGTGGACCGCAATGGTGTTTTTCACTATGTGGTTTGAACTTATTGGTATGTATGCACTTATCGGTGTTTTTCATCTAGCATAGTCTACGGGTAATAATCAACCTGTAAATGTGATAAACGGGTTGTGGGTTTAAGGAAAAATGGGTTTAATGGATCATACACGAGTTAGTGGGTCAACATGCGTAATTAAGTGGCCTAATTATTTTCGTGTCGTGTCAGAAATTATCACTCATAGTCTGGTTGCAACACTTGCCAGTTATCACATGATGTTTTAGGTTTTGATCATCAGAAGGCTGCAACCCTTTTGAGCCTTTTCGGGGCAGGGTGTTCTGTCGGGTCACTATTAGGCGGGATCATAGCCGATAGGCTATCCCAACATTTCCCTCATACGGGCCGAATCATGTGTGCACAATTCAGCGCGATCATGGGGATCCCATACACTTGGTTTCTCTTACGAGTAATCCCACAATCGGTCTATAGCTACCACACTTACGCAGTCACACTCCTCTTAATGGGCCTTACAATAAGCTGGAACGGAACCGCATGCAACGCGCCAATGTTTGCAGAAGTAGTCCCCACCAAACATCGGACGATGATCTACGCATTTGATCGTGCATTTGAAGGATCATTTTCGTCTTTTGCTGCGCCCATGGTCGGGATCCTGGCAGAGAAGATGTACGGGTACGACCCGAAATCTGTGGACCCGATTGCGGGGTCCACTAGAGAAGCGTTAGCATTGTCGAAAGGGCTTTTCGCGATGATGGCGATTCCGTTTGGTCTATGTTGCTTGTTCTACACCCCGTTGTATTGGGTTTTTAGACGTGATCGTGATAATGTGAGAATGGCTGTTACAAAGGAAGAAGAAATGATATGATTCATATTCTTGTTTTGATTTATATGAGCAACATTAGTGTAGATTAATCATACATGTAACACGAACATACTGAGGATTGGATTCTGTCTTTTGTTTTAGGACATTCATTTTTGCGCAGTTATACGTCGTTAAACATGCCACAGCAAATTGTACATGTCGTTACGTATCATCATAAATGTACTGAAATATGTAAATTGAACGAACTCCTTAGAAAAGTAAAGTAGATACGCGAAAAATAGATACTCAATAAGAGGTTTCATGTGTAAACAAAAAACACATGAAGTAAGTTAAGATACAAGTAAGGTTTTACAAAACATTTATGATTAAAAGAGTCACTTCTACCTAAAATTCATACAAGCAATAGTTAATCAAATCATTTCTTCTTCTTTTTGAGTAGCGATTCGAACACTGTCACGATCGTGTTTAAAAACCCAATACAACGGGCTGTAAAACAAACAACACATCCCGAAAGGAATCCCCATCATAGAGAAAAGCGCCTTCGACAATGCCAACGCTTCTCTTGTGGACCCTGTGGTTGGATGCACTGATTTCGGGTCATACCCGTAAACCTTCTCTGCCAGAATCCCGACTATAGGCGCAGCAAATGACGAAAATGACCCTTCCAACGCGCGGTCAAACGCATAGATCATGGTCCGGTGTTTGGTGGGGACCACTTCTGCAAACATTGGCGCGTTGCAGGCAGTTCCGTTCCAGCTTATTGTAAGGCCCATTAAGAGAAGCGTGACTGCGTAAGTGTGGTAGCTCTCGACTGTTGGAGGGATTATGCGTAGGAGAAACCACGTGTATGGAATCCCCATGAACGCGCTAAATTGTGCGCATATTATTCGACCTGAACGCGGGTACATTTGAGACATTCTGTCTGCTATGATCCCACCCAAAAGTGAACCGAAAGAACACCCCGCCCCGAATAGGCTGAAAAGTATTGCAACCTTTTGGTGATCAAAACCTACAAAAGAAACAAAAGTTATATTTGATGTGGGCCCAAGTGTAGAAGACCGGGCATGATGTTTTCAGGAGGTCCAAGATCGCGCTTCCAGAGGTGCTGCACGAAAAATGGACATAACTTGGGCTACGGGCCTCCGTTTCAAGCGTGCTACCATTCAAAACGACCGTTGGAACGTGGGCCACGTTGTGGTAACATGCCGTAGACGGGTTATATTTTCGAAATAAGCCTTCTAGATACACTTTTTGGCCACCTTTATGTTTTTTGTCTAGTTTTCGGGTTTCTTTTGTGCTGTTGTTGGGACTGTGGTTGTTTGTGTTAGCCCAAGCCCATTTTGGATGTTTATTTAATATGTTAACTTACTTTGTGACTGATCATTGAGCAAATTTTATAAAAATACTTTGGATTTTCAAATTTCTGCCTTTTGGGGTCGAATTTGGGGGTTTGGGGAAGATCATCACGGGTATTCACAGAATCAATGTGATTAGCCTTCATTCTCTATTAGTACGTTGCGTCACAATTTCAACCTGTTTAATTATTTGATTGACAGATGCTCACCTATTAACTCAAACCACATAGTGAAAAACACCATCGCGGTCCACGGGAGTGAACCAACAAGACCCTGCAAGACGATGATCTGAAACGTTTTGACTTTCATCACACTCTTCATCGCGGCCCATGACTCAACCAAAACCGAACCAGAGTCACGTCCCCGATCCAACAACTCATTCCTATAATTCATAAACATAAAACATCTTAAAACATTATAACTTATAACTTATAAGTAAAAATCCAATTAAATTTCGGTACCTTCTAGGATCAACAACGAAGAGGAACACAAGAATCCCGATTAAACAACTTAAAACCGAGATAATAACAAATGCAAACCGCCATCCGGGCACCCCCCAAAACTCATGACCAGCCATAACCGTAGCCACCACACCACCACCAATGCCGCCCACCTTCCCAACAAGGTTCAACAACCCGAACCCGGTCCCCCTAACACTATCACTATAAGAATCAGCTATAAATGACTGTAGTGAAGGAATCACAATGGCTAGTCCCAAACCATTTACAGCCTGCCAAAACGCAACCTGACCAAAATACCGGCTGCCCCCCATAACACCTGTGGATAATGCCCAACAAAGGGTGCCCATGGCTAGAACTGTCGGTCGGTCATAGGTTAGAACCAACACCCCGGCCATTGGAGATGCTAAACCGCGAAAAAAGTTTCTCATAAACATTAAGTAGCCTAAGTCAGATGGTCCTATGTTGAATGCTTCACTGACTTCCTTGTACACTGATGGAAGTAGATTTTCATCGGCTCGTTCCACTATAGCCGCTAAATTTATGATAATAAGCGAAAGAGAAATCCCAAAAACGTTACGGGCCCTGTGATCATATGATGAAAGATATCATATAACATATACAGGGAGTTAAGCATATTATTAGTACACATGCTATAATTTAAGTTATTGGATTTTAATAATCCCAACTTTCACTTACTGGCCCGGGTTAGTCCAAACTAAGGATATTATATGTTTACAAACAGCCAAAACTCTGAACATATTTTCTTCCAGCAATCTTATACGTATTTTCCACCTCATCAAAAAGCTAACAGTGTTACTTTTCAGTCAGTACGGGATTGCTGGAGGAAAATACGTTCAAAGTTGAAACTCTGTACACATTTCCTGAGTTGGATTAATCCCGACCAATAAGTAAAAGTTAAGATTATTAAAATTCAATAACCTTATAATAATTTATAGTATTATACATGATTTAGATTCATCCGGTCAAGAACTCCTAACATGTCATTAAATTCTGAATTCATAGAAGATAGAACTACAAAGTTGACTTTACAATAATAATATCAAATAAGTTGCTTCAAAACTAAATAAAATGGGTACCAAATACCAATTTCACATCTGGAAAACTAACACAACAATTATAAAAAATAAACTGTAATAATAATAATAATCCAAAACGGTTATAATTAATAGACAAAACAACAAAACAGAAACAATGGAAACTCACTTCATGGTATGAGATCGGAGACAGGAAACAATATCTTAAACCGAAGATGCCAATACGATGTAATCTCATCGGCCAGCTAAATCAGGACAATGATGTGCACATAATAATAATAATAATAATACTGGGCCTGTAATTGGTCAACACACCCACCAAATTGGAACACCTAAATGAGGTATGTGAACAGCAATATCATCAAATGATCTTTACGAATCCATGAAATAAATGAAAAACGACAACCAGATTTCTCAATTGTTTTGGTGGGATTTAGTACAATTTAAGGTTTGTAGTTTATGTTTATTTAACGTAAATCGAAACAATCCACGTGAGTAATCTTTTATTTATTTATACCTAGTTGATAATCGAATCTAAACAAAATAAGAAAATTGTGTAAATAACTTTTATAAGTACTAGAAATAGTTAAATCTAAACTATTGTTACTTTTAACATGTATTATAAATTTATAATTATAATAATGCATGGGTCAAAACTCAAAAGTATAAATCTGAAGTGTCGAGTCTATCATCCAATAGGCTGCTTCATAATGTATATATATGTGGATAGTGGAACAAGAAACAAAGTGTGTCGATCATTATGTATTTTCTGACTTAAAGATGATGTTACATGAGTTTGTTAGAATCAATATAGGTTTTAGATGTTCTTTTTTTCATTACTGGTGCATGGATTTTTTAATTTATAGAGGTGTAAACGAGTAGAATCGAGTTCAAACTCATCTAAACCTAAGAGATCTCGGGCTCAACATCGTCTTATTTCGAGCTCTATTTCTAAATCTCGTATTGATTCGTGGTTAATTTTCAAGTTTGAGCTAGTTTATTATCTATTAGTTAATTAATATACACTTATAGCTATATTTGTGTATATATGTATAATTTTAATTTTTATATATAACAAGACATATTTATTTAGTTATTTTACCGTAGAACATATATAATAATTATAATTAAGTTATAAACGTATATTCAACATGCTAAATAAAGGTTCTATAAAGAATATATAGACTTGTTTGGGCTTACGCTTGATAAAGGTTTAGCTCAGGCACTTTTATTATGCATGCTTATTAACAAGTTGATTTCGTTTAAACTTGACAAGCTTAGCCTGCTTACACCCTAGTAATATTGATCGTTTTTAAGTTAAAGCCTTGATTTAAAAATGTATTGAGCGTAAATTTGTTATCATAATCAATTGCTTTTCTAATTATTTTTCAATTTTTTTAAGCTTAAAGGATTGTACACCTAGCTTAAGGGGTTGTACCCACTTTCTTGAGCTTAATGAGTTGTAATCCTAGCTTAAGGGGTTGTGCCTTTACTTCACATATACAAAACACAAACTTTTTAGTGTTTTTATATTATTTACGTTTCAGTTTAGTATTTGCGCGTAAACACGTTGAAACAGACATGTGTGATTGAACGTTTTACATCCAATTTAAGTTTGGTTTAACAGTCTCGATGCAAAGCACGGGTCCGCTCCCTTCAACACACAGCTTGAACAAAACATTTTAACATTACTTTCTAATGGTTTTACGCCCCCGCCACGACGGCGGGGGGGGGGGGGGGGGGGGGGGGCTTAATACTAGTTAAGTTAATAAAAAAAGACGTAACATTTTAATAAAATTATAATGTTTAGTCGGCTGTAGAAGTTAGTGAGGATGAGCGTACGTGGTACCCTATCGATGGACTCACTAATAATAAACAACTCTCTAATACGAAGGGAAATAACAAATTCAAATATACAAAGGGGCAAGACGTTACACGCCTTCAATCATGATTGAATACAATTTTTATATTTTTATAATATAGATTTATCTTTTGGTTTCATAAAAGAGGTACACGAATCAAACATGCTATTTTTTATTTATGTACCATTATAGAGAGTACATTATACAAACACAGATCTAGTTTGCAAGACCAAGTAATGTATTATACCAAAACAAGATGTAGTTTAAACTAAAAACAACATTCTTATTGTGCACACTAGCTAGTAGTCTACGAGTACTTCATATCCGTGTTGATGTTCGGGTAGGTTCATTCCTGCCCGGTCTTGACTCGCACATAGTGGGTTTGCTACGCAGAACAACGGTTTCAACTGTCAAACGCGGGCCAAATCCAAACAAAACACCCCAATCTAAACCTTCACCGGTGGTACTTTTTCCATCCTCCAAAGACTTATTTCTCATTTCATCAATAATGAACAACACACATGCACTAACCATGTTTCCATATTCACTTAGCACGTGCCTACTGGCCCTCAACTTCTGTTTATTAAGGTTAAGCTTTAGCTCCACGTGGTCGAGTATGCTTCTACCACCCGGGTGAACAATCCAAAACATCGAGTTCCAGTCACGTAGACCGAGTGGACGAACCGCTTGCAGTAATGTATTCTGTATGTTGTCAGAGATCATGTTGGGTAAATTATTGTCTAAGTGAACCTTGAGCCCATCCTCCCTCAAGTGTAACTTTACCGCCGTCTCAGTACCCGGTATGATCGTTTGATTAGCAGAAACAATCTCAAACAATGGGCGTTCAACAACCAAATCTGGATCCGAACCCATAACGATCGCAGCCGCTCCGTCCCCAAAAAGTGCTTGCTCGACCAAAGAGTCAACGTGGTCCTCACTAAGTCCATGAAAGATACTAGCCGTGATCTCTAAGCATAATGAAAACGTTAATCTTGAATTTTGGAGATAAAGATTAAAGGAGTTATAATTCTTGGTGAATTATTTATTGAGTTTTTATATTTAATTAGGAATACTATTAGGTTTATTTTTGTTAATGTATTTGGTTTCCTAGTTTGAGTCTAATTAGAAGTCTTGGTGAGCAAGATATTAGTTTTAGTATAAATAGATGGTTAGGGGTATTGTAATTTGTGTGCTTGGTTTATAATAATAAAAAGAGTCGAACAAGTTTGTTCAATCTCGAGTTTGTGTGTTCGATCAAGGGCCTGATTTCCAACAATTGGTATCAGAGCTTGGCGTTGGCGGTTTTGAGAGTCGACCTTAGAGCAGCGGAGCAGCCCCTGTAACGTCGGGGCTGGGGAGAGACGTTTAGTTAACAACGGACGGTTTTGGTGGTAATCTACGGCAATAAAGGAGTGCCTATATATGGTGGGAACTAACTTGGGTAGTGGAGATAAAAGCTTAATTGGCTTGCATGGGAATCAAACCACCATATTGATTGATGTGAAGGTAACTTTGTCATGAGAGTATGATCGAGCAGAAGAGGGAGTTTTAAACCCGGTTTTTTTAATCGTATTTTAATGTGTCGGACACTCTTTCTAGCCAAGGAAGAAAATCGTAGCGAGGAGTTCGATTTTTATGGTGGAAAAACCAACGGGCGTGTCGCGGAAGAAACGAAAGAGCGAGGAGCTAAGGAATTCGTTTGACGACCGAAAAGGCGGAATAGTGAGGTGCTATTGTTTTTGTTGGTGGTTGATATTAGTGTGTGCATATCAAGGAAGAGTGTGACAGGGTGGTAAAATTACGATCAAATAAGGGTTGAATCTATTAGCAGAGATTTGCGGGTAGGCAGGGGAAGAAGAAAACGGTAGAAGCGGGGAGCTTGTTTTTCTTTGTTCGGTGGTCAAGAATGGTGTAGTTCTAGGACAGGAAAGAGGCATTGGATTTGTCGATCATTGGTATGGGTGAAACGGGTCCAATTCAAGATTAAGAGGGAGAATGAAGACGTGAATCTTGAATTTTGGAGATAAAGATTAAAGGAGTTATAATTCTTGGTGAATTATTTATTGAGTTTTTATATTTAATTAAGAATACTGTTAGGTTTATTTTTGTTAATGTATTTGGTTTCCTAGTTTGAGTCTAATTAGAAGTCTTGGTGAGCAAGATATTAGTTTTAGTATAAATAGATGGTTAGGGGTATTGTAATTTGTAAGCTTGGTTTATAATAATAAAAAGAGTCGAACAAGTTTGTTCAATCTCGAGTTTGTGTGTTCGATCAAGGGTCTGATTTCCATCACATACAACAAGCACACGCGAGCCCTTATTGTTTTCAGCAAGGTCCTTGGCTAGACGAAGGACCATGCCTCCAGCCGAGCACCCTTGTTGGTACATCATGAGCCGGTTGACCGAAGGGTTGAGACCGAGTAGCTTGGTGAGTTGATAGTCAGCACCGGGCATGTCGATTCCTGAAGTGGTGCAAAAGATGACATGGGTGATCTTAGATTTTGGGAGTCCCCACTCGTCTATGGCTTTCGTGGCGGCTTCCTTACCGAGATTTGGGACTTCGGTGCTCATCAAGTCTTGGCGGGTATTCAAGGATGGACTCGAGTACTCGCACATGTTCGGGTTTTCTTTTAGAAACTCTTCTGTAAGGTCCATGTATCGCTTCTTTATCATTGTTTTTGTCACCTACAAGTTCATTATTGTGTTATATCATGACATATTCAATGTTAATTAAGGAAGCGGCACGAAATAATACAAGTAAATACTTACAAATGCGTTTAAACTTGTTTTTAAGATTAACCATATGCTCTCTCTTTGTAATGCGAAAATAGTAGTCAGCGTATTCAGCCTGAATATAACAATTGGGAGGAGTTGCGGTGCCAATGGCAAGAATCGTGGCTAGACCTTGTGCGCGTTGGGTGTCTCGAATGTTTTCAACATCTACAACCTTGTGAACTGATGCCATTTTTTTTTAACTTGATCTGTTGAAGCAAATGTTACCATTGTTACATTAAATAGGAGTTCTCTAAGGCAACAAGTTAATTGATAGTACAAACTACCAACACATATTCAACTCTTAGTAAATATATATTACAAGTGTCTTTTGTGTTAGGATGACGTGTAATGTCTCTACATAGGTTTATTAAATAATGTAACATCTTTGTTTTCTGGATATATAATCAACCAGTTTTCACCAATAATATATTTGTATATGTAATTATTAGAATATATATTTTAGACAAATTAGCGCCACATTGAAAATTTTGAAACATACCCAATACACGTTTCTGGTTGCGCACACGTGTAGATTAGTGATTAATCGAGATTAATCAGAGTCTATCAAGAATAATCGGCAATTAATCGACGTCTAGTCAAGATTCTTACAACATATTTGTAACTGTTAAATCTTCATCTGAAGAAAAGTAAAAATGAGTGGTGAATATTGATTATATGAACCAAGAGAGAAGAACACGGTGGGATATTTTGTTGTTGGGAGGTGGGTTTGGCCAATAAGGGTTAAGGGAGGAAGGATCCAAGGCCACAACCCAACTAGCAAGATGAAAACTTACATATGAAGGACAGAAATAAAATTTTGAACGATAATTTCTATTATTTAGAAGACTTGAATCTTTACCCGAGACCACCCAACTTTAGCTTTTGTCAATGAGCCGCTAACCCCATTACGAAGAAAAGCAAAGAAAACATACAAAACCCTTTTTACTTGAAAAAGCTTCTTATTTTTCGAAGAATAAACATTCATTTCATATAAACTGACTTTGATTTTATTGAAGAGTGAAGAACCATAGTTTTGTTTTCCATAGATCGATTTGTAAAAAGATTTTCTTTTTAAGAAAATAAAAATTATCAAATGTTTTGAACTAAACGTACTCGTTTCTTTTAATCTTCTAATGTGATTTCTCTTTTGTAATAGCTAATTTTCTAATGTGATTACTAATACCTTTCAAATAAATTTTCATTCAGAGTTTCTTAAAAGTATTTCTAATATAAGTTTTTATAATCGATCAGTGATGGACCAAGGGTCGAAGACAATGTTTTCATAGGGTTGGAAAGGTTTATGGCCAGTTAATTTTCATTATATAATGATGTTTTTCAGTCTGATTTGGGTTAACTCTGATTGGGTCATGTAACCAATAATTAAAGTAAATTTCATATAATAAAAACATAGTACATTAAACCTCATTACAAATGCATAATAATAATAATAATACACTATATTTAAGATTGTTCTCTGCAATTTTTCATGATGCATGTCTATTGTTGCTTGTCAACATAAGGTACTGCTTTATAGCGTGTATCCTTTTCCTTTAATGCAATTCTGACGTCAGGCCGTCGTTTTTTAATTTTCTTGGAATTTGGTTGGAGCAAACTAACTTTAGGTCTTAGGGTAGCCGACTGATTTTGAAAACAATATTGCTTCTGACATATATTATTTATATATTAAACAAATCATAAAATTGATGGTTGGGTATATTTTCTATATTTTAACATATTAACTGCTTAACATAATTAAGTTTTTTTGTGTGAATTGTGATACTTCAAACGTGCTTTGTATTTCAGGTTGTTGATGTTTATTGAGGCTATATACAAGCTTGCATTAACGTTGCGGAAGGAGTTGAAGTGACAGCACGTGTTTCAAGGCATAAAAGAGTCAAATGGGCAAAATTCCTTGTTAATGAGTCTCGTCGTGCTACACAACGGGAGGGAACACACTCCCTCACGCTACGCGAGGGAGAAACAAAACCAAACACAACTCTTTTGTTCTTTGCGCTATGCAAAGGATGAGTAATGATGATTCCGAGCTTTGCGAAGGTGATCAAAGACGGGAAAATTAAACTTAATTGTTACAAAACCAATTTTGAGCCTTATTCGACCTATCCTTCATTTCATTTCATAGACCATTGACGACCTAGGAGACGATTTTGCGCCATCTAGGAGCTCCTGGTTCGCTGATTCATCCATGCTTCTACACATAATCGAGCTAATCATCATGCAAAGGCAATGCTAAATCATTTGTGACCACTTTTGTCACACCCCGACCAAAGGCGGCGGAACATGCTAAGGTGTAACGATTGCCCATAAGCGCATGACACTATTTAAAACGACAATATTTAACAAACTCATTTCATTTCACATCATCGAAAATGTCACATAACAATATTCATAAGACAATTATAACAAAATATAGCAAATCAAATGTTGTTCATTTTTGCTAAATATCCTAAAGGTCTCGATGACGTTTCCTTCACAAGCTCGGGTCAACCTAGATGCAAACCTGTAACATTTCATAAAATAAAGTTTATCAACACAAAGGTTGGTGTGCAATTCATAAGTTTGAGCATATAAGTATATAGTAAGAAAAGCCACAAAACTTGTATACGAAACGATAAATAAAAGCAATAACTTGGATGAATAGATATCGCTAACACATTAGCGACACCTAGCTATAAGGGGATGCCAAATAGTCTAGGATTTTATAGTTATCGTTAATTGCATTACGTTAACGACACCTTGCTATAAGGGGTTGCCAAATAGACTAGGATTTTATAGTTCCACCAACCAAAAGCGATAAACACATGACATATAATCATAAGACACCAAATCGAGCAATTATTTAAGTAAAAACAACACTTGTGGTTTAAGATTCAAGTATAAAACATTTAGTTGCATAAGTATGAAATGTCACCCAAAAACGAAAGATGGAAAACGGGGTATGAAAGTACTCACGTTCAAGTAATAAACTTGAAAGATGGATGATTTGAAGTTTAACCAGAACGACGGGTTTAACGTACGAAGCCTAAATAAAAGAAAGTCTGGAATTAAAAGGTTGTCTTGAAGGTCTTTAATAAAATACATGTTGAGAAAAAGTAAACAATTAAAATTCAAGGTTTAAGATGTAACTATTTAAGAATTTATAATAATAACCCTTTAAAAATGTAAGTTTGCTCGAAACCGGGTCAAAGTATCTAACCTTGATATTTACTTAACCTATGTTAAGTAATAAGGTGGGAAAAATGCAAGAATGCAAGTTCCTTTGGAATAAAGATACTAAAACGGGTATTTAACTAGTGTTCGGGTTGTTGGTTCGGGTCTTGATAATTGGTCAACCCAAAGTCAACTTTCCAAAATAGTAAATGTCATGAGATAACTCAATAAAATATGATAACACTTAACCAAGTATGTGGTTCTATTGTTTTAGAACTAACAACACACGTTAAGCGAGTGTTCGGTTTCATCGGTCCCAACTTTGTTATGAGATCAAGTTGGATCCAACATTTCCAACTACTTAAAAAAATAATTAAAATATGTTTTAAGCTATTTTTAAAGAAATATACAAGTCTTGATAGCTAAAAACACACTTGTGTGTCTTAAGCGAGTAAAAATCGGTTTAGTTCGGTTTGGTTCGGTTTCCATCTCACAATAAGTTCATAGATGGTTTCCACATGCCCAAATATCAAAGAACTTGTATAATAATGTACAAATGAAAATACTTAAGTTTTACAATAAAAAAGTTAACAATAAAGTCTTTAAACAAAAGTTCGGCTTTCGGTTAAGATCTTGGTTCGGGTTAAGACCGAGGTAAGATTTCACAAACCCATAACCATAGAACTTATAAAAATGATTTTAGAAACTTAAATCTAGCATTAAACATGTTTAAACAAGTATTTAACAAAAACTAGTAAACAAAGTTCAGTTTACGGTCTAGAGCTATTTATGGTTAAACCGAGGCTAGACTCTTAGAACCCTTAACCATGGAACTTGTAAATATGATAAACAAACTAAAATGAGCAGAAGTTAAGCATGGTTATTATGTATAAACAAGTTATATAAGTGTGTATATATATATATATATATATCAAGAACACGAAGTCCTCCATGAAGCATTGCCTTACGAGGCCCGAAAACCTCACCGATCGGAACCAGAGAAGTAACCACAAAATGTAACAAGGGGTGTATATTATATATATGTTGTGCCATAAACAAGTATTAGTAAGACCATATGAACTAATTAGAATGAAAGAATAAACTCAGTTTGACTTTTGGAAGTCAAACATTCAAGAACACTAAGAAAATAATCTTAAATCTTTGATGTTTGAGAGAGTTTTTGGAGTTGTAGCAGGGGAAAATTAAGGGAAATGGTGGTGTATATATAGGGTAATGTTGGTGGTCAAACATGGGTGTTAATATTGAGAGTTGCATGCAAAAAGGATCCAAACAAAACACAAAACAACAAAGAAAATGAGCTGCTGCAGCTGAGCAGGTCACTATACGCGACGGGTGTGTGTGTCCCATCGCGCATCGCGATGGGGTGCTGCCTGATATTATTCAAACTTTCAAAATGGCAGAAATGGTCCCCGAAGTTCGTTTTAAGTGATTTTTACGCGTTTTAAGGACCGATGAATGTTTTCAAGACCCAACAAGTGTAAAACAATATTTAATATAAAATCCATCATTTTGATTATAACATAAGCTTCGGTTTACAAAACGGGTCGGTTTACATAATAAAACAAATACAAAAATGACCCGAAATTGACGAATGTCACAACTTTAGTGTTGGAAATTAATTTAAGATGAATGGATATTTTATTTAGTTAATATATTTATATAACTCTTAATATGTTGAAATACAAATAAACTCTTGTGTAAAGTTTTATTTATGTCACTTGATGAGATTTATTAGAGTTTATGTCTCAATTTAAGTGAGACATTTCACTCATCTATAGTGTATAAATTTGCCTAAAGTGAAGAAGAGAAGTCTTTGAAAAAAAATAATGATCATAAAAAAAAAGTCTTTGTATATTTATTTTCAAGAAATAGAGAAAAACTCTCTAAACTTCATCTTTATACTATCAAGTTCTAGCACACTAAAGTATCCGGTGTAGCTTCGGGCACGTGGCCTTTCCCGGCAGTACATACTGCTTCGGCTGTTGTACCATGGGAGACAAACGTGGTGTCTAAATAGAGGCGCAAAATCTGTTTTTGAAGGACCCGTGTTGAACACGAATCCTCAGCCACAACCGTCAATATTTTGTTTGCTTTTTATGATAGTCAAGGTGCTTAGTTGAAGACCAAATGTGATGAAGAAACAAGATAAGAATATCTCATGAAGAACCGATAACGAACCCGCTAAAGACATCGGAGCCTATCAATTTTGAATATAAAACAAAATTGTATTTTATATTCAATTTATTCTTTTTGTAAATGGTATTGTACTACTTTATTTCTCATTACTAACGAGAATATTGTTATTGTTTACTTTTACCATGTGACGGTTACTCTTTTACTAGCCCTACTTTATGCACATGTCAAAAAAATTAATTTCCCTTTTAATTATCAGGTCCTCTTTTCTCTCTGGCCAACTTAACTTACACTCTTAGCGGGCACCTCCGGCTTCTTCCACAGGTCGCCGGAAAATTTCCAGGAGTCTAAGCTCAATTTTTATTTTCATCGTACATTCTCACTAGTTTCACAGTGGTCAATGTCAAAATTTTACAGGCGTCGGTCGGAATTTTAACACATATATAGCACTAATTTTTTTCTCACAGGGGTCGGCCGACCCCGTACAACCATAGTAGGTCCGCTACTGGTTGGGAGACTCGTCAAGAATGTTTTCTGTTAAGTTGATCAAGAAGTTGATAGAGTCGTGTCGGGATGTCAGCCAATTTTTTTTTATAATGAAATGGTGTAAATAGGTTCCGTCAACATGCAATATTAATTCACGTGTGGAGGGCTGAAATGAACCAAATCCCAACTCTAGATGCTCTTATCAGAAGAAATATTCAAGTGTCAGCGAGTAGTTGCATTTTATGTGATTCGGGGACCGAAACTGCATATCATCTTTTTGCGGCATGTGTGGGTGCTTCGAGAGTGTGGCAGACTATATGTTCATGGTGCAAAGTGGCCCTGTTCACTATCAACACGGTCCGGGGTTGCTAGAGATTTATCACCAAGTGGGGTTTGGGGAAAAAGAAAAAAAAGGCTTTTCACGTTATCGTCATTATTGCTTGTTGAAGAATATGGAAGGTGAGAAACGAAAACGTGTTCCAAAGCAAAGAGATAAAGATTGAGGAAATATTGGGAGAGATTAAGATGTTAGATTTTTTATGGTCTAAAAATAGATCGAAACATATATAAATCGATTTCTTGATCGAATTGGTGTAAGTGTGTAACTTTATCTTGATGTAAGTGGTGTTTTTGACACTCCCCGGTTTGGGGTGGTGGGTCTTGGTGGTTTGTGTGTTTGATAAATTTAACATTTCGAAAAAAAATATCTAATCATGTATACACCATCACACTTCAACTAAGCTTTCATCGATCCGATCATCGGAATTTGGAAATACAGATTACACTAAAGCAAGTTTGTAAATTCCCGAAATTTCAAGTAATAATATTTTGCATTGATTTGTTATGGCGGAAAAGTTTACTGAGACAGTAAATAAATAATAAAATAGTAATAAAGAAGGAAACATAAGTAGGCAAATTAGATAGGATTAATGATGGACTAAAAAGGAAAGATGAGTCTTAGGTTCATGGGCTTAAGGGAGTATAGATACCTCCTTAAACCCTTAACCTTTCCATTTCCACCCCTATTATCCATATTATTATCTACACACCTTAAAACACACACTTAAGCCAAGTATATCTCCCTAGCCGCCGGCCACCATCCGAAACCCCAAAACCAAGCATCATAACATAGGATCTCCGATCATACAAGTGAGCTAACAAGTCCAAAATCACGTGTCAAGCTAGCCGTGACCTAGGAACATCATAAAGGTATGTTCTTGATCTTAAAGGTTACGTTTTTATGAACAAATAACCATGAAACTTGAACATAGAATAGATCGGGTCTAGATAAAACATAAAGTTGACAACTTGATGATTAAAATGGACGTAATGGACTCATGGTTAGATGCGGTACATGAAGGAAACCCTAGATTTAGCTTAATGAACATTTTTACGCTTAATGGTTCGAACTTTATGCTAGAAACGGGTTGGGTCTTGGCAATGGGGTGATAACGAACGTAAAACAGTTAAGGAGGTTGGGATTTAGGTGATTAAAAGTGTGATTATGGATCGTTAACCGTTAAACGAGCCTAGAACGGATTTAAAACAGGAGCTGGAAGCATCAGACATGGGTTCTCGGGGACCTGAAACCGCCTTGGGTTTTCGGCCAACTCGAGAACCCAGTCAATATGAGATCTCGGTCAACGAGAGTTCTTGGTGACCAGGGTTCTCGGCCACCGAGTTCTCGGTCAGATATGGGTTTTCGGTCAAGCATGTGTTCTCGGTCAGACAAGAGTTCTCGGCCAGAACAGGTTCTCGGCCATTTAGTCCCCTGATGACTTTGGGCCTCGCAAGTTGGCCCAGGTGCCATGATAAACAATGGGCCTGAACTAACTAAGCCCACATGGTGCAAGCCCATATTTAATTTAAACAAACCAGCCCATTATCTTAGGCTTAACAAATAAGCCCAGCTTAGAAAATAATTTAAAATGTTAATGGAAAATGTGTTACGCCAGTTAATAAAAATAAAATTTTTCTTAACCCCAGGGTAGTTTATCATAAAAATAAAAATTTTCAGATATTATTTGGGTCACCTTAACCCCAGCCAGGGGCTCTGTGTAACACCCCGACCAAAGGCGGATTATACATCGGGGCGCCACATATTGTTTCATTACTCGTGACACTATTGGGTGTCAATATTTAATAAATACATTCATTCGCGCACGCGCAAAGTAAAAATAAGATAACATAAATCATCATAAATCAATATATTATAAATCATAATATTCGAACAGCAATAACTTGTCTTGATACATTTTAATCTAGGTCAAAAATAAAGAAAACTTCCTACGTGTCCACAAGCCCCAAAACAGCTACTGCAAACCTGAACATGTGTTAAAATAAAACGTCAAACACTTGCGTGTTGGTGAGAAATCAAGTTTAATACAATACATAGTTAACCATAAATCTGCGCGCAACATGTGTATGTCTGGTTTTCAACAAGGGTGTAATCTGATCGGGACCAACTCTAAGATTCATAGACTGCCAGTGCTCACAATTGAGCTCACAAACAAGAAAGACTGTGCAAGTGTAAACAAAAGAGAAAATCATAAACGATAGTTCTCCCGTGTTCATCTAATGGTACCATGAGAACTGCGGAATAGACCGACAAGACGGTTAATGATCCACACATACAAATAAACAGCCAAGTCTACGTCCTCAACACATGGGATACTGCGCGACTAAAGTTCATAAACAAGTTTAAGACTCTAAGTTTGTATGAACACATGAACATCCCAAAACATTAAAAGCAAAAAGGGATTAGGTACGAGATTACTCACTTGATAAACGATGCGGTGTAAGATAAAGCAAGAACCAACTTTAAACAAGCACAAGTTAACCTATAAATAAGATTATTGTTTTAAGTCTTGATTATAAGTTTGCATAAGTAAATTATTATATATAATATATATATTACCGAAAATCTGGGCAGAAGAGGGGAGAGAACGGAGGCAAGAGAGGAGGCGGCAGAAGGACAATCGGCAGAGAGCAAAGGAAGAGAGAGAACAGGAGGGATTAAGTGTTTGTGTGTGTAGTGTTAAGAAAAATAAGATTATTATTATTTATAGAGAAACCCTAGGGAACACAATCCCTAGAAAAAGGGGAAAAGATCTCAAAAAGCAAAAGATTCCAAAAGCAAAAGATATCAAAAGATATGGCAGCTGCAGGGGGCAAGATAAAGCTGACAGGGAACAGTAAAAAGCATGGGCGGTTCAGATAAAGGTACAGGTCAGGCATGGAAAAAGCAGATCTCAAAAGATAATGTCAGTCACTTTTTCTGCCAACCAATGGGGTTGGTGCGCATGCTGCGCCGAAAGTAACTTTTCAGACATAAAGCAGATTAGGTCAACAGCACAAAAGATAAGACAACACGAAAGCAAACGGCTAGATTTAAACGGAAGAAAACTCAAAGGGTTTAGCGCGAGAAAGCTCGAGCGCGAAGGCAGACACAGAAGGTCAAGAGAGCGCGAGCGCGAAGGCAGACAGAACCAACCTTAACACGTCGCGGAAAGAACTACATTTCTAAGCGCGCCGCGGGAAGAATCACATTTCTTAGCGCGCCGCGGGAGGAACTAAAATTCCTAGCGCGCCGCGGGAAGAACTATAATTCTTCGCGCGTCGAGGGATGAACTACGATTCTTAGCGCGCTGCGAGAAGAACTACAATCCTTAGCGCGTCGCGGGAAGAACTACCGTTCTTAGCGCGCTGCGAGAAGAATTACAATTCTTAGCGCGCTGCGAGAAGAGTTCGTCTCGCGTATCGCAGGAACAGATGGTCTTCACGCAGGCTTCCTTGTAAGGGGTCTGGCGCGTGGAGCTGCGCAGACAACCTTAGGCGGGAAGGAACAAAGGACAAGCAAAGAGTTAGAAGAAAAAGAGGGAAACAAGGCGTAAGGGCGGGACGGCGACAAGAGGGAAAAGAAGGCGGAAAGAGAGAATGAGAGGGACGGGACGGCGGAA
This sequence comes from Bidens hawaiensis, assembly GCF_021521415.1. Lineage (NCBI taxonomy): Eukaryota > Viridiplantae > Streptophyta > Magnoliopsida > Asterales > Asteraceae > Bidens > Bidens hawaiensis. The sequence goes on along the minus strand of NW_027491578.1, from coordinate 438,015 downwards.
AGAAAGAGAGAGAAAGAGGCGGGAAGGAAAATATATATTATTATTAAAAGTAAAATATAAGTATAAATATTAAATCATAAAAGAAAGAGATCGGATCGGAGAAACGGGTACCTGGGTCGGGTCGGATCGGGGCAGATGTCACAGTCTCCCCTACTTTAAGAAATTTCGTCCCGAAATTTATCTCGAAGTAGGTTGCGCAGAGAACAGGTGCGGGTACTTGATCTTCATTTGATCTTCCCTTTCCCATGTAAACTCGGCTCCGCGCCTGGACTCCCAGCGAACTTTCACGATAGGGATGCGACTGCGCTTGGTTTGCTTAACCTCGCGATCCATAATCTCAACAGGCTTCTCAACGAAATGCATAGATTCATCAACTTGAACTTCATCAAGTGGAATGTGAAGATTCTCGTCAGCTAAACACTTCTTGAGATTGGATACATGGAACGTTGGATGCACATTACTGAGCGCGGGCGGCAGGTCAAGTCTGTAGGCAACTTTTCCTACACGCGCGAGAATCTTAAATGGTCCAACATATCGAGGAGCAAGCTTACCTTTCTTCCCAAAGCGGACAACACCCTTCCAGGGCGACACCTTGAGGAGAACAAGATCACCAACTTGAAATTCGAGAGGCTTCCGCCTACGATCTGCGTAACTCTTCTGTCGGCTTCTGGCAGTCAGCAGATGATCACGGATCTTGGCGATTTTATCGGTTGTCTCTTGAACAAGTTCGGGTCCTGTGATTTGAGTTTCACCCACTTCGCTCCAACAAATCGGGGAGCAGCACTTACGACCGTAAAGTGCTTCAAATGGGGCCATACCGATACTGGAATGATAGCTGTTATTATAAGAGAACTCGATCAAAGGCAGGTGCGAATCCCAATTACCTCCAAAATCAAGAACACTAGATCGGAGCATATCCTCAAGAGTTTGAATAGTTAGCTCAGACTGACCGTCAGTCTGAGGATGATATGCCGTACTTATGTCCAAGCGAGTTCCTAGCGCAGATTGGAGAGATTTCCAAAAGCGAGATATAAAACGGCCATCGCGATCGGATATGATGCTCAAAGGAGTACCATGGCGGCAGACAATTTCCTTGACATAAAGCTGCGCGAGTTGCTCAACACGGTAGTTTTCACGAATGGGCAGAAAGTGAGCAGACTTAGTCAATCGATCCACTATTACCCAAATGCTATCATGTTTGCTTGCTGTCAAAGGTAACTTGGTAATAAAGTCCATCGCTACACATTCCCATTTCCACGTAGGAATTTCTGGTTGTTCGAGCAAACCAGATGGGCGTTGATGTTCAGCTTTCACTTTAGAACAAGTCAGACATTTAGCTACGAACACAGCAATATCCTTTTTCATACCGGGCCACCAATAAGTAATGCGCAAATCCTTGTACATCTTATCAGCGCCGGGATGAATGGAATATCGAGATTTGTGCGCTTCACTCAGGATATCAGCGCGAAGATTCTCATCAAAGGGAATCCAGATGCGATTGAGATAGCAGAGAATTCCACTCAGATTAGGGACAAAGAGTGCTTCCGCGCCACACGCTAACTCGGCGCGAAGGTTACCATTACTGATGGATGCGCGCTGCGCGTCACGAATACGCGATTCAAGGTTGCTTTGAATCGGCGCGAAGTGAAGCTGGGTGCGCGGCAAGATACAGTTAAGTTGGCAGGGTTTTCGGCTGAGCGCGTCGGCTACCACATTAGCCTTACCAGGATGATACCGGATCTCACAATCGTAATCGCTGATGAGTTCGTTCCATCGGCGTTGCCTCATGTTAAGTTCCTTCTGATCAAAGATATGCTGAAGGCTTTTATGGTCAGTGTAGAGGATACACTTAGTACCATAAAGGTAGTGTCTCCAGATCTTCAAGGCAAAAACAACTGCGCCTAGTTCGAGGTCGTGAGTTGTATAATTCTTTTCGTGAACCTTGAGTTGCCTTGATGCGTAAGCGATAACCTTGCCTCGTTGCATAAGAACACAACCGAGACCTTGGTTGGAGGCATCGCAGTACACGACAAAATCATCATTACCCTCAGGTAGCGCAAGAACAGGAGCTTCACACAACAATCGCTTGAGCGATAGAAAGGCTTCTTCTTGCTTCGAGCCCCAAATATACGGTTTATCTTTGTGCGTTAGAGCTGTTAAAGGCAAAGCGATCTTCGAGAAGTTCGAAATGAAGCGCCGGTAATAACCAGCTAAGCCCAGAAAGGAACGGATCTCAGAAGGAGAGGATGGCGTAATCCAGTTCTTGATTGCTTCAATTTTGGATGGGTCGACATGAATACCCATCTTGTTAACAACATGACCAAGAAACTGTACTTCATCATACCAGAATTCACACTTGGAAAGCTTAGCATAGAGTTGCTCAGCTCTAAGCTTTTGCAATACCAATCGGAGATGTTGCTCATGCTCGGCCTTGGTCTTAGAATACACCAGAACATCATCGATAAACACGATCACGAATTTATCCAAGAAAGGCCTACACACCCGATTCATTAGATCCATGAAAACGGCGGGTGCGTTGGTTAAACCGAAGGACATGACCAAGAATTCAAAATGGCCATAACGAGTTCGAAAAGCAGTCTTCGGAACATCTTCATCGCGGATGCGCAACTGGTGATAGCCAGAGCGGAGATCGATCTTGGAAAAACAAGAGGCACCTTGGAGTTGATCAAAGAGGTCGTCAATGCGCGGTAAGGGATACCGGTTCTTAATGGTGAGTTTGTTCAACTCGCGGTAATCAATACACATGCGAAACGATCCATCTTTCTTTTTAACGAACAACACCGGAGCACCCCAGGGCGAAGAGCTAGGGCGAATGAATCCTATAGCAGTCAACTCTTGAAGTTGGCTTGCCAATTCTTGCATCTCAGCGGGCGCAAGACGGTAAGGAGATTTAGCTACGGGGGAAGCACCAGGGACAAGATCAATACGGAACTCGACTTCACGAGCGGGAGGGATACCAGGAAGATCATCAGGAAAAACTTCAGGGAAATCACGCACAACAGGGATATCGCGAAGCTTCTTTTCTTTAGCAGGTTTAACCACATGGGCTAAGAATGCAATATACCTTTTCCGCATGAGCCTTCGGGCTTCGGCGCAAGACATAAGTTTAAGACCGCTGGAGGGTTTTTCGCCGTAGATGTGAAGATCACCATTTTCTCGAGGTATGCGAATCATCTTCTTGGCACAAATAACTTCGGCGCGATTCTTCGAGAGCCAGTCCATACCAATGATAACATCAAAGCTTCCAAGAGGCATGGGGATGAGATCGATTAGAAAATCGTTTTCGTTAAGGTTAAGCGTGCAATCTTTAATCACTGAGTTAATTAAAACAGTTTCGCCATTAGCCAATTCAACTGAAAAATTTTCTTTTAAGTCGTTGCGCGGTCGCGCAAGCTTCTGCTCGAAGGCGCGAGAGATAAAACTTCGATCGGCGCCAGTATCAAAAAGTATAGAAGCATAAAACCCGTTAAGCAAAAATGTACCATTAACTACGTCATTATTCGCTTGCGCTTGGTGCGCGGTTATGTTAAAAGCTCGTCCGCGTGCCACTTGGTTCGAAATCTGGTTCACCGGATTCGCTTGCGTAATCTGAACTTGTAGTCTTGGGCACGCGTTCCGGAAATGACTGGGATCACCGCAGTTAAAGCACGATCTGGGTCGTGGGTTTTGGTAGGTTGGTTGTGGGTTCTGCGGGTAGACTGGTGGTGTTGGCGCAATTGGATTGGCGGGAAGGACTCTACAGTTTTCTGCAAGGTGACCAGCGCGGCCACATCGGGTACAAAGTCGACATGGGACTTGAGGTGGGTGGTGGAGTCTACAGGTTGGGCAAAAGGGGTGGTTTCCTGTGTAAGGTTTCTTAGTTGGCGGGGCAGGGAGTGCTGGATTGGTTAAGGCATAGTTGTGGACTACAGGAGGTGTTGGGTAGGCTGACAGAGGGTTAGGCGCATAAACTGGGTGTTGGTAGGTGGGTTGCTGGACAACGGGCGGGTTGGTAAGCGCGTAAGCTTGTCTGCGCCTACGTTTCTGGTTATGGTTTGAGGATTCTGGTTTGGTTTCTGTTGGTTCAGGGACAGTCTTGGTGAGTTTGGTCTTCTCAGATCCCCGCAGGAACAGGGTTCCTGCTCTGACATGGTTGTCGCTGAGCACAGCGGCCAATTCAATGGCGTCAGAGAGGGTAACTGGGTTTCTGGCCCATACAGAATCTTGAATTTCCATGGGGAGACCCCCAAGGAATTTCTCTATGGCTCGGCGGGAAGGGGTAACAAGGTGAGGGACAAGCAGGCTTAGTTCATGGAAGCGCGTCGCGTACTCGCGCGCTTCACCGCTGTATTGCTTCAAGTTCCAAAATTCCTCCTCCAGGCGCTTAACTTCGTTGGGAGGGCAGAATTCTCGCGTCAGAATTTCCTTAAATTCCTCCCAGAGCATGCTGGAAGCAGCTTCTGCGCCACGCGCATGAGCTACTCCATTCCACCATGTAAGCGCTCTAGATTCCAGGACACTGGAAGCATATAGGGTTCGTCTGTCTGAGGGGCATTGGGTGTGGAGGAAAGTGTTTTCTATTTTCTCAAGCCACTGGAGCATCACGGTGGCTCCTTCAAGACCTGTGAACTTTGGAGGGTTACCCGCGTTAAAGGACTTAATGTTGTAACCAGAGGTGTTGGTATTGTTTTGGCTCAAAGCTTGGGCTATTGCGGCGGCCATTTCCTGGGAACGTTGTGCGAACGTCTGCGCGCGGCTTCTTTCTTCTTGAGATGGCGACGAGATAGCGGAGGCATTCTATAAAAGTTTTAATTTTAGTTAATATCTTGGTTTTAGCACAAAGTATAACCTCGAAAAGCTTGGTTTCACGGAGTCAGTTACTGTCAAAAGTTAAAGTAAAATAAATGACCCTAAATGCAGACTTAATAAAGGTAACAAATTCGAATCAAGAATCGACAATTCATGTATCACCATGACTTTCCGAATTCCCAATTTAAAATATACGAGCAAACGAGTATTGGAGATTGACGATTCATGTATCACCATGACTTTTCAATCTTCAATATAAAATACACAAGAAAATGAGTATTGGAAGTTGACAATTCATGTATCACCATGACTTTTCAAGTCTCCAACCTTAGAACATAATCGTAAATGGAAATTGAAAATCAACTATTCATGTATCACCATGACTTTTCGGATTTTCAAATCCAACAAACGAATATGTAAGTAAAATCAATAAAAATCGAAATTCAATCAAAAATCGAAATATCGCGGAATAAAACATAAAATCATATACTGCGCAAGCGCGAGCATATTCATAAATAACGAGTAATTAACAATAAGCGCGCAAACATGAGATTTCTCTCATGCGCGAGAAGGGACTCTTAGGTATTCTAGGCCGTTACGTCTAACCACCTATCCTAAAGTCAACGAGCTCTGATACCAATCTGTAACACCCCGACCAAAGGCGGATTATACATCGGGGCGCCACATATTGTTTCATTACTCGTGACACTATTGGGTGTCAATATTTAATAAATACATTCATTCGCGCACGCGCAAAGTAAAAATAAGATAACATAAATCATCATAAATCAATATATTATAAATCATAATATTCGAACAGCAATAACTTGTCTTGATACATTTTAATCTAGGTCAAAAATAAAGAAAACTTCCTACGTGTCCACAAGCCCCAAAACAGCTACTGCAAACCTGAACATGTGTTAAAATAAAACGTCAAACACTTGCGTGTTGGTGAGAAATCAAGTTTAATACAATACATAGTTAACCATAAATCTGCGCGCAACATGTGTATGTCTGGTTTTCAACAAGGGTGTAATCTGATCGGGACCAACTCTAAGATTCATAGACTGCCAGTGCTCACAATTGAGCTCACAAACAAGAAAGACTGTGCAAGTGTAAACAAAAGAGAAAATCATAAACGATAGTTCTCCCGTGTTCATCTAATGGTACCATGAGAACTGCGGAATAGACCGACAAGACGGTTAATGATCCACACATACAAATAAACAGCCAAGTCTACGTCCTCAACACATGGGATACTGCGCGACTAAAGTTCATAAACAAGTTTAAGACTCTAAGTTTGTATGAACACATGAACATCCCAAAACATTAAAAGCAAAAAGGGATTAGGTACGAGATTACTCACTTGATAAACGATGCGGTGTAAGATAAAGCAAGAACCAACTTTAAACAAGCACAAGTTAACCTATAAATAAGATTATTGTTTTAAGTCTTGATTATAAGTTTGCATAAGTAAATTATTATATATAATATATATATTACCGAAAATCTGGGCAGAAGAGGGGAGAGAACGGAGGCAAGAGAGGAGGCGGCAGAAGGACAATCGGCAGAGAGCAAAGGAAGAGAGAGAACAGGAGGGATTAAGTGTTTGTGTGTGTAGTGTTAAGAAAAATAAGATTATTATTATTTATAGAGAAACCCTAGGGAACACAATCCCTAGAAAAAGGGGAAAAGATCTCAAAAAGCAAAAGATTCCAAAAGCAAAAGATATCAAAAGATATGGCAGCTGCAGGGGGCAAGATAAAGCTGACAGGGAACAGTAAAAAGCATGGGCGGTTCAGATAAAGGTACAGGTCAGGCATGGAAAAAGCAGATCTCAAAAGATAATGTCAGTCACTTTTCTGCCAACCAATGGGGTTGGTGCGCATGCTGCGCCGAAAGTAACTTTTCAGACATAAAGCAGATTAGGTCAACAGCACAAAAGATAAGACAACACGAAAGCAAACGGCTAGATTTAAACAGAAGAAAACTCAAAGGGTTTAGCGCGAGAAAGCTCGAGCGCGAAGGCAGACACAGAAGGTCAAGAGAGCGCGAGCGCGAAGGCAGACAGAACCAACCTTAACGCGTCGCGGAAAGAACTACATTTCTAAGCGCGCCGCGGGAAGAATCACATTTCTTAGCGCGCCGCGGGAGGAACTAAAATTCCTAGCGCGCCGCGGGAAGAACTATAATTCTTCGCGCGTCGAGGGATGAACTACGATTCTTAGCGCGCTGCGAGAAGAACTACAATCCTTAGCGCGTCGCGGGAAGAACTACCGTTCTTAGCGCGCTGCGAGAAGAATTACAATTCTTAGCGCGCTGCGAGAAGAGTTCGTCTCGCGTATCGCAGGAACAGATGGTCTTCACGCAGGCTTCCTTGTAAGGGGTCTGGCGCGTGGAGCTGCGCAGACAACCTTAGGCGGGAAGGAACAAAGGACAAGCAAAGAGTTAGAAGAAAAAGAGGGAAACAAGGCGTAAGGGCGGGACGGCGACAAGAGGGAAAAGAAGGCGGAAAGAGAGAAGGAGAGGGACGGGACGGCGGAAAGAAAGAGAGAGAAAGAGGCGGGAAGGAAAATATATATTATTATTAAAAGTAAAATATAAGTATAAATATTAAATCATAAAAGAAAGAGATCGGATCGGAGAAACGGGTACCTGGGTCGGGTCGGATCGGGGCAGATGTCACACTCTGCCCCTTGGACCCCGCTAGGGGCTGCCGCCCCTAGAACCCCGCTGCCAGGGGCGCTGCCCCCGGACCCCCATTCGTTGAGGGCAATAATTAAACTGGAAACACGATATGGGTAGTGATAGTTAAATTGATACGTGTAATTTTTATACAGTTAATCGTGCACAGCTCAAGAAAGGGATAACCATAAACGGTGAACGTAACCGCATTCAGGTGAGTTCCTAGCCCCATTTCCTTGTTATGTTTTCGGGGCTGTGTGCATACTCGATGTGATAGTTAATACACTTACTTTAACTGGTAAGTGTATGCCTTGCATGGTTTATATGTTATGTATGTATATCTTAAATGTGAATGAAAGCTTGTCGGTACGTGAACGATCTTCGGATATTGCACGTGCTATAAAGGGAGGTAGTTATATATATAGATGAATGTGTATGATAGATATATGTACAATATATGAATATGTATGAATGATTAAAGAAAGTATGTATGTTATGGGTTTGTAAAGACAGTATGCACGAAGATGAAGAAAGAGGGATCAGACCCTAATAATATCTGAGATAGAGAAGAAAGGGATCATACCCTAATAGTATCTGAGATCGAGAAGTAAAAAGGGATCAGACCCTAATAATATCTGAGATAGACAAGAAAGGGATCGGACCCTAATAATATCTGAGATAGACAAAGGAAAGAGGGATTAGACCCTAATAATATCTGAGATAGAAAATGAAGGGATCAGACCCTAATAATATCCGGGATAGAAAAGGAAAATAATTTATATAGTATGAAAGTAATAAAGTATGAATGTATGTATGAACTTATGTAATGAAAGTAAATTAGTAAAGTAATTATTATGTAACTTCGGATGTATAATGGGAGGTAAGTGTATGTATTGTATAATGTGTGATTAACTAGAACTCACTCAGCGTAGCTGACTTTTAGTATGCAAGCAGGTGAGTAGATTGAGGCAGTTCGCTTGATGAGGACACATGGCATCGAATTGAAGACGATGGCGTCTCAAGGAAATGTGTTATGATGTTTTAAAGACTATGTTTTGTTTTGAAACGACTATCAATGTCTGATAAGACAAGATTGAAAGTTATGTAATGTTTTATGGTTGAAGTTTTATATTCCGCGTAAAGTTTTAATTGACTCTGATATTAAGAACTGTGTTTATGAGTAAATCCAACGTCCAAATGTGAGGTACCGGTAACGGGGCCTTACAAAGTTTATTATATGAAAGCATTCTTATACATATTAAACCGTTACTAATTTATTATTAATCAAAGTTGGAGCCCAAAGTTGATTCTTATTATTGTGCTCCAATTCAACCGTCAGTTTTGCGTAGTAGGAGTGGGTTTGCTATGCAAAACAACCGTTTCAACTGTCAAACCCGGTCCAAACCCAAACAGAACACCCCAATCTAAACCTTCACCAGTGGTGCTTTCTCCATCCTCCATAGATTTATTTCTCATCTCATTAATAATAAACAACACACAACTACTAGTCATGTTTCCATATTCACTTAGAACATGCCTACTGGCCCTCAACTTTTGTTTATTAAGGTTAAGTTTCAGCTCCACCAGGTCAAGTATGCGTCTACCACCCGGATGCACAACCCAAAACATCGAGTTCCAGTCACGTAAACCGAGTGGTTGAACTGCTTTCATTAATATATTCTCAATATTCTCAGAGATCATATCGGGTGCATCCTTGTGCAAGTGAAGTTTGAGACCATCCTCCCTCAAGTACAACTTTATTGCCATCTCAGTGTCAAGAAACACTAAGTGACCCCGAGTAGATTATGGATAATCTGGGGGTTAAGTAATGTTTCCCACGAGGGTTAGGTCCGGCAAAGAAGGATGTTCTTCAGATGACCTGCAAAACAGACACCGTGAGCTCGTCACTGAGAAGGGGGGGGGGTTCCTCCTTGTGACCACCCTCCGGCGTGAGAATCAGACTAGATTGCTCTGAATATAAGTGTATATTGAGAGAAATAGCTAGTGAAGGTAAGATACTAGATGATCCTACCGTTCCAATGTGTTGGAGTATTTATAGCCGAAGGTAGGTTTCCAAGCAGGTACAGCCAGCTGTATAATATTCCTGTTCTACCAACTATGGGCTACGCACGTGCCATGCTGGTTGGTGGGTAGGCAGCGACTGATAGTGACAAGGCCGGCTGTGTACTGTTCCCTTTCCACCAACTGCAGGCTATGTGCGTGCCACGACAAGGGTTGGTGGGTAGGCAGCAGCTAATAGTGACAAACAGTACTAGAGCATGCTCCTCCTCGTACTGTTGTCGGTGAGCTGTCACCCTGTGATTGGTTCATGGGCTGCTTTGGTCAGATCTTGTCTATTTTGTCCATACCTTGGCAGGTATAGTACAAAAGATCTTCCAGAAGCATACGGACTGGCTCATTTGGGCGGGAGTATTCCCGCCTTGCTCATTCCTTCAGGTGACACTGAATTATTGAGTTAGTGCCTTGTGCGTGTAGCCTTGCTATTAGTGCGGGTAGCCTTCCCTGATGGCTTGTATCCGCAGCTGCGGGGACAGGCGGGGTACTTCACCATTGGGAGGCTTTCCCTGCGGGAACAACTGGCGTACTGCGCGTAAGGTCTTCTCTGAGCATGGTGGGTCCTGCGGAACCAGTTGGTCCTTGCGCAGACGTCCCTCTTCAATGTGAGTCTTGCGGGTCCAACTGGGCTCTGCTGGGACCTACCTCTTCAGGTATGATCGTTTGATTAGCAGAAACAATCTCAAACAGCGGATGTTCTACCGCCAAATCTGGATCCGAAGCCACGATGATAGCAGCAGCTCCGTCCCCAAAAAGTGCTTGGCCGAGTAAAGTGTCGACATGGTCCTCACTGGGTCCACAAAAGATAGTAGCCATGATCTCTGAGCAGCCAACAAGGACACGCGAGCCCTTATTGTTTTCAGCAAGGTCCTTGGCTAAACGAAGGACCATGCCTCCTGCCGAGCACCCTTGCTGGTACATTATGAGCCGGTTGACCGAAGGGGAGAGACCGAGTAGCTTGGTGAGTTGATAGTCAGCACCGGGCATGTCGATTCCTGAGGTGGTGCAAAAGATGACATGGGTGATCTTAGATTTTGGGAGTCCCCACTCGTCTATGGCTTTTGTAGCGGTTTCCTTACCAGGCTTTGGGACTTCGGTGATCAGCAAGTCTTGGCGAGTATTCAAGGATGGACTCGAGTACTCGCACATGTTCGGGTTTTCTTTTAGAAACTCTTCTGTAAGGACCATGTATCGTTTCTTTATCATTGTTTTGTCACCTACAAGTTGGTTTTTAGTAAAAATTTATATAGAAAAATATAGAAAAGAAATTGAAATAGATTTATATCAAATATAACTATAGAGTAAGTGTAATATGAAACAAAAAAAACTTCAAGTTCAGTTTGAAGGAGAGAACTCAGGCTTACCAAGCCGGTAAGCCTGGTTACCATAACTTTGTATAAAGAAAATCCATATTAATCGTATGAACTGTTTAGCAGGAGTTTCGTTCATGTTTGTTCATTTAATAAACGAAGGACCATGAACAAAAAGTTTGTGTTCATTTAATTAAACAAACGAACACAAACCTATGTTTCGTTTGTTCATTTATGTTCGTGAATGATCTTTTTTGGATGAGTTATCTACTTAATGCTCTATTTTTATTCGTTTGTGTTCGCTTACGTCTGTCCACATATTATGTTCGTTTTATATATTCGTGAATAGTTCGTTTAGATTTTAATGAACGAACACAAATATGTTCTTTTATTAATCAAATGAACATGGACACAAATATTTGTTTGGTTAAGTGTTCGTGTTCGTTCCACTACTAGAAAATTAGACATTTTTCTACGACTGATTTAGTAGGAAATCTGTTGGAAAACCCACTTTCCAACAATTTTCCAACAAAATGTGGTGCTAGAAAAACAAACGGTTGAAAATTAAATTGTTTTCAACCGTTTTCCAACAACATTTTTTACAAAATACACCGTTGCAAACTTCCTACAACTTTCCTACAAAAACTATTTTTCTTATTTATTTTTCATTTGGGGTTAGTTTATACAAGCATAAAAAAACAAAAGAAATAGTTGATAAGTATTTTTTTTTTGTTGGAAGTTTGTTGAAAAGTTAGCAACAATTTTCCAACGGAAATTCTATTGTTACTATTCTGTTGCAATATTGTAGGAAAATTAGAGCTTATTTTTTTTGTTGGAAATTCGTTTGAAATTTGTTGGAATTACTTGTCATAGGAATTTTGTAGGAAACGTTTGAAGGAAAAGGACATGCTTTCTAGTAGTGAATTATGTTCGTTTAGAGACCTACCTATGCCATAACTTAAGTGAAGCGAAATACTTACAAATGCGTTTGAACTTATTTTTAAGATCAATCATATGCTCGCTGTTTGTAACATGAAAATAGTAGTCCGGGTAATCAGCTTGATTGTAACTATTAGGAGGAGTTGCCGTACCAATGGCAAGAATAGTGGCTAGACCTTGTGCCCGTTGGGTCTCTCGAATTTCTTTGACGTCTACAGCATTATGAAATGATGTCATATTTTTCTAACTTGATCTATTCAAGAATATGATATAGCTGTTATATTTTTTAACAATATATAGGAGTTGATCTACAAAATAGGAGTTGTTTTTCAACGATAGATGTGTATGTATTGATTGGTGTATAAGAGCCATTTTTCAACAACTTATAAATAGGAGTCATTTCATTCTTAATGAGTATAAATAGTAGTTATTTTCTCAAACGACACACGAGTTACTTTTTCAACGATCCACATAAAAAATGATCCATAAAAATATATAATTGAAGTAATTTTCTTCAAAATAATCCAATAAACATCACGAAGCATTAAAGGATTTTTTAAATAATATAATTAATGATAGTTACGATTAGGGGTTGGGTCGATTTATACGATTTTAGGTCAAACCCATATCCATAACAATAACCAATATGTTGATTAATATATTATCATAATTATAACCGATTCGTTATGACAGTTTCGGTTATCAGTTTTGAAGGTTATAGTGATTCGGTTATGAGTCAGTTAACCGTGACCAAAACAATGTAAATGAGCCTGAAACTTTGGTACTCAATATTACCAAAAAAAATAAATAAAAATGACATGACATAGTTCAACATAATATATAATCCAAATCCATAATATTAATAGTATATATTCAAACAAACAATAAATGGATTAACTTTTTAGTAAAATAAATCATATAGTAAAAAATGAGAGCATTATTAGTTTATTACCTTCTTTAATTTTCTCCAAATTATCAACGTCTTCTAATTATGCTCCATAAAGTTGGGAATCTTATAAATGGGGCGGTTCGGTTTTGACGGATTTGAAATTATCTTTAACCAAAACCGAACCGTATTTGACGGTTTTCAAAAGTTCGTTAGACCGACCGACTGGTTATGTTGGTTATCGGTTAAAATCGGTTTGGTTATGTCGGTTATAGTTCGGTTAACGATTATGACGGTTAATTTTTACACCCCTAGTTATGATTGACTTGTTAGATGATATTACTGGAAATGAGTATTATACTATTTTTAGTAGTAAAGAAAAGTTTGAAAAAAACTTGTGGTTGAATCTTACTAATTTATTAAAACAACATAATTTGTACACGTGACATTCACCTAGGTTGTCTACATAGAATGTCACCTAGATGTCATGTAGATAATTTTCTTTTTAATCATTAACTATTACCTAAAATATCCGGCCACCCATTTAAGTTTTAATTCTCGCGGGTTTTGGGTGCCCCGTTAACCCAACAACCCGAAACTTTAAGTACTGTATTATGTTATATCCTTTATCGGTCACAATCATTCTCATTCGCTACCATCATCCAAAAACCTAATCGCCTCTTCAGTTCTCCTTCGATCATAAATTCAGTCTTCTATCTATCTAAGGTATTCTTTTGATCGATTATTTTAATGTTTAATTGAAATCGTAGGTTATCAAAACCCTTACCTTTTGAAGTTTAATTGCAATCTTTGTTGTCCATTATAAACGCAATTAGTCACTATAAACCCTAATCCAATTGATTCTCTACTATTTTTATCTGTTCACTTATCAATATTGTTATCTTTGTTATTCACTTATTCCTGATCAATCAAATGAACCTCGTAGTTTGATAATAATTTTATGATAACTTCAATATTATCATTACCTATTTATTATATTGTGATTAGTTAGATAAGATAGACATGTACTTACCCGCATTTTGGTATTAAGGATAATCATGTTGAAGTTGAAGTTGATGGTGAAGATGATGATGATGATGTTCAACGACGATCTGTAAGTATTCGTTAAACTATATATTGTAAATAATGTTAGTAACATATATATTTTGCTAATAAAAATGATTAAAAAAATGAAACAAAATATAACATGCACTAAACTATTATCCGAAAAGCTGTTAAAGTTTAAAACCAATGGAAATGATATTGCTGAATTTGAATTCAAATTCATGTCATTTTCGTATTATTTGGAAACAACCTTTTATTTTGAACAAAATTTTAACATGTTTTTGAATATTCAACAACTTTCCAAAAATCCTAAACATAATAATAATATACGGGATTTAAAGTTCAAATTTCATAATTTAAAATAAAAAAATAGTAAAAATTATTTTGTAAGTCAAATTTCATAATTCAAAAATACATATTAATTTTTAAAATTAAAAATACATGTTTATTACGTTTAACTTTAAACCTAATTTAATTTTACGTAAATTAGAACATTAATATTTATTTGTAAAATCTTTAATTAATTTTAAAGTCAAAACTTTTTAGTCTTTCGAAATTTATATAATATTTCATTTATTATAAACCGTTTTCTAAGTTTCACAAAATATTAATGTTACTAAATTTTAGAATAATGTATAATAAAAAAACGTATTATATTTTAACTAACATATTTTTTGAAAATAATATAAAATTTTAAATTTTAACATCCAAACAATTTGATGAAATTTCATTTATATATGAGGTGTGAAGGTGTGATGAGTCATGATGAATGATTTACTGCCTCGTCATGTCTATCCATCCAGTGCCCCATTGACAGCTGGATCCCTCTTAACCTTCACGTGTCGTCTCTCTAACCCTACCCATCCAAACCCAACCCAACCACCATTTTCGAACGCCGGTTCAACACTCTTGTGAAATTAGCCAAACCACCACGGCTCATATTTACTCTCCGCTTATACCGCCGGTGGAACAGGTCCGACTATCTCTCTCTCTCACTCTTTTATTAATTACCATGTTCAAACACACACACACAACGTTATTAATTATGATGCAGATAAGTTAGCAGTAGTCTTGTGAAGCTATTTTGTTGAATTACTGATTCAATTTGAATTTTGAATTTCATGATATTACGCCTTAGAGCTAGGGCTCAGACTCGATAATGAACGTAAATATTTACAAATTTAGATTAGGCGTATGTTATGTATCTAATTTGATCAGGTACTACCGTACTAGTGGTTTCATTAGGTAGCATAAGCACAAATGATCATATTTATTTGATGACTAATATAATATACGAAAGACGCAGTAATTATGGCTCAAGAAATCAAGGCTGGCTTAAACATTAAGAGCCCAGAAAATCGTCTTTTAAGGGGGGGGGGATTTCTTAATATGGAATGTTTTTGTAATTCATAGGATGCTTATTCTAGTTGAAGAGAAATATATAATAGAAAGGAAAAAAAAATATTCTAGTTCATTTATATGGATTACAGAAATAACGTTTAACTACCGTAGATAGTAATCAATGAATGGCAACAGGATTTTTAGTTCATTTATATGCTGTTGTACCGATGAAAGATTGTCGGTGACACAAATACGGGTTGCAAAAATGTGGTCCAGAATTAGTGTTGCAAAAATCCCGATTAGGCATCGATTAATCCCTGATTAATCACTAGTAGCCACTTCACTGATTAATTTTGGGCTAGTCGACCAATTAATCGGTCAATGGTCAAATCCGGCCAAAATCAGCGGTTTACGGCGAGATTCCGACCAAAATCAGTGGTTTCTGGCGAGATTCTGACCAAAATCAGCGGTTTCCATCGAAATTCCATCAAAAACCAGCGGTTTCTAGCGAGATTCCGGCCGAAATATGTTTGTGTATGTATAAAACTGAAAATTACATATAGAAATATGTGTGTATATATATAAAACTGAATATTATACGTTAAAGTTCAATCCGATTAATCTCAATTAATCCCGATTAATCGCTAGTCTCCACCCCACCGTCCAACTAGCGATTTTTAAAACATTGTCCAAAATACAACTTTTCACATTGAGAATTGTGTAGGTTAGGGAAACATTTGAGAAAGGTTTGCTTCCTTGATAAACCTTATTACTTTGTTGGTTTTAATGTTCTATCCTGTAAAGATATGTTTCAAAGGGATTAATTTTGGCCACATACATACCGACTACATTTGTAGTTTTGCTAAGTTTGTCGTTTGCTGTTTTCTTGTTAGTTTTCGAGGTTCATTCCTAGGTGACGTGAGGCATCATCTTTAAGATAATATTATTAAGATAATATTAAGGCATCTTTTGGTTCGGATGCAGAATGACGAGGAATGCATATATAAGCTAGACGAATAATCTTTTTTGCAATATCTGTCAATATTTGGCTATCTCATGAATATATGGGAAAGCTGATATAAAATTGCAAGTATTATATTACACACATGGCACATACAAAAGAACTATTGGAGGTTGAAAAAAATAGAACTAACATAAAATCTTTGTACCTAAAGGCCAAAGGTGATGTCAATTTTAAGTGTACATGAATTAAGTTTGGGCTTGACATTTGCTTTGCGTGCATAGCTGTAGAAGTACTTTGCGCATGCTGCATGGCTAAAAATGGCATGCTTTCACACCCATGGTTATGGGGTATTGTTCATTTGTTTGATTATATGTCAAACATCTCAAATACCCATTTATGACAACAAATTTGTGCGGAGGGGGTCACATGGACCAAAACTATAGCATTGAAATTAGTATTTCAATATAAAAGTTGACAAAAAAGGAAATACTTCAATTATTGTGGGACATCTGGAATTGGAAATTATTGCAACTTTATGAGATATTTGGACTATTTTAAGAGAATAAAATATTTGTTTTGAGTCTTACATTTTTGCGAACAGGAAACTTTGTCTTCAAAATAAAATTAAACTTTGCTATGCTTTTTGCAATCATTTCTATTTCGAGACGGCGAGGCGCGCTGTTCAAAGATCATAGTTTTTGACCAAATGTTATAATATTTAAAGATTTAACAGTTAAATTATCCAAGTGTTTGAGAGAGGGCATAATTGTGTGATGCCGAAAGACATTTTGATTTTTATAGATCTGAATTCAGCAGTTCTTAACAGCAACACAAGTTTCATAAAAATAACTAGCAGGAAGCTAGAATTACAAATCCAAAACACCTAATCTAAAATAAGTATCAGCAAGCAAATCCGCTCTCAAAAAACCAGACCTGGATGATTATGTAACTAAAGCATCATCAACACTCTAAACAAAACAATTAAAGGCGTTGAACTAATTTGATCCTGAAAGACACCACAAAACTACCTAAAAGAAGTAAATATGACCTCAAACTCCTGGGGATCTAGAATTATATGTGCGAGAGTCGGTAAAATACTCTTGAATTCTGCAGTATTAGGACCGGAAACAAATCACTACCCTTGAGCATAAAGAATGACTAATTTTAACATGAGCTGTTAATGAATTTGAACAAGGTCCGAAAACTAAACAAAATCAGTGAATTGGTGATGTATATGACTACATCTACTTTTAAAGGGTTGAGCTAAAAGAGTAGACTATCTGAGTGGTTTGAAAGTAAAGCTGGTGCTTCTCCAGATTCTGTATTTTTGTGGCCCAAAATCCCAAACTAAAATTTGCAGCCACCTGGAAGGAGAAGTAGTTTTTATGTATCAGTTGTACTCTAGATTCTCTAGTGAATTCATCATCTAATCAAATTGTATTCATGTAATGTCTCTATATGAAGATGCATTATCTTATTGTTTTTCTGTGCTTGTAACTTTGTGTAGCAAAACAGAAAAAGTTAAGTACCAAAGCAAAAAGTGTTGCTCATCTGCTGGGTTTTCTATTATAAAGTGTGTGGTATAGATTGTTATTATCCTGTTGGTTAACACATTTTCTTTCTTCATTCATACTAAACTAAGAATTTTAATTTTGGTTCATGTAATTCTGGTATAGATTGTTATTATCCTGTTGGTTAGTGCAGTCATTTTGAATAATCAAATGCAGCAATCAAGTTCCAGCTACTGATCTGATCTAGTGTAATCGTGCCTTTTAGAGATGCTTCATTATGAGCAATATCTATTAAAAAAATCATCTTTAATGAATGCTGTCAAACATCTAAACATATAAGATGTCTTGCTGTCTTTTTATTATAAATATTTTTGCGTACTTTTCACATAATTTATCAACTTGATGATGACAAGCTATCATGGTTTAGTTCATTGATTGATCACCATTCATCACTAAATTTGATTTTTGCAGGTGCTTCTCGGTTGTATTCCTAATACATAAAAAGCCCTCAAGTTGCTGAGAATTGTTGGTTGCACATTGATATTCCAACCAGTAGTTTCATGGGGACTGGAGAGGAAAGCTCACCTGCCAAACATTCCAAATCTACTTCAAACCAGGTTTCCTCACGCTTTCTTCTGTAAATTATTTTAAGTCTTCTGTGTGTAAATAAAAAGTTATCTCACTCTCCTAACTACAGGAAACACCCCCACCCTCATATGCTGATTGGTCAAGCTCTATGCAGGTACATGTTATAAACTTCTTTTTATTAATAGATTTATTAAAACAGATGTTATGTGATGAGATGAATTAAAACAAGGTGATGTATGTTGATTTCGTAATTTTTAATGACATATGTGTTCAGGCTTATTATGGCTCTGGAGTTGCTCCACCTTTCTTTGCTTCAACTGTTGCTTCAACTCCTCATCCATATGCATGGGGCGGTGGTCAGGTAATCATCTCTGTTCACATGTAAACAAATGTTGAGGCGCATATGTTATGTAATAGTTGGCATTTATCTAATAATATATTGCATGCCAAATTATTTCAGCATCCTATGATGCCACCTTATGGAACTCCAGTTCCATACGCTGCACTATATCCACCGGCAGGAGTTTATGGTCATCCTGGTATGCCTATGGTAAGAATTGTTTTCTACATCATATGATGTAAACTGTAAAGTGCATATGTTTATTTGATTGTCATTGTTTTGTTATCTTCCTTGTAGACCCCTGGCACTGTGCAGCCAAACACAGAATTGGAATCAAAGGCCTCTAATGGGAAGGACAAAGTCAACAAAAAGTCAAAGGAAACTTCTGGAAATGCCACTGGGAAGACGGCTTCAAGTTCAGGAAATGACGATGCCACCCAAAGGTTTCCATATCTAACTTTAGATTCATAAATTTAATTGGTGCATTCTGACATATATTTTATTTTACTATGCCAATTTCAAATTTTGAATATAAACAATAAACAGTGCTGAAAGTGAAAATAATGGCTCATCTGATGCAAGCGATGAGGATAACCAACAGGCATGTGTTTCGCCTTAGTAGTCAGATTTTTTTTGTAGACTAAAACTATTTTCCTTTTTCTTCGTATACTGACATGCCAAATTGGTATTTTCAGGAATATTCTGGAGGCAAAAAGGGAAGCTTCCATCAAATGCTTGCAGACGGTGATTCTTCACACTTTAACTTAGTTTTATGTGCTTATGTGAAATATTATCATAATTTTAATTTTTCATTCTGCAGCGAATGCACGAAACAACAATTCTGGACCCAATGGTCCGATGCCAGTTCCTGGGAATCCTGTAGTTTCTATGCCTGCTACCAATCTTAATATGGGGATGGACCTGTGGAACCCATCTGCTGGACCTGGGTCTATGAAAATGCAACCGAATCATTCTGGTGTGCCACAACCAGTGGTTCCACCACCAATAATGGCTGATCAGTGGGGTCAGGTACACAAATTAGTTATCTGCTGGTTAATCACCAACCCCTTTTTTAAAAGTTCCATGATTTGTTTTTGAATTTTGAGTTTTTTTTTAACTTATAGACATATTTAACGTTTTGAACAACTAACACATGCCGCTTTATTGACAACAGGATGAACGAGAATTGAAGAGGCAGAAAAGGAAGCAATCCAATAGAGAGTCGGCTAGAAGATCAAGGCTGCGCAAGCAGGTAATGTATACTAGAGATGTTTGTTAAAAAATGAACCGGATATAAATATATTTAATTTACAGTATATAATATTATATTATACTTTAATTTCCCCAGGCCGAGTGTGAAGAGCTACAGGCAAGAGTAGAGACACTAAACAGTGAGAATCACTCACTTAAAGATGAGTTGCAGAGGCTTTCTGAGGAATGTGGGAAGCTTACAGCTGAAAATGATTCAATAAAGGTTTATTAACACCAAATTATTTTGCATTTCATCATGTCACATTATTAAATTAAAATTATTACATGTATATGTTATATATGATTTATGTTGGTTGGACAGGATGAGTTAACTAGGTTTTTTGGACCTGAGGCTGTTTCAAAACTCGATGCACATCTTCAATCTCGAACGAACGAAGGTGAAAGTTGACATGATGACAACAAAGTTATTAAGCCTTATACGATTAGATCAACAACCATTTTCGAGTCATCAAAAGGAATCGGCTTTAGGATTCATTTGAGGAAACGCAACATGCTCTTTATACACCTATTAGCCAATGTAACCGTGACATTATAAGATCTTTAATATTTTTGGTCTTGATGCTTGCTGTTGTAGAAGTTAAAGTAATACTTGGAAATCTAGGAATTACATGAGAATTATGTGTTCAAATCTCAACTTCTTTGTTTAAAATAGTTTTATGAGTAATCATATCTGGAATGATCTTTTTTTAAGATTAACATGCAACTATGAACCACATCTACAATATAAATATCTTGTGGTACGATTGTTCACGAGTTGAGCTGAGCCAGGGTCATACTGGAACTCAGATTGTTTTACGAGCCAAGCTGAGTTAATTCGTTTACAGCCGAGCTCTAATATCGTTGGTGTATAGTTCGAGAGACAACGGTACGGACATTCTTGTACATGTTTCTTAGCTTGAATTACGGATCACCTCAATGTATTTATGAATCGTCATTGACACTAGTCAATTTCAACAATTGCTTCGGCTATAAAAGTTTTCTGCCATGGCTTGATTCCTTGTTTAATCCTAGATCTAAACTCAAAACACATTACACTATGCAACAAGACAAAACTATTTGATTCCATGCGAATTAGTTAAATATATCCGGAGGTGGAGGTGCACAAAAAAATCGGTTTCAGAATTGAAAGCCATCCCAAACTGATTAAAGCACCGGTTTGTAGCCGACTAAGGGCTGTTTGGTAGCCTCTGGATGACCATTAAGAGGCTACCTCTTAATGGTTCATAACCTTTTAATGGTTAAAAGGTAGACATAAGTCTGAATGGTTAAAAGGTAACCATTAAGAGGTAGCCTCTTAACCATTCAGACTTCAGGTTACCTCTTAACCATTAAGAGGTTATAAACTATTAAAAGGTAGCCTCTTAATAACCATTCAGAGGCTACCAAACAGCCCCTAAGGACGGCTATTCTTGACCCAAAATGAAAAAAAAGTTTTTTTTTGTCAGTTGACATGATCATAAAGGCATATTGTCATGCTAACTAGTTTTTTTGTCAACTAACATGATCATAAAAGTCACATTTAAAAAGGTCATTTTCAGGGTAACCCATTTTAAAAGAGAGTTTGTGTTAACCTGTATAAAATAAAAGTCAGGTTGTCATATTAACTCGTTTTAGTATTTAAAGAAAAGCTTTATATAATTGGTTTAATGGATTTTAATAATCCCTAGTTAGGGCCGTCTCCGAGAATTTAAATACCTCGACCGAGCAAAATAAAAAAGGCCCGTATGCTTTAACAAAAAAATTTTATTCGCTAGTGTACATTGATAAAACTTTTATCGACCGGTTTATTATAAGCAGAAACCATACTTGTCATGTACTCATCTCATAAGCCATTGTAAATAACCTTATTTTAACACCAAAAAACATATATATGTAATATGCAAAAAAAAAAAGTTTGTGCTCCCGAACCTTATGTGCCCTGGCCGATGGTGCGGCTCGCACACCCTCCGAGCCTCCCCTGTCCCTAGTGAATGGTATTGGCCGATAATAGTTCCTATTCATTTTATCGTCACTGGTTGTCCCAAATTTAATAAAGTTGGTCCCCAATGCCCCCCCGTTAAAAATGACTTAACGACGTTATACTTTTTTCCGAATTTCAAACTAATGTTTTAGAGCTTTTGATCGGAAGAATGATACGAGTCGATTGATGTAAAACTTAGTTCGAAACGGTTCTCCAAAACGATGAAATAATGCTTCAATTTGAGTGGTTGAACTTACAATTAACAAAAATCAAGCCGTTTGGATTATCGTTTCGAGCTAAGTTTTACATCAGTCGATTCGTATTCACTTTTCGATCAAAAGCCCTGAAACATTACTGTAGTTTGAAATTCGAAAAAAAAAATATAACGCCGTTAAATCCTTTTTAACGGGGGACCACTGGTGGCCATCTTTTATAAATTTGGGACCACCAGTGACGATAAAATGAATAAGAATTATTATCGGCAAATACTGTTCAATATGAATTATTTAAATCCAATAAACCTATATAATTTATATTTATTTATTTTCATTTTTGTGAAGATACATTTGCAATTTCTAATCTTTTTTTAAGATATTTAATTTTTTTTAAAGAACTTAGTCATATTTTACATTTACTTGGCCATCTCTAAATTATATTCATTTTGTTTTATAAAATTTTTAAACATTTTTTACTTGACAAATACACTTCCAATTTCCATTTCAGATTTCAAGAATTTTGAAAAACATCATTAAGGCATTGTTTTCTATATTATTTAGTTGGTCATAATAATACTTTTGTTACACCATTACTTGTCACACTCAGAAAACATATCAAACACTGAAACACGTTACCAATACTGCTTAAAACCCTATAACCTGCTTATTTTTAAACTAGCTATTATCCAATGACATTATATTTCTATTTCACGGGTGTGGAACCGGTTATATTGAAGCGTGTGTTTAAACAGGTAGTGAAAAATGATTTTTTCTCTAAACTAGCTGTTATCTAATGACATTATAGCCGCTTTTTTATGTTTTCTTTGCGACCTTTGTGCTCCCCATTCATTTGTATAACCAGATATTGAATGTTTTGGTTTAACTGTAACACTAAGAAACACTCTCTATTCTCTTAACATCAAAAACATTTTCAAATGGCTTCGAAAGTGAACAATCATCTGTTGATGTCGGATCTACGTCAATCACTTTAAACGTTTTTGCAAACCTGAACCGGTTCTCAAAAG
Source organism: Bidens hawaiensis (assembly GCF_021521415.1). Lineage (NCBI taxonomy): Eukaryota > Viridiplantae > Streptophyta > Magnoliopsida > Asterales > Asteraceae > Bidens > Bidens hawaiensis. The sequence continues at coordinate 415,029 of NW_027491578.1, read as the reverse complement.
AAAGTGCTCTCTATTAACTTTGTACATACCTGCAGAACCTATTCCAAACCGGTTAACTAAAGAAACAGTTTTTGCACACCTATATACAAGGCCCAAAGGTAGCATCTGGTTGGGCTAATAGGCTTATCTCATGACTTTGAAAATCTATCATGTTTCATATTCCTTTGAAAAGGGATATCCGGATATATATTTCCATGCTAACCATGTTTAGTTGTTGACTCATAAAATTGGAACAATCATGGACTTCTTTTTAAAAGTGGAACAAACATGAACAATTGATCATGATTCATGACCCATGTGTGTGAGCATGGAATCCATCTATATGTGTCACACTTGTTCCAAAAGTCTCAATTAAATCGGGACACATTATCTTTTTGCTATCATTTTAAGATTATTATTTTTTTAGAATTTTCTCTCTTCTGTTTTAAATAAGCGGTTTATTTTTTATTTGTTTTGAACTTGTATGCAAATAATTTAGAAATAGGTTTATACATTATTAAATAAAGATAAAATGGTTTACAAAATATAAAGCTTTTTTCTAAAGTGCTTTTTTCCCCCAATAATGGCATGTATAAAAAGCTAAATAAATAAAAGATAACACTTCAAAATGTCAATATGTTGTACTTTCCTAAAGCATTTAAAGTGCATTATAATTAAAAATAATATTTTTGTCATTGTAACATTTTTAATCTGAAATATTTTTAGAAGATAAAAATATCAAAAATTATTTTAAGAATATTTATTTTTAAAAAAGTGGTTGATTTGTGAGTGAGTTATTATACGTGGAGGGGGTATGCAAAGAAATCATAATGGTATATTTAGAATCTCCATATTATTCTTAACTTTTACTAATAGACTACTATTCAGTTCTAGAAATGATTATTAAAGTTTAAACTTTAAAAGATAATTTAATGCTGTTAACTGAGAATATTCGAAACACGTATGTATAATCAAACATTGAGAGTGGGAGTTGAAGTTAAAAGTGTGTCATGATACATTGAATTTGTAAGATAAAAAGATTAACATGGAAGAATATCAATCTCTCTTTTTTCATCTTTTGGAATTCATAAAATATGACGATATTGTGGCTTGAATGTGTGTTGTGCCATGTTTGGTTGTTAAAAATCAAAATGAGAGAACATCTCTATTAGGGCGGGCAATTTAGACACGATACACGAATATACAATACGAATCTACACGACTTTAACAGGTATCATGTATAGCCTTGACATGTTTCGTGTACTAAACCAGTAGACACAAATCGACTTGTTAATTTCCGTGTCAAAATAGGTAAAATACCCGTTTACCTGTTAAGTACTCGTTATTACCTGATTAGAATTTTTTATGAATAAAAATAGAAAATAATATAATATGTTATTAACTTATTACCCTAAACATTTAACCCTAGATTTTATACCAAACAATTGAACACAGTGCACCTTATTCCAATCCAACATCAAGTAAACGCCGCACAAATCCTTCTTCGATTCTCCCTTTCCATATCTTCGATAGTCCAATGGGTTTCCTCTACATCTTCGGTAGTTACAACTCTTTGATTCTCCGGTCTACCTTTCCACGTCTCCAATTCCCCAACAGTTTGGCCTCCTCACAGTTGCATATTCGTGTTTCTAAACATCTCTTATCATGTATACCTAGTATTATTGTATTAACATGTTCGTCTTCGGGTTTGGGATATAAGTACACGATAATTTTTCATGTCATGTACATGTATACATGTTTCGTATTCGTGTCTCGTGTAACACGATATGCCAACCCTAATCTATATAAAAAAAATTTAAAATTAAAGTTGATAGATTGTGTCTTGATTTAATCCATGAATTTTAGGGTACGAAAGCGCGTACGCTTGAATTTCTTGTGTCCATGGCTTTGAAAATTGAAACATGAATTCAACGTACATATTGGGACGCATATTGCCATATGTTGAGTCTTAAACTCTTAATTAGTTTCTTTGATCAAGGTTGTTTATATATTCAAATGTTCAAACTATAGCTTACTAGAAAAGATTCATAAGTCAAACATCACTACTCATACCAGAACCATGCATCTAGTACACGTACATTTCATATCCCTATTTTCAAAATCTATGAGCACCGGTAACGGACGACGTTCCAAGTCCTTCTTGATCGTTGGTCCCCATTACTCGCCTTCTTCCGCCATAAACGATCCGTAAGTGTGCAAAGCCATTCTCTGTCGTCAGCGACAAAGATCTTCCATGTTAGAGTTTATAGAGGTCAATAAACCCGTTGCTGATGATGCTATGATTACTAGTATTATTCTCACCTCTCAAACCCATTGTAAATCGAAATCACACGAATACCATACTTTCTTATAATACCTTATACTAATTAACCATTTTTTATAAACGATACAACTTACAAGTTAGACAACTACAACGCTTATTCACCAACAACTAACAAGTCCATGCTGACGTGGCAACAAGCGGCCTATCATGCCAACAAAGCACCATCTCCGCCTGTTGCTTCGCCACATGGAACCCTCCACCCTGTACCCGCCTCACCAAACCCTCGGCTTGAAACTCCGCAAACCGACTCATCCCAACCGCCTTCATTCCCGCCGTAACCAACGCCTCTCTCCACGGCGTCACATTCCGGCCCCCATACTCAACCATCTCCATTATCTTCGGCAACAACACAAACATCTCAATACACCTCATCCACTCACCTCCACCGACGTTAACCGCCTCCAACGACTCCAGTATCGTCGCGTACATCTTCAAACCGTCAATCACCGTTTGCCGAAAAACCGCCGGTCCGAATCCGAATCCATTCAATTCACCGTCCACAAACACCACGACGTTCGGCGAAACTCGCCGAACGTCATTAACAAAATTAACACAGATACGTCGAAAAATCATCGGCGAGAGAAGAACCGCCGTCTTCTCTCCGTTATAGAACTTAACCGCTTTAAATGAAACAATTTCGAAAGCTCGAATCGATACAAAATCAATCTCAAAGCGTAATTTCAAATCCGTACAGAAATGATATAAATTCTCTCTTATTAACCTAGATTCCAGTCCGTACTCTTCCGGTACCACGGCGGTGATCCTCACCGCCGGTGGATTAACCTTCCGAGCCACCGCCTTCTCCGCCACCGCTTTCAGAAACGACGCCCATTGATTACCAAACCCTATGTCAAAATCGATGACGTGGACGTTCATCGCACCGTCCACGGCATCTAATATCAATTGATTAGCCGTAAAGCTAGAGAACATCGGAATCGGAGAGATGCTTGAGAACGTCTTTTGCGCTTTGATCACTTGTACAATCTCATAAGACGTACAACTCTGGAACCTCCGAGTTGACCCGGTGAGTAGACACTGGATCGCTTCTTTAAAATAAAACGCGGCTCGCTGAAGCGGCTTTCCGTTAGGGGAAGTTAGCCGCTTGTTGAGCCGCGTTAGTATTTCCTGTGCCAGGTGGCACGACTGCGTTTCGAAACACTCGGCTAACATAATCAGATCGTCCGTAAAATCGAACTCGTGTACGTCAGCATGCTGACTCATCAATTCGAATATATTTTGGTTGGAATATGGAAAATATGGATTTAACGTTTCGAAATCTGAATAAAGAAAGGGCGGGAGATCGGGTAAATGATTAATATTATTATTATTATTATTATTATTAATATTATAATTATTATCATAAAGGCCTAATTCTCTAATGAGAGAATCAGAATCATATTCTTCAAGTTCAAACTGATTCATCATTCCATATTCAAAATGCTTGTCTTCTTCTTCTGATGATGATAATAACAAACTAGTGTTGTTATAATCGTAGGAGTTGAAGTCGATAAGCGGACTGGGCGGGCTGCGGCGAATGTCAAGAACTGAATTGGGTTCGTAGCGGGTACTATCGAGGGATGAGAGGTTAACAGGAGGCAGTTTCATTACTCAAAGGTAATGTAGTTTGATGACTCTAATTTTTTGGTTGAAATTTTGTGGGCGGGTGTGTAAGGGTGATGATTGCAGACTTTTTAAGCGCATGAATGATAGGAAAAGTATTACTATTAGTGGTGGGGACGCCCATGGATCCAATGTGCATGCCCATCGAGAGAAGAAATAAAGCATAAAGTGGTTAAAATAGGTGAAAAATATTTAGAATGGATCCAATGTGCATGCCCATCGAGGGAAGAAATAAAGCATAAAGTGGTTAAAATAGGTGAAAAATATTTAGAATGAACCTAGAGTCTTTTTTTAGATGGGATCCTAATCAAAATAATTTTGATGTTTCACGTATACAAGAATACCATTAAAGAGGAAACTTATTATTATAGAGAGTTTTTTAAGCCATTTTTCAAGCTTGAGATTTTTAAAATCTTAACTCTTAACTATCATCTTAATAGTCTGATACCATTGAACCAGAAGGTAAATGACAAAAGCTATCATAAATAAAATGAATACATTTTGATGTGCTAGATATTATTTAAGTATTTGTGCAATTCTAGATGATGTTTAGTTTGTGTGTTTATTGGGTGATAAAATAGTACATCATCTAAAATCACTTTATATAACTTGTGTATAGAAATTGTACATTGTGTAATATGTCAGTATAAAATATGGGTTTACTACATGCACAATGCGGTGTTTCCAAAACACCAACCCAATCAGTCGCGAATTGGATAATCAGTCGCGATTTGATGTATTGTTTTGAAAAATGTGTTTTTTTTGTCTTTTTTATTGTTGTATTGTTTTTTTTTTGTCTTTTTTTATTTCCTCATTTTGTTTGTTTTGTTTTTTATTAGTAGAGTGTGACCATTTATTATTTTCAACATTTTTTGATCGGCTTTAAAATTACAACGAAACAACAATTTTAAATTTGAAAAGAAACAAAATAAACAGAACGAAATTTGTATAAAATAATAAATACATAACAACGAGTTCGAAAAAAAGAAACAACATATAAAAACAAATCTAAAATGCAGCACCACCCGCGTCGTCATCGCCATCTCGTCTGCGTGTGCCCGGCCTCCTCTCATCATCGTCTCCATCTCGGGAGTGTATGACGCCTAACGTGCTCCCCTCGTGGTCGAAACGTGGTGTCGGTGCTGTGTACCGGTGACCATGTTGTTGGGAAGACATAATCCCAACCACCTAGGCCATCTGACTCTTGAGTTGTGACATTCCGTACTCTAGTCTCTGTAGCCGGGAGTCAGTGGCCGCATCCAGACGCACGGCGCGATATGTACGCGGAACGTGCTACGGGTCATCCTGATGCAGTGGCTGTTATGAGCACGATAAGATAACGCTGATAAAACGAAGATACAAAAAAAATTAAAACGATAAAATCAGAACGTACCTGATCACCGTCCTCACCGTCCGCATTGTCAACCGAGACATCCTGAATATACACCTACGGCTCCTCGATTGGCGGAGGCTCGACCCGCGGGTAGGCAGTCGGTTCATGTAGCCCAAAGTCCCAAACTCACCGCAACCCGATTAACGTACTTGCCACCGAGCAACGACCTGCGGCCCTGCCTGTGCCAGTAAATGGCGAAGTAGTCGCCGAACGCGCAAGCTAGGTTGCAGTGTCTCCCCGTAATCAAGCAACGCAAAAAAAAAAAAAAAAAAAAAACAGGTCACGGAGGTTGCAGTGATCTGCCCCCAGGTGACGACTCTGCATGGTTAAAGAGATAAGTTTGTGTATGTACTTGTACAAAAATACAATACAATATTATTATATTATATTATATTATATACATATACATACATGTGCAACCGGTCCCTGATGGATGAGGCCTTGGCGTCTAGGCCGATGGAAGGCCAAGGAGCATCGCTAATCGCCTTCCACCAATGCCTCAACACGTCATCCGGTGTCTCGTGTATGCTCTCCGTGTAAATAGGCTGGAGTAACTCCTCTTGTGTGTATAAGGCGAGCACCAAAGCAAACTCCTCCATCGACAGATAACGATCCTCCCCGAACATACGGAACCGAACCTCTGCCCAATCAGTATCCGCACCATCAATCAACATATGGACTTGCGGCTCTCCAGCTGGCCGTGGTCTGAAACAATATTAACATGTTTGTTAAATCTAGTTTATACGTTATTTGATAAGAAAAAAAATACCTAAAAAAATGAACGTAGAGTAAAACTTTAGCGTGAGCGCCCGCCCGATTGGCGATAAACAATCTTTCCCATGATGTATCAGTCCCAATAATATTCTTCAACCTTTATTCCGCCCGGCAACTCTTTATAAAGGTCGTAGACAAGGTCATGCCAACTTGCGGCGTCATACGCCGAAGCTGCGTAAACCGGACATGGTAATTGGACTCTGGGTCAAACGTCAAAGGCAAGTAGCCATATAGAAGCTCATCCCCTTCAACGTAGTTATTCGCCATATATATTTAAGATATAATATAATTTTTATTTTATTTTATTATAATTATATAAAACTTATAACGAGTTTGTTAACAGACTCGTTTTCAAACCAGTTTTCAAAACCGTTTGTTAACCTCAAACCCAAATTTAACCCGTTTCATAGTCAACCCCGTTTTCAAACCCTTAAACAAACCCGTTTTGAAACAATTTTACTAACCTTAAACCCAAATCTAACCTGTTTTCAATCCTCAAACTCAAATCTAACCTCAAAACCTTAATATAACCCTTAATCTAAATCAAACCATATATAATACAAGTATTTTACTTGCTTTGATGTTGCCGGGTCGGATCTCAAATAGATAGGTGTGTGTTGTGTGTTTTTGTTGATAGTGTATGTAATTAGTGACGGAGAGGGGTATCTGTGGGTCTATCCTCCGCTGATAGCCCTCTCCATGGCTGATTAATCTTTAAATCAAATCCGCCACAGATAGCTCTATCAGTGGTGGATTTACATTATTAATATTATATGTATTTTATATGGGGAAAGTGAATACGGTGCTGTCAGCCGCCTAACCTTACACGAAAAACACATCAAAACTACGTAGTTTTTATTAAAATAAACCCTAAAACTAAAAAAACACGCACCTGCCTTTTCTCTCTAATGCATCGCCTATGCTCTCTAGTTGCAAAGCCTAGGTTCATCAGTTCAAGCCATTGACAATTAACAAGGACAAAGATTGGATTCCAGACATCACATCAGGTAAGGTTTACGGTTTATAATTGAATACTGTGTTCTCAGTTTGAAATCGATGCGCTTGGTGTGTGATTGTTTCAGATTTTCTAGGTTTTGATGCAGTACATATTGAGATTGATCATCAATTTATGTGTTTCAGACACAGATTTATACAGAATAGGTTTTAATTTGAATCTAACATTTTAATTGGTCTATAAACCCTAATCCCCTAAATCTTAATTTTTTTACCCAATCTAGCTCTTTCTCACACAAGTTGCTAATTCATGTATTTTTTATCTACTCTAATTTTTTTAAACCAATTTCAGATTGTGTAACTTGTTATTCTTGATGTATAAGCAACACAGATATTTGACAGTGGTACCGAATTGATGCATATTTGTCCAAATGCAATTAACTAAACTCCCATAATTTTTCATTACCTTGCATCTATCAAGAATAACAAGTAGACACTTGTGGTAAGCATGTACTATGTAGACACTTGTGGTAGGCATGGTAAGCTGTTCCAAGGTTTATGCTCCCATAACATGAAGGTTAAAGATAAAACATGTTCATTACCTTGCATCTATCAAGAATAACAAGTTATACAATCTGAAATTGGGTAAAAAAAAATTAGAGTGGACAGAAAATAAACGAAATTAGCAACTTGTGTGAAGAGAGAAATAGCTAGATTAAGTAAAAAAATTAAGATTTAGGGGATTAGGGTTTATAGACCAATTAAAATGTTAAATTCAAATTAAAACCTATTCTGTATAAATCTGTGTCCGAAACACATAAATTGATGATCAATCTCAATATGTACTGCATCAAAACCTAGAAAAACTGAAACAATCACACACCAAACGCATCGATTTCAAACTGAGAACACAGTATTCAATTATAAATTGTAAACCTTACCTGATGTGATGGCTAGAATCCAATCTTTGTCCTTGTTAATTGTCAATGGTTTGAACTGATGAACCTAGGTTTTGCAACTAGAGAGCAGAGGCGATGCATTAGAGAGAAAAGGTAGGTGCGTGTTTATTTAGTTTTAGGGTTTATTTTAATCAAAATTACGTAGTTTTGATGTGTTTTTCATGTAAGATTAGGCGGCTGACAGCACCGTATTCACTTTCCCTATTTTATATATATTGATTTATAATATTTACATAATAGTAATACATTAATGGTATGTAACATTCAAAAATTTCGAGCAATAATATTTTTAAAGTATTTCTTATGATAAACGAGTTTACTTGACTTGACAAAGGAATAATAAAATATTAAGAGGGAATTAAGTAGGCTAATTAAGAAGGGATGAAAAATGGACCAAAAAGGAAAGATGGGCTTAGGGTCCATGGGCTTAAGGGGTATAAATACCCCCTTAAACCCTAAACCTTTCCATTTCCATCCATCTTATCCATTTTTACACCTTAAAACACACACTTAAGCCAAACCTTCCCTCCCTAGCCGCCGGCCACCCTCCGATTACGCAACCGAGCATCGTAGCTTAGGATCCTCAATCATACAAGCAAGATAACAAGTCCAAGATCGTATACTAAGCAAACCGTAACCTAGAAACATCAAAAAGGTATGTTTCGATCTTAAATTTTACACTTTTATTAACATTTAGCCTTGAAACTTAGAACGAGATTAGATCAGGCGTAAATAAAACGTAAAGTTGTGAACTTGATGTTAGAAACGAACTTAACAAACTCGCGACTGCTTATGACACGTTTAAAATGAACCCTAAACTTATTATTAAACGTTTTGAGCTTAAAGGTTCAAACTTTATACATTTTCGGGCCGAATCTTATTCAAAAACGGCCGTGGGAATGTTCGCGAGATTGATTAGCATCATCTCTAAGGGTTACGGGTTGAACATGGATGTTAATGAAGTTAAAATCGAGCCCCGCCGCTGCTGTTAATAACTTCGCCTATCCATATGTTTGCCTGAGGATAAGTTCGCACGTATGCAAGTTCGCCTGGGGTTAACTTCGTTACATGTAAGTTCGCCTATGGCTAACTTCGCTAGACACAAGTTCGTCTAAGGCTAACTTCGCTAGTTATAAGTTCGCCAAGATGTGAACTTCGCCAGTTATAAGTTCGCCAAGATGTGAACTTCGCCAGTTATAAGTTCGCCAAGCTGTGAACTTCGCCTAATGCTAAATTCGCCAAGTTAACTTCGCTGAATGATAAATTCGCTTAATATTAAGTTCACCAAAAGTTAAGTTCGCTGAGAAATACAATTAAATCCTAGTGAAAAATATGTTAAGACAGTTAATGTAAATAAAATTTTTCCCAGCTCGACCCCAGCCAGGGGCCCTGCCCCTTGGACCCTGCTAGGGGCTGCCGCCCCTAGAACCCCGCTGCCAGGGGCGCTGCCCCCGGACCCCCGTTCGTGGTGGGTTATATAAAGATAGAAAATACACTATGAGTAATATAAGTTAATTGATACATGTAAATATTATACAGTTAGCCGTGCACAGCTCAAGAAGGGAATAACGATTAACGGAGAGCGTAACAGGATTCAGGTGAGTTTCTAGCCCCATTTCCTTGTTATGTTTTCGGGGCTGTGTGCATACTCGATGTGATAGTTAATACACTTACCTTAACTGGTAAGTGTATACCTTATATGGTTTATATGTTATGTATGTATATCTTAAATGTGAGTTAAAGCTTGTTAGTACGTAAACGATCTTCGGATATTGCACGTGCTAACAAGGAAGGTATGTTTATGATAGATGAATGTGAATGATAGATATATGTACAATATATGAATATGTATGAATGATTAAAGAAAGTATGTATGTTATGGGTATGTAAAGACTGTATGTGATGAAGAAAGAGGGACCAGACCCTAATAATATCTGAGATAGAAGGGACCAGACCCTAATAATATCAGAGATAGAGAAGTAAAAAGAGACCAGACCCTAATAATATCTGAGATAGACAAGAAAGGGACCAGACCCTAATAATATCTGAGATAGACAAAGGAAAGAGGGACCAGACCCTAATAATATCTGAGATAGAATGGACAGTAATATATATAGTATGAAAGTAATAAAGTATGAATGTATGTATGAAATTATGTAATGAAAGTAAGTTAGTAAAGTAATTATTATGTATCTTCGGATGCATGATTAAAGGTAAGTGTATGTATTATACGATACGTGATTAACTAGAACTCACTCAGCGTAGCTGACTTTTAGTATGCACGCAGGTGAGTAGAATGAGGCAACTCGCTTGATGAGGACACATGGCAGAAGAATAAAGTCTGGCATCTGAAGACTTAAAGACATTTTAGTATTTATAATTAAATTGAAAGACAATATGTTTTATTAAGACAAAGTTATGGATTTATATGTAATGTGTTATGAATGATTTAATGTTCCGCAAATGTCTTAACTAACTCTGATATTACGAACTGCGTTTATAAGTAAATCCAACGTCCAATGTGAGGCACCGGTAACGGGGCCTTACATGGTATTATTTATAAAAGTATTATATATATTTTATATATAGTGAGTAATAACATTTATACAAAATAATACATTAATACGTATTATTTATAATAATATTATATTTTTTATATATAAAAATATATAATATTATTATAAATAATACGAATTTATGTATTATTTTGTACAAATATTATTATTCGCTACATATAAAAAAAATATATAATATTACTATAAATAATACCATTAATGTATTAATGTTACTCTTAATATATTACTATTATGTAAATATTATAATTCAATATATATATATATATAATATAATATTAATAATGCCAATCCGCCACTGATAGTGCTATCCGCGACGGATTTGATTTACAAATTAATCAGTCATGGAGAAGCTATCAGCGGCGGATAGACCCACAGATTCCCCTCTTCGTCGCTGATTACTTACACTATCAACAAAAACAAACAACACACGCCCATCTATTCGAGATTCGACCTGTTTGACATAAGCTATTCAAGATCTGACCCGACAACATCAAGGTAAGTAAAATCTTGTATTATAATCTAGTTTGATATAGGGTTTGATTTAAATTAAGGGCTAGATTAAGGTTTTGAGGTTAGATTTGGGTTTGAGGTTTGAAAACGGATTTGAAAACGGGTTAGATTTGGGTTTGAGGTTAGTAAACTTGCTTCAAAACAGGTTTGTTTAAGGGTTTGAAAACAGGTTTGACTATGAAACGAGTTAAATTTGGATTTGAGGTTAACAAACGGATTTGAAAACGGGTCTGTTAACGAACCCTTTATTAAGTATTATATAATTGTAATAAAATAAAATTAAAACTATATTATATCTTAAATATAGATGGCGAGTAACTACGTTGAAGTGGATGAGCTTCTAGATGGCTACTTGACTTTGACGTTTGGCCTAGAGTCTGATTACCATGTCCGGTTTACGCAGCTTCAGCGTATGACGCCGCAAGCTGGCACGACCTTTATAAAGAGTTGTCGGGCGGAAGAAAGGTTGAAGAATATTATTGGGACTAGTACACCATAGGAAAGATTGTTTACCACCAACCAGCCAGCTTATCGGGCGCTCACGCTAGAGTTTTACTCTACGTTCATTTTTAGGTATTTTTTTTATTTTCAAATAACTTATAAACCAGATTTAAAAAACGTGTTAATATTGTTTCAGACCACGACCGACTGGAGAACCGCAGGTCCAGATGTTGATTGATGGTGCGGGTACTGATCGGGCAGAGGTTCGGTTCCGTATGTTCGAGGAGGATCGTTATCTATCGATGGAGGAGTTTGCTTTGGCGCTCGCCTTGTACACACTGGAGGAGTTACTCCAGCCTATTTACACGGAGATCATACACGAGACACCAAATGACATGTTGAGGTATTGGTGGAGGGAGATTAGCGATGCTCCTTGACCTTCCAGCGGCCCAGACGCTAAGGCCTCATCCATTAGGGACCCATTGCATAGGTATGTATGTATATAATATAATAGTACTGTATTGTATTTTTGTACAAGTACATACACAGACTTATCGCTTTGACCATACATGGACGTCACCTGGGGGCAGATCACTACAACCTTCGTGACCTGTTTTATTTTTGCGCTGCCTGCTTACGGGGAGACACTGCAACCTAGCTCGCGCGTTCGGCACAGGCAGGGCCGCGGGTCGTTGCTCGGTGGCACAAACGTTAAGCGGGTTGCGGTGAGTTTGGGCTGCATGAACCGACTGCCTACTCTACCTATTCAGCCGCCGATTCTCTCGCAAGAGCTGGACCGTTTACGGGCACAGAGCATTCGCATCGTCCGGAAGATTAACGGCCAATTGCACCTGGTCACTGATCCACATGCTTCACCCTACGTCGAGGTCCCACTTGTCGATCCTCCGCCAATCGAGGAGCCGGAGGTGCATATTCAAGGCGTCGCGGTTGACAATGCGGACGGTGATCAGGTACGTTTTGATTTTATCGTTTTAATTTTTTTTTGTATCTTCGTTTTATTAGCGTTATCTTATCGTGCTCATAACAGCCACCACATCAGGATGACCCGTAGCACGTTCTGCGTAAATATCGTGTTGTGCGTTTAGATGCAACCACTGACTCCCCGCTACAGAGACTAGAGTATGGAATGTCACAACTAAAGAGTCAGATGGCCTGGGTGGTAGGGTTTATGTCTGCCCAGCAGCATGGTCACCGGTACACAGCACCGACGCTACGTTTCGGCCACGAGGGGAGCACGCCAGGCGTCATACACCCACGAGACAGCGACGATGCTGAGAGGAGGCCAAGCACACGCAGACGAGATGGCGATGACGACGCTGGTGGTGCTGCATTTTAGATTTGGTTTTTTGTATGTTGTTTCTTTTTTTTCGAACTCGTTGTTATGTATTTATTTTTATTATATAAATTTCGTTCTATTTATTTTGTTTCGTTTCAATTTTAAAATTGTTGTTTCGTTGTAATTTTAAAACCGATTAAAAAATATTGAAAATAATAAATGGTTACACCCACTAACAAAAAAACAAAACAAACAAAATGAAGAAATAAAAAAAAAGACAACAAGAGACAAAAAAAACAATAAAATAATAAATAAAAAGACAACAAATGGACAAAAACACACATTTTTCCAAAATACCCCACAAATCCGCCACTGATTGCCCAATCCGTGACTGATTGGATGAGTGTTTTGGAAACACCAAATGGTGCATGTAGCAAACCCCAAAATATAACATGTGTCAAGCGTGGCTAAACTCAGCCTACAACTTTAGTTCTTAGCCAACATGCCTGACTTTTGAGTTGGATTCAAGATCCGTGTTTATTCACTAGCCGGCTCATTCCCTTCCGTCTTAGCCTGCTCCAACTCGATTTGTGGGCTAAAACTTCACTAAGTCGTCTTCTTTTTAGCCGCATAAATATAGCCGCTAAATTTTGAATATTGTTACTCACCTAAGGGTCAACGTCCGTGAACACTCGACCAATTCAATAAACTAAAACATTTATTCTAAATTAATGCAAAAATAAGATACTACTAGTAAAAAAAACATCATTTTTTATCTTTTCTTGTTTCATCCTCTTCATCGATTTCAATACATAAAAATCAATGATTAAAATAAACTTTATGTATAAAGAATTCCGTAACTTTTAAAATATCAAAATTAGGTTTACAGATATAACTACGACTTACTATTATTAACTTTTAGTTGTAATACGAAAAATATAAATAAAAAGAAAATGAATATAATGACATACACATAAGTAATAATTGTGATATAATAATAAAATATAAATCTAGAGTAAAACCAAAATTCATGAATTACAATATGTTTTATGTTCGAAAGAATCATTACGAAAACAATACATTATGAGTCTCAATATAACCAAAAAAGTGTATTTAAGATATTTAAGACAAGAACAAAAAGGCTTACCTTATAATAGTGTTATGCAACTTCCAAAACATTTCGTGTTGATAACGTAATCAACAACTTATTAACTACATGGAATATGCATATCATCATAGGTATAAAGAAAAAGAGCAGTAGAGAAGAATAGGGTTTATTAATCGAGATGATATCAAATACAAAAATCAATTAGTTATAGAGTCGTAACGTTTATACAAATTTAATAAAATTTGAGGGCTAGATTGTGAATAGTACGTTACTAAGTTATAAATTTTCATAACAGTAAAGACTAATACAATAGTGTAAATGTACCGTAGACAGTTTCGTTTCAATTAATTTATTAAAAGAATGTTTTTTTTCTTTAAATAAAAGACAGTTTTTCGTTCTTATTTAATTATTTATTATTTTTATAGTGTTATTGAAACCCTTTTGAGTCTGCTCCAACCTTTATCTCGACCTCCCTCGTCTTTTTGACAACCAACTTTGGACTTTTTCCGACGTCCTCTCACGTCATTCACTCCACCGACACTCTATTTACATATAGCAAGTCTTAACTACTAAATTATATAATTCTTATGCCAATTAGTATATAAAAAGGGTATCAAAAGACTTGTAGTTTATTGCTATCGAAGTGTGTGTACGTATACTAAGCTCTTCAAGAGGTTTAGAATTATAGTCTTATTTTTAACACATGTGTATGTTTAGAAGTTGCACTAGAGGGTGTTTGAGTTACTCTACAATCTATATAACTTTACCATATGTTGATATTTTACATAAAGTAAAGTATATTCATTTGTTAATATTTGGGTGCGTCTGATTTTTACTAGAATTCCATATTGAACTCTAACTACGGTATAGGTAAATCACAAATCCAACTGGCTAAGTCGGTTGTTTCGACTTCCGATAGACTAGTCGGTTTTATTAATTTTGTGATATGATGAATTGATTGTTTGAAGTGATAAGGTTTGAATCAAATACAAATAAAATTAACATGCTAATTATGAGAATCAGATAGAACAATTATATATACAAGTAGAATAATTATGTAATTATTCCCTCCGTCCCATTAAATATGTCCACATTTTCTTCTTATTTGTCCCGTTACAAATGTTAACTTTCAAAATTTATTAACCAACTTCCAAGTTTACCCTTAAACTAATATTAATAAACAATATTGATGGATCTAATTTTCAAGGACATTACTGTCATTTGGTAAGCAAAGAAAACAATAATTAATCTACCTTAAAATTTGTGTTTTTCAAACTAAGATATTTTGATTGGGACGGAGGGAGTCATCATAAAGTAATTACATAATGACTCTATGATGTAATTACATAATTATTGTACTCGATTCTCACAATTAACATTTTAATTTCATTTGTACGATAATTTTCTCGTATTTTGTTTCAATCGTTTGTTTCTATTAAAAAACAATTAACATTTCCAAAATTTCAAACAGATTCAAACCAAGCTTTTAATATTTCATATCACTTGCTTTGATTTGATCAGTTCGATAGATTTGAACGTTTTCAGTGAATCCCCTCATGTTATACATGTCGAATTGATAAGTGTTTATACTTTATACCTTATATTGTATAAAAACACCACAACCTTAGTTAAAATTATGTGTTAAAAGTTAAAGCACTGTAACTTTTGTTTTTCTTTTTATTTATTTTTGTGAGTTTTAGTAGATAGATTAACTATTTGTAGTTAAATGTAGGCTCATAAGCAGCATATAATGTACACATGAATGAATAATTGAATATGCAAAATATATGCTTGAAATCTACATATAGTGTACAATGAATATTATATGTAAACTCACATTAGTGTATTAACGGGTGTTTAAAGTTTTTAGAATCCAACTGTATTGTATGCATTAATGAATACACTAAAGAGATGTGTTCATTGTTTGGTTTAAAAACATAAAGCCGTCAAAACTGGTTATCAATTTGATTTTGTTATCAGCTTTTAAACATTTTTGGCAGATTTAGAAACTTTAAACTCCACCGAATGTTTTGTTTGCATTTTATACTTGAAACCCGAAAAAAAAAACAAATTGAATCATTAGATTTGGGACTACATAAATTATATTATTAAACCTGGGCTTCTTCATTTCTATTAGTTAGACTATACATATGATTGAGTTTTGATTATCAACCAAGCTAACGGATTTAGTTTGTTCAAGTATTGCAATCAATAACAAATCCAAGACTCTACTCGGAGAAGACAATAGATTGAATCATCTTGCTTTAAGTAAGTTTTATTTCCTTATATCTATTCGTTCATGTACATGGCCTGATACTATTATTTTTTTCCATATAAATAAATAAAATATCTTTTATCTTATTTTATTATCGTTTTAATAAAATAATAAGATATTTTATTTATTTATTAATACATATAGTTAATAAGATCCAATCAAAATCCAAGTTAATAAGATCCAATCAAAATCCAAGTTAATACATATAGTTAATAAGACCCAATTTTTTGCCTATGCTATATATAGTTAATAAGATCCAATCAAAATCCAAGTGTAACACATTGACAATTAACAAACATGCCCCCCCCCCCCCCCCCCCGGGTTGTGTGCCTAAAGAAAAGAAGTAAAAAAGAGAACACAAAAGTAGTCCATAAGTCTATAAAAGTTAAAGGAAGATTGGACGAATATATTCTTCCGTCACTACCAAGTAAATAACTTCATTTTATTTTTCAAATATATACGTGCATAATAAATTAATCAAGAACATATAAATCTATTAAGTTTCATTTCGTTTTTTTAGATTAAAACGCAAGAAAACAGTATACAACTTAATGAGCTGTCAACAAACACTCGACAATCAAGTTGAACTTGAAGTAAAAGTACGTAGTATAAAGAGTACTTCTTTTGTATGAATCACGTTAACACGCTTTCTTTCTACGAGTTTATACTTATAGGTGATATTATTAAGCATAATTGAAAAATACATCTTAATACATAATCAATCTTTTTATAATCACTATATTCTTAAAAACAATTATGGTTAATATGATCAAAATGCATCCACTTTGATACCGTTTTTATCGTTGAAGAGTCAATAGACCCTCTTGTAATTCCGCATCTAAGTCTCATAATTATGTCTAGTAAATTGTAACATTGTATTTATATATTATAGCAAACGATTGTTACAGTTGGAAATTGAGAGTTGTAAAATCAGTCTCTATACTTTAGTTTAATTTTTGTTGTTTATCATTAGTTAATTATTTGTTTTCTTATGTATTTAGTTTAATTCATTTTCGTTTGTCTTTGCTTAATTATTCTTTTTCTTTGGTTTTAGTTTAATTTTTTTCACAAACCAAACACGTGTCAAGATATTTTTTGGTATACTAGAATTTTATTTTTTGAGTTTTCTTTTTCTTTTTTCTTTGAAACATAAATAAGATATGCTTTTGTTTTTTTACTGTGGTATATATCACAACTTTATTTTTTGGTTGGTTTTCTCTTTTGGTTGCTATACTAAGTGTCATACCGTATCGATACTGGAACTAATTGAGTAGACATCGTTTGATTTCCCGCCGCAACGCTCGAGGTTAACTTACTAGTTTCTTTTTAATGTAAGGAACATGGGAAAACCTTATTATATGTGTTTGGTGATCTTACGATAGCAACTTTATGTGTTAAGTTGGATACATTTGGGTATAGTTTTTACATAAGTTACATATTTTTTCAAGCTTATTGCATTAAAAAAGAGATATCTGAGATCCGTACATGTAAATTGTAAAGATGTCAAATTAAAAATATACTTTTGATACAGTTATTCGAATAAATTATGATAAAAGTAAAGTTATGTTATGAAATATACTTGTAATATGCAATAACGATTGATAAAATCATAAAACTAAAAGCTTCGGTGTAACTTTTTTGCTTTTGATTTTATGTTTTTTTTTCCTTTTAAGTCTTTTTTTACGATAGAGGGCTAAAAAGCTAAAGTGATCCCACTTTATAAAGATGTTTTTGAGGACATTAAATGTGATTTAAAAATTAAAAATAAAAATAAACACTTGCGTTTCTATGCTGATTGCGTGTCAATCAAATTGTGAAAAGAATATTTATAAATTTTGCGGTGTAGGTTTTAAAGTTTAACCTACAAATCTTGCCGTTTCGTTAGTCCAACCGCGCAAATTATATGTTACAAGCTTTTTTTTTTTATTGTTATTATCCATGTGTTTTCAACCTGTGGGCATATATGATATTATGATGTCAAGTTTAAAGTTTATTTCCCAACAATTTTAAGTATAAAATAATTAACTAACTAATAATTGATTAAAATTTTCTATAAATTTGTTTTTGACATGTAAGAATAAATATATAATAATATATATTTATATATGACCATTATAATCATTTATATTATAAATATCAAAATTATTAATTATACCTTGTTATATATTAGTTTGGTAATTGTTGATGAGCCATATTACATTTAATTAACTAATAAAGAGTTTCCCCTTTGGTGTATATAAAGAGAGATAAATATTAACATCATAATCTAATCATACACACATAATAGTTTTGTGTGCCTCCTCTCTCCTAAAATCGGGTTCATCTTAAGAACCTTAACACCATCCTTAATTATACATCCTAAAAGGGAACTCGATAAAGATAACAACCATGTCGACTATCACAATCTGTTGCGGTTACTACTCTCCCTGCTGTAAGTCTGTAACAGGTACACATATAGTTATAAATTTATAATATTTATTATTTTTCTATTGCTTACATGAAGAACTGATTAAAATGATATTTTTACACTTGAATGCAAGACTTTGTGGTTATAATGTTGTTTATATTGGTCTCAGGATATTCAGTAAATCTTTTTTCATTATCCATGTGTTTTCAACCTGTTCCGTGCATATATGATATTATGATGTCAAGTTTAAAGTTTATTTCTCAACAATTTTCAGTAAAATATAATTAACTAAACTAATAATCGATTAATATTTTCAGTAATTTTGTTTTTGACATTTTTACACTTGAATGCAAGACTTTGTGGTTATGGTGTTGTTTATATTGGTCTCAGAATATTCAGTTGATGACGTCAGAAACTTAGCAATTAAGGTTGGAAAGAAGATGTGCCAAAGGGAGATGCTTGTTGATTACAAAAGATAGATTTATATGAAAGTGGTATTAAACATATTATTCCCTGCCCATTCCACTTTTAATCATTCATCCACTAATCACTTATATAGATATTCACATATATGCATTATTTATTTATTCTTGTATTATTTATACAATTTTTAATAGCAATTAAAATATCATAGGATTGTACTATACTGTAACATTATGCACACTATGTTCTATACTAGGATAATACAATCTCATAATACTTATGAGATAAAAGTAAGAAAAAAACTTGTAAAAATGTGACACATATATCATGTCGAATAATATTTATAAAAGGAACATATATTATGGTTTTAAGGAAAGCTACAAGAAGTCATTGTTGATTTTTAAAATCTTTTTTTTTTCAATAAAAGACACTTTATTCTTTAAACTGATTTATGATATGTAAAGAGAAAGAGGCAAAAGGTAGAAAAGGGTATCTTTTTATCTTCTATGGGACAAGTAATTAACCATGCAATAGCATAATATGTAATGGTCCTTTGGGTTGTTTTATTCAAAATAATATCATGGCCCAACAAATATTCGGACCCATTTAATCCATTATTCGTATTTTTAGATAACAACTGTGTTAATACTGGTGAATCCAAGCTTTGGGCTTTGGGCTATTTTTAGTTCATATGGTGAAACTATTGGGTTGGGTTATTATTAACTTAATTAGGTCGCATATATCTCATGTTTGTTATGATACGAAACCATGATACTAATATGGCCCTCTGTTGTAAGTGTAACATTCGCACCTGAATAATAAAATAAACTAGTTTTTAGCCTGTGGGTGCACCCCCCCCCCCACCCACACTGGGACCGAAACATGTATAATTCTTGTGTCGTCTATTGTTTTTATTTTCGATATTTGTGTATATCTTTTTGTGTGTATATATATGTGTTGTCGCATCCGCGTTATCGCCTTACAATTAGTATCCAAATAATATCGTCTAATTCATCCCAAACTCATATCTCAAAGATTAGAAGTGGTAGTAATGTTACACCTTTCATTGCCTTTAGGCTTTTGATACCTAGGCTACATGTCATGCACTGGAATATCAATGTATACCATGTCCCTGAATTTACATATGATAATATTCATCTCTTATAAAAAAAAAAGTCATTTATGGATATTATTAGTAGAGCCCTGGAGAGCTAGTCTAGGCCTTTGTTCGATCCACAAGGATCAAATCAAATGAATGCATTTATCTTTCTGTTAAGCGAAGATATATTTCTAACCCCTCAATAACTAATAATAGCGAGACGCAAATTTTTTAGTTCGTATTTTTCTAGTAGAAATAAAAAAGGATATAGGATTCCTTACTATTCAGAACTGAATCGAATGACATGTACTGGTCGTTGTAATCTCAGATAGCCGGGCATTCTCGAGGGAAATTCTAATTTATTTGGAAAGTGGAGAAGAAATAGAGTCATCATCCCACTCGACTCGATTCAAGAAGGCGAGAACCAACAAATACCTTCTTCAGGTATAGCAATTGAAATCCCCAGAAATGGTATTCTCCGTGCAAACAGCATTCTTGCTTATTTCGATGATCCTCGATATATAAGAAAGAGCTCGGGACTTACTAAATATGAGACTAGAGAACTGAATTCAATCATCAACGAAGAGGATTTGATTGAGTATCGAGGAGTCAAGGTAGTCCACATTTGGCCAAAATACCAAAAGGAAGTAAATCCATTTTTTTTATTCTAGCGGTAGTCCACATTTTGGCCGAATCTTCTTCCATAATGGTACGGCACAATAGTATTATTTGCTCATCCGAAACATACACGTCATAGACATCCTTCATTTCTATGTTCTAGAAACTTGTATGTAACTATTGAGAATGAATATATTATACATGATGTTACATACAAGTTTTTCCCGTCATTTTTTGATCCCAAATCGCTCTTTGAATTCTTCGATTCACTGATAAATGTATATCATGGCAAGCCAATATATTATTTGGGACCTTAGCGGTCCGGCTTGTAGTCGTTCTATCCGAACTTTGGATGCTTCTTTTGTCTTTGCTTGACGTAAGGAGTTAGGCAAATCATATGAATATAATTTACGATGAATTTATGATCTTTCAATTGCAAATCCCACTGCTGTAACAATTTTTTTTTAAACGCTTCTTTCAAAATGATACGAAAATTGGTTTCAAAATAGATGGAAAACATATATACTCTTCAAATCTGATTTCCACCAGTCAACCAGAATACAGATTTATACAGAAAGTTGATGTTCAAAAAAAAAAAAACAGGGCGTATCACAAAAGGAGTGACTAGAAATTTACAAATAAAAATTGTAGTTTAAATTAAAGTTTTAAAAAGTTTGTAATCTTTTATCAACCACATCACATAAATATAATTTATGCAGTGTTTTAAACATTTACTTTAAAAGGTCAATCTACACAGTTGTTGGGATAGTCAAAAGAATAGAAAAATAATTAAAACCAAGATAGATAACATAAGTTATAACTTATAATCAAATATCCAAAACAGACATCACACACCTCTATGCTCTTAACAAAACAAAGGCAATATTATTATCACTTATGATAGTAATACAAACAAACACTAAAGATGGTTATCCATCATACTCTCCCTGATTGAACTTATTCTCTGGGTAAAAACTCGCCACCACTTGGTTCCCGCCAAACTTCCTTCCGTTTAATCCTGCCCGAGCTTTTGTTGAACTCTCCGTGTCTGCATACTCCAAAAAAACCTACACAAACAAATAACCAACCACTAACTGTAAGTTTGTTTTAATGGTGATTAACGATAATAGAAAAGAGTTAAAAGAGTGAGCTAACCTTGCCAACCCCTGCTACGGGTTCACCGTTAGGATTTGGACGTGGGATGACCACGTTGACTAAACTACCTGCAAAATTATAACGTTTCAGATCATAAATTATTATCTGGCGTAAATATCACATATAGAAATTGAAATACAAACACCATCTTACCGAATTTTCCACATTCTACTTTCATATCTTCCAATATGTCTTCATACTCTTCATCGTTTACAAGCTCTTCTTCAGTTACCACTTGTGTCAAAAATAGAACCTTAGTCGGAGGTGTGCCAATGCCAATTGCCCCAGGATGCAACATTAATTTCTGCAAACGAAATGATGTTAATATAACAAAATAATAATAATGATTATGAAAAAAATAATAAAGTAAAAATTCAAACCTGCAATGCAATTTGTTGTTGTGCATGTAAGAGTATACTCTCCTGTTCAGGCTTGGGTTGGATTTGACCTTGGTTAGCCCGTCTAACCGTGAGGGTTTTATCACCCATTTTGATACCATTCAGAGCTGCACAAGCGATATCTGTGACAGATAAATCTTGATACACACAGAATGCATAGCCTTTTGAGTTGCCAGTCTCTCTGTCTTTCACAAGATCAAATCCCCGAAGAGCCCCAAAAGTCTCCAATAGCTCTCTGACCTGAGCCTCAGTGAAATAGTAAGGAAGGCCACCGACAAATATGCGGTCAGGACCCTCGAGCCCACCAGCTGAACCAGGGTTTAGCCCAACAGCAGCGAGGTTCAGGTTGGGATTAGGTTGACTTGGACCAAGAGTAGCAGCTAGTGAGGGATTGTAATCACTTGGTCTCCTGACCTTTACAGGTGCACCCTGCAATGAGAACAAACATGAAAACGAAGATTAGCAAAATAACTATATAAAAAGATTATTAATTAGTAGAAGATACCTCAAATATAATGCCATCCAAAGCCATTGCATTACTAGCCTCCTCAACCGATCTCATCTCCACAAAAGCAAACTTCTTTTCATGATTAATGTAAACATTAACAACAGCATCGCCTGACCATGTTTAAGAAATTTCATATTAAATTTTAGAATATTAAGCTAAAAAGGATGCTGCTTTGTTTAAAATCAACATGTAATGTACTAACCTGGACCAGCAGTATTTCCACCAATGGCAGCCATAACATGGCTGAAAAAGGTAGCCACAGTCTGCAAAAATTAAAAAAAGAAATGTTTACATATATCCAACAGAGGAAAACAAATAAAAAATTTACATATATAATTAGAGAACATGAACAGACCTGTTCATTAGCAGATGGTGAAAGTCCACCGACATAAACCCGTCTTGCATGTCTAGTGGCCTGAATTGCATTATTTGTTAGTATTTCAATCAGAACAAAAGTAAAAAAAAACACATGAAATGTAAAAATAACTATGTCATCCAACCTGCTGAGTCATTGCTTGAACTGGAATAACAGGAAGAGCTCCAAACTGCAAACGAACACAAGGATAAAAAAATGTAATAAAGTAAAAAATAAAACAAGTTACATGTGCAGATAATCTTGAATAGATAATAGATTAATAAATTACCTGGCCAGATGGCAATGGGAACATGTTCTGGAACATTCCAGGAACGGCTGGGGAAGGCACCGGGACTTGACCTGTAACAACCACAAAATTAAGTCTCTGGATAAAGTATTTAATATGAAACTTCTCTAACTCAGCCATAACGATAATGAACCAGTAATTTAAGCAGGTTTATCAAATTATTTAATCTACATTCGTGCAGCAGATGTAAAGCTACCAAAACAAGCAATTCCCAGTTGAAAACGAACAAGACACATCATACCATTGCACTGATCTTCCTTGTATAAATAAGCGGCTCACCCCCATTCTCAGCACAGTGGGGCTAGTAGCCCAAAATTGCCTTCTTAGACTTAAAACAAAACATAGAACAAACAAAAAACACCAAAACACAAGACAAAACAAAAACCCCTCTCAGTTCAAGATTATGTCACCAAGTAAAGAATATAAATTTCTGAATATTTTAGGGATGATGACACTGGGACTTTGTTGGTACAAGTAAATTTGCTTACCAAAATAACACCACGCATTTTGGTACGACTTTTCCACACTATATCAAAGACAAAAATGAAAAGTTATCAAGATATTTAACTTAGTTACGAATGGTTGGACATGTACCTGGATTAATAGCAGCAGCACCCGCCAAGATTGCAGAAGCTGGAGGAGCCATATCAAAACCACTAACTCTTTTGCTGTACAAACACCAAATATAAGTATAAACTTCATAAGCATATGTGTGCATATTACAGGTTTCAGTAAACAGAATAACACATGCATGATAGATGGCCAACAATGACTAATGGTGTATATGCCATCCACCATTAGCAACTAAAGAAGTTAAAACAAGATTTAAACTTTTATGAATTTTATAAAAATATTACTCATGAAGTATATTAGGTAAAGAGGTGCTTTTAAAAAAGAAGTTTGGATTGTAAAAGATTTTTCTTTGCAGTATTAAACCATTAGTTACATCTGTTACAAGAATGCATACTGCATTTCTTAAAGCTATAACTGTACCTGATAATACATGGACAGAAGAATAAGTCAACGGAAATGATTAAAGAATACCTTTTGGAGCGTGAACGTGACCGTGACCTTGATCTATGTTCAGACTTAGCTCTTGAGCGAGAGCGAGAACGAGATCTATGTCTACTTCGCCTATCTTCTTCTCTCCGCCTGCAAAAAAAATACAAAATCAGAACAAACTTGAACTAGTAGATAAAATTATTCACAATTAAACAAGTATTACATAAACTAACTTGATGAAATGCACAAAAATGAACTTTTAAAGCATCAATAAGGATAAAAGAGGTAAACCAAACCATCAACCATGAATATGAACATATAATGCAAAAACTACTATGATGAAGTTTCCAAGATTAACAAACTACAGAAAGAAAATAATGCCATGTCAAAAAAGATGCAATTTCACCTATCATAATCTCGACTCCTGCGATAGTCATCATCATCATCTCTATCACCTCTTCCCCTTCTTTCACTCCGTTCCCTGTAACGGTCTCTATGCCGATCACGATCCCTTCCTTTGTCTCGGTCTCTGCTTTTCTCCCTGTCACGGTCTCTGCTTTTTTCCTTATCTCTGTCCCTGTCCCTCTCTCTATCCATATCACGGCCTTTATCCCGCCTCCTTTCCCTATCCTTTGACCTGCTTTTTGAAGACTCCCTTTCATTGTCACGAGAACCACGCTGCAAAATACCACAGAAAACATTAATATCCACACATAATATCATACAAGATACAAAAAAAAGCTTTACTCCAAACCTCTAAATGATCCTAGTCCTAATGGTACACGCATTAGAATTAACAACAGCTTTCATTAAAGCAATCTTTTGGAACACCTTTACACATATCACTCCTAACAGATATTCGTACAACTTTATCACTACAAAATGTTCACGCATGTTACTGGGCACATAAGTTCAATGTATTGGCATAAATATCTCCTAATTTATTTAAAAAAAAAAAACTCTTCAAAGAATCTAAAAATCACATGATCTCCAAACTCATCAAACACTCAAAATTAATGTAGTTCCTTTTACGCTCAAATAAACCACCACCCCTTCCAAAACAAAATTAAGAATACAATTTAGGGGGTGTTTGGGATTGCTTATTTTCACCAACTTATAACTTATTAATTTTTTGAAAAGGAATAAGGTGTTCCGGATTGCTTTTGGTGTATGAGAGAAAAGTTAAGAAGTTACACTTTTGTAACTTATTAACTTATTGAAAAGTTGTAAGGATATTAACAAACAAACATGAACAAACTCAACTCCTTAATGAACAAACACGAACACGGATTTTCGTTCGGTAGTGTTCGTGAACCGTCCGTTTGTCCTACAAAAGCTTAACGGATGAACACGAACAAGGTCTATTCTGTTTCGTTTACAGCCCTAAGTTGAATGCAGTTGCATAATTCATAAATGTCTCCTTTTATTTATGATTAAATTAAAAAGGCAATTAACCATCCAGCAAGCCAATTTCAAAACCCTAAATATCAATGAGTCAATCTAAATTCAATAGAATAATAATATTAATCTAAATAATTAATAATTAGGATACCTGTGACTTAGAATCGGAGAAGTCTTCCGTTACGGCGGCGTGGTTGTTAGCACCACCGACCTGAGGCGATGCATCACCACCGCCTCCGGCAAAGTGTTCAACGTGTTCTTGAGCGTTGTTGTTGTTACCTTCGTACCTTTGTTCGTAATCCATCATGCTCTCTCGTAATTGATTCTCAGATCTTCCTTATGTCCCCAAAATATCTATTATTATTATTATTGTTGTGTTGAAATAAATAATTTTAGGGCTTGTAAATTATTAAGTTTTTATATGATATTAATATATACCCTAGGCTTGGGCTAGGCCGGTAGCCGCAGAGTAATACTCGCCTCGGGAGGCTTCTAATTGCGTCTCTTTATTACTTTTTTATTAATATTAATTAATTAATAATAATAATAATAATAATAATAATAATAATAAATTGAATAAAATAGTTTTTTAATTTTCTTAATCCTCGCAATCTAAATTTTAAATTTTTTAATGGCGAGATGAAAATTTAAGGTATTTTTTAAGTTTTATGGTTTTCGTTTTTCTTTTAAGGCTTATAAGTTGTAACAAATAACAATTAACTAAGTTCAAAGTTGAATACAATTCATTTTACCGTATTTTTCGATAGCGTTTAATTGACAAAAAGGATGAAAAAAATAATAAGAAACTCATGTTGATGTAAATTAAATTCAAATGTGTTTTTACAATATTATATTTCATAGCGATAGTTTTATTTTCTTATCAAATAAAAGATAACAGTCGTATATGTTCTAGTTTTAAATATTCTAGATTTTAACACGTCTAGTAAGGATAATCATTAGTCTATATGTAACAACTTTTTTTCTTTTTAATTTAATGAATATACAAATTAAAAAGGGTTTTGATCGATTACAATTTGGGTTTGGCACAATGGGATTGTTAAACAAACATAAATGATCATTAACCTTGCGGAGGAACCTTAAGATTTTCAGGGCATTGGATTCTCACCAATGTTTGTGTTATTCAAGCCGACATTCTCACTTCCACTTCGTCCACTACCGCTCACGCGGGTGCTTCTTTGCAAGCTATTAGCAAAATGATGATTTTAAGCATATATAAAATGAATCAGATCTACATACACAACATTCGTCAATCTACATAATCAAAGATGAATCAAATTATTGTGACCTACCAAGATCACTTATTAAAAGATTAATCAAACCAAAATTTCATCAAGAAACCCCAAATTTGATTGTTTTGAACATTCATGAAACTAGGTTTAATTAAATGCAACATGGTATGCTCTTTTGATCTGCTAGCTTTTTTTAGAGACTCGTGGGCAACCATTAATATATATTGACTTATAGACAACTTATTTTGTTTATATCATAGCTATATGGTTGTGGTGTTTTATAAAGGATACAACAACAATATCTGTTAGTGAATGTGTGTGAGGGAAAATAAACTCAAGTCATCTAATGATATTAACCTTTTTCTATCACCTTTTTGATAATTATATGGATGATTTAAGCACAATTTACGGATTTGGTATGTGTCAAATATCGCGGTGTGACACATGTCATCATGTTGGTTCAGAAATTGAATTTTAAAAAATATATGTTAAATATAGGGTTTTTGTTGTATATTGGGGGCAAAAGTGTAAATAATTTTTAACCAACAAATACCACAAAGGTTCCCAACTAACAAAGAATCAATGTTCTACGACTCTACCATCGAAAACAACCATTTTGCATAGTTCGATCCCTACCGCAATCTCCACCGCCAAAGATACGTCTATGGTTTGACAAACAATAGGAAACAAATACGTAATCCAAACATGAACCTAACCGTGTAATTAGCTTCTTCTTTTTTTTCCGGTAAACCCATTATTGTTATTGTTATTAGTTGAACTTCAACTCATCAACATTTTATAAACCATGTGTTTCAATCTTGCGGCACTAATTTAGAATATTACGCATTGTTGTGATTAAAAGAATTTCGTCATACTGTTCAAAAAATATTATCTTGTTCTTGACCGCTTGATACTAATATTTTTTTTATTTTAAATAAATTACGAAAACCGGAAGGCTTTTCTTAACTAATAGATGATACGTAAAGTCGAATATATACTATGCATGTTACTGTGAAGTTCATATTAAATATAGGATCTTAAATATAGTGGCATCAAAGTCTACGGGGCGGTCATGTTGGCTGCTATATTGTCGAGCAATATATGTACTTATGTATGCTGCATATTATATAAGAATAGATACCACTATACTGCTTGGGTATTTCGGATATGTCAATAAAGTTGCATACTATGTTACTATCTTTTCACATAAAGCTAATTGTTATGATTATTGATTAACATCAATTACTATGCCAATAATGTTGGATTACATATGAAAGTAATTATGCTTAGAAATTACCAAATATAATATAAAAGTAAAGCTCACCCAAACCAAAAGCCAATAACATATTAAGTTACATATAATAGCATACCTATCTATATTATTAACGTGGCTAGTCATGACTCATGTCAAAACGCATCGTCTCTTTCTTACTCTCTTAGATTATCTCCAACAGGGGCATTTAGAAGATGCCTTTAAATGACGTGGCAAATTCCTGGAAAGAATTAGGGGTAATGCACGTGGGTGCGTGAGGTGCATTTAGGCTATTGTGAGAGGAAATGAGAGAGAAAGGAAAAAAAGAGAATGGATAGGAGGAAAAAGAAGAAAAAATAAATAAAATTTGGGTAAACAAATATGTGGCAGGTAATAAAAAAAAAAGTAAAAGTGTGCTTTGCATTGAAAATGGTGTTTGAGGTTGTTCGGTAGCCTCTTAACAGTCATTAAAAGACTAACACTTAATGGCCCATAACCTCTTAATGATTAAAAGGTAACCTTAAGTTTGAATGGATAAGAGGTAACCATTAAGAGGTAGTCTCTTAACCAAAATTTGCGTCAAAAGAAACAAAACACGATCAAGCCAAAGGACTTGAATTTGCTATTTTTCTAAAACAAGTAACACCGACAACGGCATGCTAGATGATTTGGCTTTCGAGGAATGATGTATTCTTTAATAAGAGAATATCTCATAGAATAGTACCAACTTTCAAAAGTGTTCCAATTATGTAACTTATGCATATTTTTTTCAAATCGAGTCTCACCGATTTTTTTGTGCGTCCAAAAATAAATTGAGGATAAGATGTGGGGGTCAGAATTTGCAATATAGTAGTTAAATTTAAAAAATTTTAAAAAAAACATTATATCTATTAAAATTCAAAAATAAAAAATAAAATCTACGTCACCACTCAACGTCAACATAAAAAAAGATAAAAAAAAAGTTTCGTATGTGAAACGAAAAAGAAAAACGCTAAAAAACATGTTAAAACCTTTAATTGAATAAAATATGAAAGTTGAGTTACTTAATTGGAACACTTTTTAAAGTTGAGTGACAAAATTGAAATACTTTTAAAACTTAGTTACTATTATATGGAATTGCCCCTTTTAATAGCACACCCTTTACAATGTCCAAGATGGCTTTTGAAATCAAATCGGCGTCCTTATGAGTCAAACAAAGGAGCAAAAGGCTTAGTCTCAATTGGGAGAAGTGATGTCGGTTTAATTTCATTAACTTCCCTTTATAAACTTTGTTGCTTAGCTTTTCCGTTTTTTCTTTTTATTTTCCAGGCTACTTGCCTCTTAGTAGCCTCTTGTATTGTAAGTGATTACTCTTTGGTTTCTTTTTATATATATTTGAGAGTAAAAAAAATAACACCCACAAGAGAAAAGTCAAAGTGGCAGTGTGAACGCATTTTGGGAGTTCATTTATATCAATAGAATGTATTAAAAAGATGAAACTGACTGTTAGTAGCTCTATGGTGGCAACTTTCAAAACATTTAAATAACCATATTTACTCATCCCCAAAAATCCAAGAAAACTCATTATAACTTTGTAAAACCTCCCTCAATGCACCAGCAAAAACATGCTCAAGTGGTTGTAGGCCGTCGCCTGAAAACACAAAAAGGGAAAAAAAAAAAAAAAAACTATCAGTGTTCCAAATGTGATGCCAGATTTAGTCCTGCGTTTCTCATAAGGTTTAATGTGGTTGCATTACTACGTCCAAAACAGAGCATGCATCGAGTTCATAACAAATACAAAACGTAAAGTGTAAATACCAAAACATAACCAGGAGTGGCAGACAGCAGTAATAGTTTTCATAATCATATTAAATTTAAAATTTACTAAATTTTGACAAATAGATCAGCCCACTTTGATCATAAAAAAAATTAACCCGATTGGTCTTCCCAGAAGGCGTTCGACCACCTAAATTCTCCATTTATGCAGCACAAAAACAACTAACAGTACAAACAGAAGACAATGATAAGTTACATGAGAATTGTACCTTTCATCTAGATAAAATTTTATGTCGGACTATCCCCGCTCTTCAAAACCCATAGAGCATTTTGTGTGATGCATATTTCACTCAAGACCTGAACATTAAAAACACAAGAAGCAAAGAGCAAGTGTTTCAATCATCACTAACTTAAAATCATCACAAACAACCAAAGCAAAAGAATCACATGAAAAAATCTCACCTTTTGATACTCAGCATTAGTTATCTGTCTTTTCAACGCCATCTCGGCAGCTGCAAAAATGTGGGCCTTTTTAAGCTTCCCACCAGGCCCTTGAGCTTTAAAAAGATTTATGACAATTTTCCTGGTATAAAGAATCAAACCAGAAATTTTAATCAAACTTAATCGTCACAAAACCGAATACCATTTTTAAGTCAAAACTTAAAACCGGTTATTAACCTCAAGGCATCATATTGAGGGTAATCTGGTGATGATTTTAGAACAAAGGATCCATGTATGTCAACAGCAACTTCAGTTAAGATTCTTTGAAGCTCTTCCAGAGGTGCATCTGCTGCTGCAGCTGCAGCTTTTGCCTCTCGAGTGCCCTTCCGTTGTTTGTTTTCAGAGACTGCCATATCACGCAATCTTTGGCGTATTTGGTTCATGCTAACATCATCAAAGATAACCCGAGAAAATTAAAGGTATGACTTCTATAGTTAAAAAATAAATAATGCATTAAATAAGAAAAGAAGTATACCTGCAAACCTTGTAAACTTGGAAAAGTTTCTGAAGGGCCTTGGGTAAAACTTCTCGAGTTTCATCCGATAATGGTGGTTTAGAAGAAGGTGCAGTTGTGGTTCTTGGTGGAACAGCATTAGTACTGTTTGATGCTAAAGGACGCCTATCGACTACATTAGGTCTCGATTTTCTAAATAAATTATCCATTATTGATGACTCCACAGTATCCCACTGTTCCTTTTGCTCCTTAACAATGCCAGGATATGTTTTAATAAACTTCTCGTCTGGACACTCTTTAAATTTCCAATCCCTGAAGGACTCTCTATTTGCAGCAAACTCATTCAATATCTCTATCCACTTATTTTTGAATGTAAATTGAGTAGGTAATTGTGATTCTTTTAAAATAGGATTTTTGCTAAATTTAAGCATTACAAAATTTCTGAATAAAACATCTTGTCCTCCATTAGTCTGAAGCTTCAATCTACTTTTTGCTACCCATAATCCTTGAACTAACTGAGCATGTTCCTTTAGGACTTTGAACAATTCGTCATCACTAGCATCTGGAGCCATGTGTTTAAGAGTGGTATATCGGTTTACTGAAGGCCCCTGTTGAGAAATCATAAGTAAATCAATGTTCACTTATAAAATAACTACTGCAGTATATTTATAATCCTATAACTATGTGCACTTCATAAGGGAAAATCTGGAAGCTAACCACTTGAGCAATGCATTAACAAGACATTTGATGTGTGCCTTATTATAGATATAGTTATAACAAATTATCCGCACTATTTTGTGGACTTTGTAATTCGTAGATTTCGATACTTAACAGTGTAAGCTGTTAGACCTTAGGTAGTCAGGGAGATACGCTGAATTTGAAGCCTAGTGTGGATCCGAAACATGCTATTGATGAAAAGTTTAAGTTTTTCTGTTCAGGAGACCCGTAGTGGACCGTCATCACTTTCCATAGCAGACTGTTACCTCACGCCATAGCGATCCGCTACCAACCAACCATGCTGACGTCAGTTAATGAGACAGCATTGACCGCACGTGCAAAAGTTTCATAGCGAACCGCCATCCATGCAGCATAGCAGTACGCTACCAACACATCGAGGTTAAAACCCTTAAAATCGCCTATATATGCTGTTTTGACGGTTGTTCTCGTAACATTCGACTTCCAGATGACTCGTGGTGATCAAAAGAACCTGCTTGAAGCTTCAAAACGATTTTGGAGTGCAAGGTTGAAGATTTGGAGCGTATTTTGGTTTGTCTTTAAGCAGGTTTATGCTTTTGTTTTTTCAATTTCAGTTTCAGGCTTGTTCATCAAGATTTCTGCTGTTTATGTTTTTATTTGTTTTCAGTTGTGATGAGTAGCTAAATCTTGTAACTGCTTAGGCTATGAATGATTATTCATATGTTTTACTTATCTTGGGTTTAATTAACTGTATTTCGTAAGGGTTACTTAAATCGGTTACTTGGTGTTCCTGGTCTGTTTGTGGTCTAGCTAGCCATAGGATTCGTGTGTGTAGATATTTTATTCAATGGTTTAACTTCCCTTAAGACTGAGAGGTGATAGGGAGTCTTGCTACCTTGTTTCATTATTCGAGTAGAATAGAGCTGCGTGAAAACGAGTTTACCTCTTCAGTTTTGATTTCATGCAATTATGAGTCCTATAGTAGTATAGATAGACCCCTTTATCTAGGT
The DNA here is from genome assembly GCF_021521415.1 of Bidens hawaiensis. NCBI lineage: Eukaryota > Viridiplantae > Streptophyta > Magnoliopsida > Asterales > Asteraceae > Bidens > Bidens hawaiensis. The sequence continues at coordinate 382,208 of NW_027491578.1, read as the reverse complement.
GTTCATAGATTCGATATCCAAAATCTTGTTCATTTATCCATTTATTATTGTAACTAAGTTTCTAGATTTTCAAATTACTTGGTTTTAAACTATTTAGTTCTACAAATTGAGAAACATGTAAAAAAATCCTTTTTAGTTATTAAAATAAACTATTATTCCATTCTTCTTAAAATGGCTTGACCAGAATAGAGGAGAGTAAATGTAGCCCATCAACAGTAAATTACGTGAAAATGTGTCAATTTGGGGTATAATTTATAAATGATGAGTTAAACACGTAAAATTAAATAATCAAACTAATAAGATAACATCACTAGGTATTTACAATGCAACATCCTAAACTGCTTTATTTTAAAAATAAATCTTCTACTTAATGAGTAGCTTTGTGAAGCTAAAAGAAGACAAAAGTTATGACCGGTGCCACAACCGGTCCAACCATTTTGCCTCATATAGACAAGATATAAAAATTTTTAAATCAATAAACTAACCTCAAGAAGGTATTTCTTAAAACGCTCTCCAAGTGGAAGTTTGAGCAATGAGCTGAAACATCAACCAAGAAATTGCAATAACTATGATGGTTGTATGTGTGTATTTATGTACTGTAATGACAACAATACAAGCATAACAAATAACAATACAACAAATAGAACATATATTAGGAGTGCAAACGAGCCAAGACACTCGTCAACTACTCAAAATCAGCTCGTTAGAAGCTCAAATCGAACTGAGGTTAAACGAGCTCGAGCCTAAAAAGTAAGCTTATTTAATAAACACACTTGAGAGGCTCGCGAGCCTAAACAAATCTATTATTTATATGCTTTTTATTTAACATATTAAAAAATATAATTTTTAAAACTTACTATATATAATTTTTAATTTACTATACATAAAGATATGATAAAAAATAATAAGTAATAATATATAATCTGTTATATATAAAAATTATAACTATAATATATAGAAATTAAGTTTAAAAATAAGTGAAACATTTAATAAATAACAAATCAGTCAAATTCGAGCAGAACTCGAGCTTTAGTAAAAGAGCTCAAAACAAGCCAAGCTGAAACTTGAAACACTACCCACAAGCCAACCCAAGCCAAGCTCAAGCCTCGACGGACTCGGCTTGGCTCATTTACATCCCTAACACATACCTTCGAGATGACCCTTTGGGTCTGGGTTTGCCACTAGTGGCAGGACACAAAGAGTCAATATAATCAGACCTGCATCCAACGTAACATAGAGAAAAAGGTAAGCGGTATGCACATTGTACATAACAGAAACTAAGAAAATCTACAGTGACATACTGCTTCATGGAAAACTGTATGTGAGAATCTTGTCTTGCAACCATATTTTCCATGTATCGATGTGACAGTGAACTCCATTCACCATGGTACTTGAGGGAAATCCACTTCTAAAAAATACACAAACATGAAACAACATATATATCTAAATTAAATGAAAAGCAATTGAAATATAAATAAAACATAAACAACTATCACACAAAAATAATACCTCTTTAGTATCCGTGTTTTCCTCAGTTACAGTTCCTGCTTGCTTACCCTGGATAATTAACATAAAATAAACCAGAAATCTTTTCAATCATATACAAGTAAAATCTTTAACGAACTATCATAATCTCATGAATATATAATTCTAAAACTGTAAGTCTGTAATGCATGCTGCATGTTATAACCATAAATATACTAGAAGAGGCCACACCAGTCGTACTCGTATATTAATTATTAGCAAGTATATTTTTCATTGATGATTTCACCACCACTCCTTGATTATAGTAGACACTGACAAGAGAAGAAAAGACATACTGCATAAGCCGACAAGAATTCAAAGAGATACTACACCTGTTTCTTGGCTTGCTTTGTAGTTTTTTCATTCTTGACAGTTTCCTCATCAGGAGGTGACTTCTGACGCTTAAGATGCTGCATTGAAGGCCGTAGCTGCACAACTGCATCAATGGGGTTGAGATGCAACTGCAAAAGCAATTGTGAAAGAAGCAATTTCATTATTACATACATGTATAACTTTTGTCAAATGGCTAACCTGCATGTTTGTGTTTGTATGTAATTCTTTGAATATTTGGCATAAAAGATGAAAGTGAACAGAAAACACACACCTCATTGCGAACTAGAATCCCTACAGCAAAACCATTTGCTACTGGTGGCGTCCATGCAGTAGACAGTACCTGTTTTCTCATTGTTTTCTCATAATCAACATCAGTATCATAATTCTCTGACTCGGCTTGAATAGACATGTCAATCTCCACCTCGGCAGATTCCGGTTTGACCCTAACCTGAAAATTTGTATTATTTAAACACATCAATAAGTCAAAACCAATAACCATCCAACACCATGAGTCTTTTAAAGTATGAAAAGAGTTAAGAGCTTAATACATACCTCGGAACACCTGTCATCGAGTTCATAAGGCCGCCAAGACGGTCTTAAAGGATATTGCAATAAATATAGCTGTAGAATGTAACAAACCATCAGTACACTGCACACTCATATTCAATGCACGTGAATATGCACCACGTTCAAGTTTGCATTTCTACTCTTTATACTACTAAGCCTACAGGTTTTTCATTAGCGATTGGGACTTAAAAACAGAGTTACATTTCATAAGCATAGTTTATCATAACAAAACTTTGATTTGTAAAGTAAACCATTCATAATTTCTACGTCCACCTGGTGGTTTTTACATATAACCTCCTACTGCGTTTACCAATCTAGGCCCGTACCAGTTGAGCTTTTGAAACCAAGGTGTATGTATCAAAACATATACTGGTAAGTGAAAAACTACTGGTACCAATTTCATAGAAATCCATTAAACATTTAGGTTTGATTTTATCAGTCAAAAGCATCTACTCCCTTGTATCTTTAACCAACCAACAATACCATCAAGCTAATATTTGGCAATAAATTACAATCAACAATGTAAACATATAACTCACTGCAGTTAGTATCAGACAATTACAATTGAGGGAGACATTGTATCCATGCCTCTAGATAAACCTAATTTAGATAAACAGTTATATATTCATGTACAAAATTATCTTAAAATGAGTACGTAGAAAACAATACAAATTTACCAAAATTGAGAACTTAGGAAACAATACAAATTTACCAAAAATGAGAATGTAGGAAACAATATCAACTACAATACCCATGGCCGGCCTTGAGGGTGTGAGAGCCGCGATCGAGACACAATTTTTTTGGTGGCCAAAATTTTTTTATATAAATATTTTAAAAAAATAATTCAAATGTATTATAATTGAATTTGATCCGTCTTAAAAAATATCGGGCTCAAAAAAATTTTCATTCATAATCCACCGAACAAAATTTAGGTTATTAGCTTATATATATCGTTACTCGTTAAAGCCTACGGGCCTTTTTATTTCTGCTCAGCTGAGGTATATAAATTCTAAGAGACGGCCCTGACATTCTGACAATACCAATCTACATAAGCAATGGTTTATAATAACAAAGAAAAATACCTAATAATAACAACAAAATACTAAATCAACAAAAACTTATAACGTCTCAAAATCGAAAATCAGCAAATAACGAACAAAAAATAGTTTTTAACCTAATATTAACAGAAAACTGGCTCGGACTGTTTTCATGTTAAGAAGTATTTGTATTTGTATTTGATCACGAAACATATAATTAACATAACCTTAGAATTGGCATCAGTTGAAGAAGTAAAAAACACATCAATTTCTCTAACAACTTTATCTTCTCCATCTATTTCCATCTCCGTCGTAACAGAACCGTTTTCCACACCACCATTAACCGACAGCTGTTCAATTGGCGGCAGCGGTGGCTGTGGTGGTGGTGAGTCATCTATCTCGACCTTAGAAACCACAACGGGATTGGAATTGGATGGCTGAACCGGTGCATCCGGTTCGGGTTTAGGTAGTTTAGGAAGAGTTTTAAGCTTGGCGTTCTTAGGAGCGAACTTTGGTGCCTTTGGAGCCGGAGCCTTCTTCGGAGCATCGTCGAAATCGATATCCATGGCGAGTGAAAATGGCGGTGGGGCAGACTTTATTCTATTGCTAGGGTTGCAGGTTTTGTGCACGGGGATTTCGGTTTGGGCTCAACACCGAATCAAAGAATACTGAAACTGGGTTTGGCGGTTATGTGTGTTCGTGTTTCGGGCCGGGTTTGGACCCTTTGGACTAGGGGTGTAAACGAGCTGATTTGCTTGCAAGCTAATTAAGGTGGTGTTTGGGATTGCGGACTTACAAATTTTTTGAAAAGTAATAGGAAAATTGATTTTTATTGGTTTTAACTATCGTTTTTTGGTCGTTATCGGTCCCAACTAACGAATTGGTTGCTATGGTCCCAACTTTTAACGTATTTGTTCTTAACAGTCCGTGACTAACAGAATTCTAACGTCGTTAGTTTCATGTCGCCGAAAAAATGTTTTTACCTGGAAAACACACATTATTTCCCGAAAACTCGACAATTTTGTCCCAAACATAATGGTAACTTTGTAACGTACCTTAAGGAGCTTTTTTCTAGTAAAAGCCCTGATTATTGAGGTCGTCGGAACCCTAGAACCATTGTTGGAATCAGTTGATGATGCTTAAGTGATGGTGGTGGCGGTGTTCAGGTGGTACTTCTGGCAAAAAAAATCAACTTTCCCGGCCAAAAACGTTTTTCCGGCGACCATAAACTAACGGTGTTACTTTTGTAACTTATTAACTTAATGAAAAGTTATAAGGAGACAAAATAAGGAATCCCAAACACCCCCTAAGATTAGAACGAGTGACGGATCTATAATATTTTGCCAGAGGTAACATAGTTTTTTTTAATCGCACAACAAGAAACCTTTTTTATCCACTTCTCAAGTATGGGCGTCTGGTTTCGCGTTTCGCTCGTATTGGGGCCGGTTATGCTTGTATGAGCTGCGAAATTTTCTTATAAATATGTATTGTGCTCTGTTTCTTTCAATATCACTGACAATGACGGAACTTAAATATTTAAAGTAGGGGAGCTAAAAATACTTTCCAATAAATCTATTTATAAATATAAGATAAAAACAATGACAAAACATATATATTGAATATTACGCCGATCAAATAATTAAATATATAAAATACAATGTATAAGCATTTGTTTTTCACAACTCAGTTTACAATGGTTCAACAAAGTAATAACTAACATTATAAAAAACAAACACAACTATAAAAAGAAAAATACTTCAGGATAGAAAATGGTAATTATCTTCACGGAACTGTGGAGTGGATACAACGGATGTAGATGTTGAATGGATATAGAGTTGGGTAGAGAGTCCAACAATACTTTCTCGAGTAAATAAGATGCAACAGAAAATTAGGTTTTAGTTTTTAAAGTTGGGCTAGAGTTGTTTTTTCAAAAGCCCACAACCCGATATATTCTTCTTCTTTCTTTTCCTCTGTATTTTTAATATTAGAACACACCGGAAAGCTGAAAATCTCGCTAGAATAATCTCTAAAGGTATGCTTCCGAGCCCAAAAACAGAGGGCCACTGCTCATGGGCAGCCTAATATAATCTCAGGGGTAACGTAACACGTAAAACCTAAAAAACAGTAAAAAATTCCACTTCGCCGGAAAAGTTGAGGGATAGCGGGTGCTACCCCTGCTCTTACCTTACATCTACCCCTGGTCATGACTCAAATCGATTAAAAAAAACTCGAATAAAGCCAGTGTAGTTATCGAGTTCTAGCTCGAGCCTTGGATGGGAAGTTCATCTAGCCCATTCGAGCAATAAAAATTCTTGTGTATTTTTAAGTTTTGGCTCTTTTGGAATTTGAAATTGAGCCGAGTTTGGGCTCGTTTAAGGTTATCATTTTCAATACATATGAAAAATAATTAAAAAATTATATAAGTTAATTAAACAATAATAAATGAGTTGAGCTAGAGCTTGAAAAACGACTAATGAGTCAAGCTTAGGTTCTATAAAAAAACTTGAAATAAGCAAAACTTAAGGCTGGTCAAGCGTAGGCTCGGCTCGGCTCGGCTTGACTCGGTTACATGTACACCCCTAGTTTGAACTAAAATAAGCATGAAGGATTACAAAAACGACAAGAATTTGAGAAATAGTAAATGATTACAAAGATGACAATAAGAAGAGAAAAGGCTAGCGGTGGTTTTTGAAGATTCGGTTATGTGCAAAAAAAAAAAAAAAAAAGTCTAAAATACACAAACTTTGTAAGCGGTTCTCATGTAGTTTTTGTTGGCATATTGTTTTTATCTTTTAAATGTGAGTATTTATACTGAAATCTCTATATCATGTAAAAGGTTTACAATGTTAGTCCACTGTATGTGATAAACCTTTTAAGGGTTTGCAATTTTGAATAAGTGATGAGAGACTATTTTGATTGTCAATAATGAGAAAGGTCGATCAAAATTAAATTAATAACATATGATATAAACACATTATGTAATGAAAATAGGTAAAATGGTTAATACATTAAAAAAATTGGCATATGAAAGTTAAAAATTTTAGAAAACAATGGTAAATGGTCATTTATTAAATTGTTATTAATGAGTGGGGGTATATATGATACTTTAATTTAACTATTGGGTAAGGGCATATATGATGTTTTAATTATTTTTTAAAAGTATATATGATATTTTTAGTTTTGCTTTGGTATATATATGATATTTCTAATGTTTGTAACGGTATATATGAAATTGATCCATAAAAATGTATCTACCAAAAATCCTATGTGTTGCATTATGGTCGCTCTCCATCCCTCTCAAGCCATTAGATTCTAATGTTTGTAAGAGGTTTTTCATGCGTTTGACGGGTATGGGTTTCACCAAACCTGGATAACTCTTAAACAAGTTATAACATCTCAAATGAAGGCTTTCAATGCATTTGACCCGCTTTTCCGGGTATTAGTCTCACTAAACACAGATAAACCTTAAACAAGTAATAACATCTCATTAAATTTACATATATAAAAAAAACAATCTCACCAAACCTATATAGCTCTTAAACGGATTATAACATCTCATTACATTACAAATTAGTGGATCATGGGTCTCACCAACCTGAATAACATATAGCATCTCATTTATTTGTGAAACATTTTTATTATTAAACCCTAATTTAGTTTCTCTATATGAATTTAGTTACGTTAGTGATTATTTTTCTTCAAAGTTTAACATAGAGAAAACGTTTCACAAAGTAATGTTCAAATTATAACAAATGAACATAAAGGAATAACTATAAAACATTAAGTGGATGATTCATTCAATGTTGAATAAAAGAATGAACATAAACGAACATAACCATTAATAAATGGATCTGAATTGCCATTGTGAACAACTATTAACACCCTACTAGTAGCTAAATCATTTTACTTCTCATGTATAGTTTTATAACGATATACATGTTTGAATACGTTATAATGGGTGTGTACATTTATAACATGAATATACTTAGAACTTTTGTAGGCTTTTATAAAACAACTAATTATTTGAAAACCTTGAAAAGACAATTTTGTATTGATTGGAGCTACATGTGCGTAGATAAAAGATAAAATACAATAATTATTAGCGTATAAAAATTTACATGACTTCCACAACCTTTGATCTAAAGAAAACTCTAAATCACAAATACGCCCCAACATTCTCCACTTCCACTGTCACCGATCCACCGCTCCACCACGCCATCTCCACCGCCACAAGTCCACCAATTGTCACATCAAACACTCCCGCGTCACCATTACCAATGTTGACAATCCACTCTTTCTTTTTGTTCTCATGTTTGTTTTTAAGCAACTGATCAATTTAACTTCGAAATTGATCAAATAAATCATCAATTCATCTAAATAAACACACCTGGATATTCATTTGAATCAATTTTTTGCCTGAGCGTAAGTTGGTACTTCCTTGAGCGTATTAGGGTTTGGAATTTAATTGAGTGTTTTTTGTGTTTTGGCTTTGAGCGTTTTGTTTCTGGATTTGAGCGTAATTCGTGTACGTTTTTCTACGTTAAAGATCATTGCACGATAACTTAACCTTATATATCCGAATTGATTCAATTGAATATCCATGGTGGCCACCGATGTGACATGCTTTTTGCAGGAAGGACAATCTCCAGCGTTAAGCACCATGCTAGAGGGTGGTGTTTGACGTTAACAGGCTTAAACGCTATCACGTTAACATACATAGGGAAAAACACGAGACACAATGGTGATGTGGCGACCGACCCCGACATAAACAATGGTTAACACCAACCGACGTTAACCACAACGAACGACCTTATGCATATTTCATATCATAAAACTCAATATTACATAATTATTATAATATCCGTCCCGAACCCACCATAATTTTCCATAATAACGTGACAGGGTTCTTGAAAATAATCAACTTTGAGAAAACGTTATACGAGCGATACACCATACTTCTAAAGATTGTGGGTCAATGCCAAGAAAAATGTGCATTATGGGCACTTGAGTTGACACTGACCGCATGCCTTTCTCGAAATACGAGTTCAAACTTTCATATCAAAGAAACAACCGGAAACGGACTAGAAAATCCAATTTCGAATTGACGTTTCGATCAATCCCATTCCCCTAAAATCAAAGTTCCCATTATTGTTTTCCCAATTGTTAGATACAAAAAAGTTTGTAACGTGACAGATTGTTATAGTCAAATCATACTCATTTGACTCGAGCCCTAGTGAAACCGATAACTATACAAAAGGAAAAAAAAAACCCACAAGGAGATAATAATATCATGAAGTGTCCGTGCTGCGGGGCGGCGCAGGGGCGGTCGGCCACGACGTCCGCCGGCCGATTCGAATGCATATCCTGCGGCCGCGTAGTCGAAGAACGCCAAACCCAAAACCACCACCTCTTCCACACACGCGCACACGACACCCCACTCTGCCTAGTAACCTCCGACCTACCCACACTCCCACACACCACCACCACCGTACCCGAAGACGACCACGACGACCCGTTCGAACCCACTGGGTTCATAACCGCATTCTCCACGTGGTCACTCGAACCGTACCCGGTGTTCGCCCAATCGTCTGTTTCGTTCTCCGGACACTTAGCGGAACTGGAACGGGTTCTCGAAACGACGTCGTCGTCGTCGGCGTCTGGGCCGTCGGTGGTGGTGGATAACCTGAGGGCGTATCTGCAGATTATTGATGTGGCGTCTATACTTGGGTTGGATTGTGATATATCGGATCATGCGTTTCAGTTGTTTAGGGATTGTTCGTCGGCTACGTGTTTGAGGAATCGCAGTGTCGAGGCGCTTGCGACTGCGGCGCTCGTGCAAGCGATTCGAGAGGCTCAGGAGCCTAGAACACTGCAGGTGTAGTAATTTTTTAATTTGTATTTGATGTTTGTTGCATATGTTCAGTTGAGGTATTAGCAATTTAGGAATACAATTAAGGTGATTACGATTACGGTATAGAAAACTCACTGATCTGATAGATTAAAGGGTTGAGTCGGTCCAGTTTCTGGCTAAAACCGAAATGTCAGTTTTTGATTTTTTGAAGATCGTTCTGTTCGGTCTGGGTTAAAACTGAACTAAAAATCGAAATGTAGGTTTTTGACTTTTTTAGACCGTTCTGTTCATTTTTGAACTAAAAAACTGAAAACCGATATTTAGGTTTTAGATTTTTTGAAGACCGTTCTGTTCAGTTTCAGGCTAAAACTGAACCGAAAATCGAAATGTAGGTTTTTGACTTTTTGAAGACAGTTCTGTTAGTTTTTGGGCTAAAACTGAACCGAAAATTGATATTTAGGTTTTTGATTTTTTGGAGACCATTCTGTTCGGTTTTTGGCTAAAACTGTACCGAAAACCAAAAGCAGGTATTTGATTTTTTTTGAAGATCGTTCTGTTCGGATTTGGGCTAAAACTGAACCGAAAACCGAAATGTAGGTTTTTGACTTTTTGAAAACCATTCAGTTTTCGTTTTTCTAATCATTATTTTATTTGGTTTGGGATCGGTTTCTGTTTTTTCGGTTTTGTCATTTAGGTTTGAAAATTTTGGGCCGAAAAAAATGTTAGGCCAAAAATAATGGATTTGGATTTTAAATTTTTTTCGTTTGTTAATAACTGGTATTTTGGCCCTCCGCGTTGCGGGGGTGTGAAACTGTGAAAGAATAACCGAAGAAACTAACGTTGTCCACACGTTACTACGAAATCGATCGTTGATTAACGTTCATTTATAACATTCAAGACATTCTATCAAAAAAGAACACTACAGGTATACTATAACTTATTATTTAAAATTTATAATTCTCTGCTATTTGATTCAATTGAGCTTTTCAATTTGGATTGATTTTTGTTGCATCTGTTTAGTTAGTATTAGGTTAGCAATTTATGAATAATACAAGCATATTAAGATGTTAAGATTCAATCAATGTGAATTAGGGTACAGAAAACTCACTGATCTGATAGATTAAAGGGCCGGGTTTCGGTTTTGGGCTAAAATTGAACAAAAACTAAAATGTCGGTTTTTGAGCATTTAAAAACCGTCCTGTTTTGGTTTTTAAAAATTATGTATTTAATATGTTAAATAAAGGGTTGTGTCGGTCCATTTTTGGGGCTAAAACCGAAATGTCGGTTTTTGATTTTTGAAGACCGTTCTGTTCAGTTTCGAGCTAAAACTGAACCGGACACCGAAATGTAGGTTTTTGATTTTTTGAAAATCATTCAGTTTCCATTTATTTATTTGTTTGTTTTTGGTTTTCGGTTTTCGGTTTCTGTTTTTTCAGTGTTGTCATTTAGGTTTGAAAATTTTGGGCCTAAAAAAAGGTTAGGCCAAGAAAAATGGATTTGTACTCTAATTTATTTCGTTTGTTAATAACTAGGATTTGGACCCCCGTGTTGCAGGGGTTGTGGCAGTTTAACAGAAGAAACTAATGATATCCACAGGTTACTACGAAATCGATCGTCGATTAATGTTCATTTATAACATTCAAAGACTTTCTATAAAAATGGTTTTGAGATTAAAAACAAAAGTTTTCTTTTTTTTTTTTTGGTTTTGGGTTTGGTTCGGTTTCTGTTTTTTCAGTTTTGTCATTTAGGCTTGAAAATTTGGGGCCGAGAAAAAGGTTAGGCCAACAATAATCGATTTGAACCTTAATTTATTTCGTTTGTTAATAACTAGTATTTTGACCCCCCGTGTTGCGGGGGTGTGAAAGTATAACCGACCGAAACTAACGACGTCCACGCGTTACTACGAAATCGATTGTCGATTAACATTCATTTATAACATTCAAGACTTTCTATAAAAAAAGAAACAACCATATCCGCTTCATGACCATCACCCACCACGACACCACCTCTACCACCACACAATGTCTTGCTACTTGAAAATTGTACTCGGAATCCCTGTTTTGTTTATTGAAATTGTTGTTTAATTTTTATGTTCTACATGCATGTAAGTTGTTTGATGAAATGCTTTACCTTGAATCACCTACTTCAGTAAGAAGACAGTACAATAATTTATGCAAAGCTTACAACACCCAAATGCATATTACAAACATATGATGCATAAGGTACAAGAGGTGATGGCGTGATGCACACCCACCTTTCAAATTAATCAACTATAAATTAATAAATTATTATAATTTGGGCTAAGTATATAGGTTAAACTATATGTTAAATTATTATAAACTACTTAAAAATTAAAATAAAATCTATAAATTCGGTTTGTGTTTTTGGTTTTAGTTGCACGCAAAACCTAACCGAAAGTTTGGTTTTTATGAAAACATTGAACCAAACTGTTGGTTTTTGTTTTGGTTCGGTTATTTTGGTTTTCGGTCATTTTTTTTGTTTCAGGCACACTCCTAGATTAAACAATCGGTAACTTGTGAAACAGGAAATCTCAATTGCAGCAAATTTACCTCAGAAAGAGATTGGGAAGTACATCAAGATTCTTGGGGAAGCTTTGCAATTAAGCCAGCCATTAAACAGCAATTCCATCTCGGTTCATATGCTCGATTCTGCACTCTTCTGCAGCTTAACAAATCTGCACAGGTACCATTTCAATATATGGTTATAAATTTATTATGTTTTTGTGGTTTTATAATTTTCATTTACAAATTCCCTTATGCAGGAGCTTGCGACTCATATTGGTGAAGTTGTGATCAACAAGTGTTTCTGCACGCGTAGGAACCCGATCAGCATATCTGCAGCCGCCATATATTTAGCTTCACAGCTTGAAGATAAACGAAAAACACAAGCAGAGATTTGTAAGGTCACGGGTCTTACAGAAGTCACTCTTCGTAAGGTCTACAAGGAGCTTTTAGAAAACTGGGACGACCTTCTTCCTTCAAATTACACACCCGCCATTCCTCCTGAGAAAGCTTTCCCGTCTGCTACAATTCCTGCAGGGCAGTCTTCTACGACATCCAGAACCAATGATGGTGTAGAAACTGATATTAAACTTGTAGAAAGTAGAGATAGCATTAATCTTGAGCACCCATGGAAGTTTCAGAGTCAAAGTGTTGCAAGTACACAAGATATGGATGTAGACGGCGGCGGCGGCGGTGGTGCACGTGGGTGGCCGACACCTCTGCTGTCGGTTTCTTCTTCTTCTTCGTCGCATGCCAATGCTAGATCTATACTAAGCCCAGAGGCGGTTTCAGGTATTGGAGATCTTAATAGGCATGGTAATGATAATAGAAGTTGATGTTTCTTGCTATACTCATGCAAATGTAGCTGTACATTGTGTTTGTTGTTAGTTTCATAGATTTTTACTTGGATGTTTAAGTCGGATCTTTGTGGCTCTGTTGTTTGATTTTGATTGTCTATATATGTAAGTTCGCCTTTGATAATCTTTCTTTTCGTTTCGTGGCTACCCTTGCAGCACACGCTGGTGCACCATGTGTGCAAATCAAGACCCACTTTTGGTACCAGCCACACATGGTAGGCTCATTTACATTTTACACAAGATATCAGATTTATATACTTTGCGAACTTTATATTTAACCTAAAGATTTATAGTGATTATATCCGACGTAATCACAAGACATGTTTTGCTTGAATGATGTCAAATAAACACCAGTAGCATATTATTACCTCAATACTTAGAAACCACACAGATTATTTATAATCAGGGCCGTGGTACAACTGTACAGCTCCATGAGTGTGTTCGTACACTCCAGTTTTAGCATACATAGAAGCGTGTGGCGGTGGCTTTTAATGTAGACACTAGCAGGCTGGTGTATCGTACGCCCCTTAGAAGTCATTTTGTCATATATTCCATCTTTAAACTTGTTAACATCAGTCCCAAACCCAACGCATTTTAACGTTAATTTTTAAGCTATTTATTAATTCACAGCAAGCACACAATGCAATAACTTAATATTCAATTTAAATCATCATTACTTTATTCATTATTGTTTTGTTGCAAAATTATTTTGATTTGTTTGATCACACAACTACTTGTGTGAAGTGTTTTAATCCGCTTGATCACACAAATAAATGTTGTCATCCATTCAAGGTCGGTTAGTCACACAACTACGTGCACGACCCCATAGGTTCAAGTGAGAATTTAAACGTATAAGGTGTCCTATTCAGTAGGTTTTGAAAAAAGGTAGATACAAATTTCACAAACATGCTACAAGATCGCATATAAGCCAGTTTATTTAAAACACATGGCATACATACATATGATTTTTTTTTAACAAAAATAATGTTTACATGAGAAATGAGAATACTTTAAAAAATGGTATGTTTTTTTAGAGTTTTTCAAAAATGGTTTTGTTATGGTTCAAAACCACGGATTGTGAAGCCTTTTACCTAATTTCAAACATGTGTCAGATCCAAACGATTGGGTTATGGTTGGAAGAATTTTAAAGCAAACCATGACCTGAAATCATGGTTTGGCATTGAAACTACATATTGATTTTACTAGTTTTTATCCCCCATATTACGGGAGTTGTTTTACATTACTCGTTTTTAATATTTATATACCTTTTTTTAGTTTAATTTTATTTATTGTAATGAAATTTATAATATATTTAGAGTTTGATGATAAAAGAGTTTCACAAATAACTAAGATATATGGGTTTAGTGAGACCTAAGACCCGCTTATTTTTTACTATAAAATTGTTTCTTAATCATAAATAATATCTTTTTTTAAAAAAAAATCATATAATAATTTTTAGTATATCCTATTTTATAGGATTTTCACATCAATAATTTAGTGAAAATATTTTTTTATTTAATGAGATGTTATAACCCGTTTAAGAAATATCTGGGTTTGGTAAGACCCATACCCGTGAATTCGGTTCAAATGCATGAGAACCTCCATTTAAAAATCAAGTAAATCTGGTGACTCCTAAAAAAGGGGGAGCGACCATATCGCGACACATAGGATTTTTATGTTTTCGTTTATATATATTATAGATTAGCATGCCAAACCACTATGTTGTTTAGAACCATAATTTGCTTATTATAATAACTTGGATTCGGCCCAAGGTTGGATATTGGGCGAAAAGCTTACACCAAAAGTGAATGAAAAAAAAACCCTTACAATTCTTAAAAACATTCTCATATAAACACCCTTGAAAAAAAAAGAAGTTCATACATATAATTTCCTACTTGGGTCATGCATGTAACACTCACATATGCTTGTATGATCTTGCTTTTCTTGATTTCTCACACCGGTTCGTTGACTTTAGGAGCAAATTCTATGTCAAATCCACATCTACATGTTACTAACATACCATCCCATTTCACACAAGTTCGTTGACTTCATTTAACACACCACCCTTAAACGTATCAAATTAAGATGTTAGAACAATAACATTTTAACACAAATGTTAGATTACATTCCAACTTACCCCTTTTGACTCATTGACTTATTTTTTGATAAAAACTCAGCTTCCATTTTTCCACCTATAACCTACATAATTAAAAAACACACACACACAATAAAACATGATACAAGTTAATTTTAGCGACTATATATGATTTACTACATCGTTCAAAGCTCGGCAATTACTTAGAAAAATTTTAGCGAAACATATATGGTCTCATAAAGACTAATTATAGTCTATGTTTCAAAATACCTTTACCATCTAATGTGATAGTTGACTAATTGAATGCTTTTTAAGTACGAGTAAAGTTAAAATACAAAGGGAAACAAAAATGAGAAGTTTGAGAAAGATTTGTAACCACACAAAAAACTCATTAAAAATAAATTAAAAAATAAAAAAAAAATCATAACTCAAAATATAAATAAATAACAAAATTTAAAAAACTAAAATGTTTTCGTTATCATTCCCGTTAAAAAAATTGACGAAAAGACACAATGTTGAGATAAAAGACAATGATGAAATGAACAAAAGACACAATTATAACGAAAAAAAGACACAAATATCGCAAAATATAATACAATATAAAGAAAATAAAAGACACAATGTCAAGAAAATAAAACACAATCAATGATAATATACACAAAACACAATGATAAACAAAAAAACCTTATAAATGATCTTTTTCACTCATCACCGTGTCTTTTTTTTAGAACGAGAAAGACAGTTGAAACATTTTTGTGTTGTTAGTTTTTTAATTAAATTTTGAGTTATGATTTTTTAATTATTTTTTTGTATACATACAAATCTTTTCCATTCTTTTTATTTTTGTTTATTTTTGTAGAATAATTCAAAAATAAGTAACAAAAACTTTCGTTTGATAAAATTATTAAAAATGAAGAAGAATAGACTTCCTTCTTTTTTTTTCAAATAAAGCATATAAAATGAATGAAAGTGACCTTTTTAAGTATTGGGTTAATAGTTTAAATATAATTTGAATTGGAGAAATTAAATGAAAAGGAATAAATATATTTTATTATATATTTAAACTTTATTAAAATAATAATAATAATAATAATAATTGACAGTCTCGTACAAAGAAAGTTACAAAACCCTATAAACAGCGACAGACAGTTGCGTATCGAAATCAAATTGCGTGAAAATTGACCCATTAAATAAATCCACACCTTCAAACCAAACGGGTCTACCGATGACTGTCAACTGAACTACTGCACCTCCTTCGATTCATCGCTTTCATGAGGTATATACCGATCACAATCATCCGATTTCAATTCCTATTCATCCTCTTTACGTTCGATCGTCTCAATTTTGTTTATCTAATCGCTAATGCCATTAGGTTAATACCTAGGGTTTTACGTATTAGTATAATTACAAATTGAATAATGTCTCTTTGTTGATTGATCTTCTAGTTTGTTACTCACTCTCGCTATCGTGATTCGTAATTGATTTTGACGTTACATATTAATTTCTTTTTACTTTTAATGTGTAATATGTAAACATGAACAATTTAGGGCTAGTTATTTGTTTCTCTGGTTGTAAAAGTGAGAGTGTTAATATGTAAGTGTAGCTGATGATATTGTTATTAATTCAGTTTCTTAAACCTTTTAAATGTTGATGAGTTAGGCTATTTGAAGATGATAATGTTGTTTATTTTTTTAAGCGTTACTGCAGTTTGATTTCATGTAGTTTCACAGAATCGATGTTACGCTTGTCTTTACATCATAATTTTTTTAGTTTTTAAGAGTCTTCGTTCTGATTTATGTGTGAACATCGACAATTTCTGGTTAATTATTTGTTTCTCTGGATGTAAAAGTGAGAGTGTTAATCTGAATAGTGTGGTTGATGATATTGTGATATAAGTTATTAATGTTCATTCGCCCGATTTTTCTAAAGGAGTCTAGTTTTTTAAATCCTTAAATGTTAATGAATTAGGTTATCTTGAGTGTTAATTTGAAGATGATAGTGTTTTGTTTGTTTTCTAAACATTGCCGCAGTTTGATTTCATGTGGTTTCACAGAATCTATGCTACGCTTGTCGTTACATCTTAATTTTTTAGTTTTTAAGAGTCTACACTCTACGGTCTGAATTTGGGAAGAATTATGTGTGAATATCAACAATATCTGGTTAATTATTTGTTTATCTATTTGTAAAAGTGAGTATTAATCTGAATAGTGTGGCTGATGATATTGTGATATAAGTTATTAATATTCATTCCCCCAATTTTTTTAATCACTAAGTGGTAATGAGTTAGGTTATCTTGAGTGTTAATTTGAAGATGATAGTGTTTTGTTTGTTTTCTAACATTGCTGCAGTTTGATTTCATATAGTTTCACGGAATCGATGTTACGTTTGTCATTACATCTTAATTTTTTTAGTTTTTAAGAGTCTACGTTCTGAATAATGTGTAAACATCAACAATTTCTGGTTAATTATCTGCTTCTCTGTTTGTAAAAGTGAGTATCAATCTTAGTAGTGTGGCTGCTGATACTGTGATTTCAGTTATTAATGTTCATTTTACCATTTTTTTTCAAAAGGAGTCTAGTTTTTAAAATTTCTAAATGTTAACGAGTAAGGTTATCTTGAGTGTTAATTTGAAGATGATAATGTTTTGTTTATTTTCTAAAGTAAAGTGCCATTTTAGTTCTTGTGGTTTGGCAAATAATGCGAATTTAGTCCAAAAAGTTTATTTTTTGCATATGAACCCTCCACGTTTCTCAGTTCTTGCCAATTACATCCAAATCACTAACCTCGTTAAATTTTATCGTTAAGTCAGGGGTAGACATGTCTTTTCAATATTTCTTTATTATAATACTTGTTTAAGTAAACTGCGGTTTTCATCCCCTTGGTTTGTCAAAATCTGCAGTTTTAGTCCAGTAGTTTCAAATTTGCAATTTTCTTCCTTATGGTTTCATTTCACTTGCAATTAAACCCGAATTTATTAACCTTGTTAAGTCTTGTCGTTAACCCATTTGCGTGCCCCTCATGTGACAATCAATTTTGTCTTTTTTTCTCTCCAAATAAACCTCAGCCCTAAATCGCAACTCCCTCACGTGAGGGGCTGGGGTGTATTTGGGGAAAAAGGGGAAAAAATAAGGAACAAAATTGCCCCTCACGTGAAGGGCACACTGATGGGTTTAACAACCAAACTTAACGAGATTAGGGAATTCGAGTTTAATTGCAAGTGAAATAAAACCATAGGGAAGAAAATTGCGAACTTGAAACTATTGGACTAAAACCGCAGATTTGGACAAACCACAAGGACGAAAATCGCAGTTCACTGAAATAAGTATTATAATAAAGAAATAGTGAAAAGACATGTTTACCCCTGACTTAACGATAAAATTTAACGGGGTTAGTGATTTGGATGTAATTGGCAAGAACTGGGAAACGTGGAGGGTTCATATGCAAAAAATAAACTTTTTGGACTAAATTCGCATTATTTGCCAAACCACAAGGACTAAAATGGCACTTTACTCTTTTCTAAACATTGTTGTACTTTTTACCAGTCTGCGATCTGAATTTGGGTAGAATTATGTGTGAACATCTAATAATTTGTTTCTCTATTTGTAAAAGTGAGAGTATTAATCTGGTAGTATGGATGATGATATCAGTTGTTAATGAGTTAGGTTATCTTGAGTGGTACTTTGAAGATGATAATATTTTGTTTATTTTAACTGACTTGTGTTTATTTTTGAAACATGCCTGCAGTTTGAGTACCTGAAACTTTTGAGTTCAACACAATGGACAGCGGTAAAAACACGAGCAAGTTTTTTGCAGCAAGAAACAACAAGATCTACATGGACCTAAAGTTCATTATACGTGAGCACGCGCTTCAGTTCCTTCCTGCAAAAACGCTCATCAAATTCAGGGGCGTTTGCAGAGACTGGAAGATGATGATCTCAACTCCTTTCTTTGCTCACAATCAATCACTTTCGTTCTCATCTTTATCAGGTGTGTTCTTGCAATCTCTAGAGGGCCCACCAACATTCATATCCATTGACCCGGTATCTTGTGGGGTCCCCGACCCTGCTTTGACCTTCCTTCCCAAACCAGTTAATGTTTTAGCCTCATCCAATGGATTACTCTGCTGCCAGGCCAAATCAGGCGACCGAGCTTACTTTATTTGCAACCCTGTCACGAAACAGTGGAAAAAACTACCAAAACCAGGCATGGACCATGGTTCCGAACCAGCTGCGGTTCTTATTTTCAAACCTTCACTGTTGAACTTTGTAGCCGAGTATAAACTCGTTTGTGCGTTTCTATCGTCTGATTTTGATGATGCTACAGAGTTTGAAATTTATTCCTCGAAAGATGATCAATGGAAAGTATCCAGTGAGATTAACTTTTCTGCCAAGAAACTGGTACCTAAATCGGGCGTGTGTGTGAATGATGTGGTGTATTGGCATTCAACTTACGGAAATATTTTAGTGTTTGATATGATAAAAGATCGATCTCAGGTTATTCACGGGTGTTATGGTAACGGGACTTTAGGAGAATTTAACGGGAAACTTTGTTCGGCTTCTGTAATCGGACACATTTTAACAGTTAATGTGATTGCAAACATCTACTCCAATACTATGCAGATGAACAGCCGAGCCCAACTATGGGAAGATAAAATGAGGATCCCTTTACCTAATCAACTGCTTAGTGTCAGTTCATATCCATGCCCTGTTTTATGAGCTGGGAGTGAAACTGTGTTAATTTCTAGTGGACGGAGTGTTTACATTTGTGATTTGAAGACCAAAGAATTTAGGTTACTTGGTGAGGCGCCGGCTGATCAAAAGGTAGTACCTTATGTGAACAGCCTTGTTGCTCTTTGAGGTCGTTTCAGGTATGTTCGTGATGGCTTCAGTTGTTTATAAATCTTGGATGGTCTAGAACTTGTTGGATTTTATCTAGTTGTTTTCAACTCTTTTGGAACCTTATTTGCTTTTGTGTTTCTTGAACCTTTGACCCTTTATCTGGATATCTTATATTTAACTTTTCGGCGTGGCATCTTCTTTATTTAGTTGATTTTAGAACTTTGTATTGGTTCACAAACGGGGTTGAAATCGTACGTGGCAAGTAAAAAAAATTGCTGTGAACTGACCCGAGGCTGTTGACTTTGCTAAATCGGCCACCTTGTTATCTATAGTTCATGATACACTTAAGAAGGCCATGAGTTTGAATATGAGGTTTAATCTATGGTGATCTTTGAATATGAGATTTTGATAGCTTGCCTTCTATTTTATGTTATTTAATTAAAGTTACTTGTATGGGTGATTCATGTGAAGGTCATGCTGTGATATTGGTTCAAACTTTTCGAAAAATACATCTATAAGTTTCACTATCTTCTCGATGGTAGCACGATTAGTCAATTTGCGTAATTAACCTGACCTTTGTTGATATGGATATTCATAAAGTTTTACCATTAAAAACAATTCGTTACACGTTACTTTTTCTTCACGTACCCGTCCCTATGTGAAATAAGTTACCTGAGCCTCTCTAATCTGAGGTGCACAAAAGAACCGGTGAACTTGGTTTTGAACCCGATCCGAATCCAATTTGGAAGCTGGTTTGAGCCTAGAACCTGATATGTGCACCTCTCTGATGCCATCCAAGGCAGACCAAAGCCATGATGCAATCCTAAAAGCAATGATGTATGGTGCAGTTACGTCATCCCAAGCTCAAAAGACAATCTTTATAAATTTGTGGTCAATATGAATATATAATTTACTCAAAAGAACTTGTCTCTTTTAACTTTTAAGAACAGATATATTTTAAACGTTTGTTCTCATCTATTGATTTGAACATATGGTTCAAAAGAGAATATAAACAGTTCGACTTTTGAAATTTGATTAAATTCTTTAACTAGGATTTTAACATTAGAGTATTAGACAAAAGGAAGCAGTTAAGAACAACCAATGAAATTAATTGTTCAGTGGCATTTGATGTTCATTTTTGTGCATTTAAAAAAAGGAACTTCTCATATCTATGAATACTCGACGACTCCACTGGAAAAATGGGCGTCTATAGCGGTTGTTTGATTGGTTACGACTACTCTCTCCAGTCTGTTCCCCTTAATTGCTGATCTTCAACTCAACAAGAAGTCTTCCGTGTTTGGACATGACATTGAAGAACTCCGGCTCTGCGCGAGGCACTCCTTTAGTTTACTCGTATCCAGCCTCCAATATTTCAAAATCTCTTAGTCCCATTATTTTGACGAACACTAACACACACCCCTTAATCCTACTCTCAATCTACACTAGTGTCAAACACGGCACTCAAGCCCTCAATTTTTATGGAAATGGACACCATATTACATAATTACACACCTCACCCTCTTAGTCCATTTTTTTAGAACGGCTAACAAAACCCTCTTTATCCTAGAGTTGTAATATGAAACAATACCACTTTATTAAAACCTGGTGGTTCAACTGGGAACTAGATAGGCTTGTTATATCAACAACCTAGCCACTCGTGTATATACTGAACGGTTTGAGTGCTAACCGGGCTAGACAAGGAACCAGACTATAAGGGCCGAGTTTGAGCTAGCTCCCATTAAGAATTTCCGTTGCGTTTATATAAGAGGAAGGGGAAAGGAAACAACATTTGGGAATTTTCAACAAAGGACTAAATGAAAAGTGTGACAGTTGAATAAACAGTAGATATTAAAAACAGTAAATTCTCATACTTCAAGACTAAATGAGAAGCTAGTGTGCAACGAAATTTTTTATGAACCAATTTAAAATATAGTTACTTTTAATATACTTACTCTTCGTTAAAAATGTTAAAAGTTGATTCTATGTTTTACGTATCGATAAATAATTGAATATTATGTCGACGTAGGAGAAATTCAATAGTTGTCAAATGATATAAGACGCAAAGAGTACATTTTATATATTATTATTATTATTATTATTATTATTATTCTATGGATATTGTTTTCTTAGCAATAATTGAATAAATTATTAAACGAGTGGACTCGTTTTCTTGGTTTTGTTATTTAATAAATTTAAATGTTACATCCGTTTGCATTTAACGCATTCAAACAAATTAAAAATAATATTGGAATCATACCTAATTATACAAATCATTCTCATGTGATTCTTTTGTATTTATATAAATGAATTCTTATAGCTCGTCCTTTATATAATTTTTAGAGTTAAAGTACCTTTTTAAATGAATTGTTATAATTCTTCCCTGATGTATTTTGCAACCCCGGTTACAAAAATAACCCATAGGCATCTCTAACGTCTGCAAATAACCCACACACAAGCTACTTATAAAATATTTAACGACTCATCTAAGAGACATAATTAGTGAGTCATCTGAGAGACGATTTTCATAAATTTAAGTTATTTAACAAACGTATAAAAATATTAAATATATAATTAACTCAAGATAACATATCCATATTGGCTTTCTAAAGATATGGTGGTCCATGCATGAATAGATGCGTAGTACTGAATCAATCATCAAAGTTTGTCGATTTAATCACATGGTTCAAACTTATTGACTTGCAAAAGTGTATTTTTTTTACAATTAGTGTTTTATCTGGCCCGTTACGCCGGACAGGTTGGTAAAACCCGGACGGTAGTAAAACTCAAGCGTTGAGGCGGTATGTCGATGCGAGTTCGGTCGGTTTCGGTTACGTGCGTTATA
This sequence comes from Bidens hawaiensis, assembly GCF_021521415.1. NCBI lineage: Eukaryota > Viridiplantae > Streptophyta > Magnoliopsida > Asterales > Asteraceae > Bidens > Bidens hawaiensis. Next base: position 359,742 of record NW_027491578.1, on the reverse strand, counting down.
AAACAAAAAAATTTATAAAAACTGAGACGGACAATGGAGGTGGTGTCGGTCGGTAAAACTCGAGTGCTAATAAAACCGACCATTTTCGATTTTGGGCGTTGAGGTGGCGAGTCTATGCTAATTCGGTCGGTTTCCTTCACGTTCGTTACGATACCATAATTAAAAAAAATCGGCATCCGGTCAGTTTTCGTTACGCGGTGAGTCTATGTGAATTCGGCCGGCTTCGATTACATTTGTGACGGTAGTGAAACTAAACAAAAAGGTCGGTAAAACCCGGTCAGTAGTAAAACCTGAAAGTTGTCGGTCCAGGTCGTTGTGAATAACCGTGCAGTTATCAAATTAAAAAAAACGGTGTTTCATATTCCATGTTATGATGAATAGTAAAAAGTTGAATATAATATATATATATATATATATATATATATATAATTCTTTTAAATTTATACATTCCATCAACAAAATATCTCATCTAGTCATATCCATCAGCCGGCTCATGGAACACATGAGACAAGACAAAGCATTTAAGAACCACTAGTGAGTGGTGTAGTTGATTTTTGTACATTTACAACAAGCAGATTAATTAGATCAACTCCTATGAATCTAAATAAACAATGGTGTCAATAGTTGTTATATTATTACTACTGCTCGCAGTAACTGGTGCAGATCAAGATAACCAACCGGTTGGTTATGGCTACTATCTCCGATCTATTGGTGTAGGAAAAAAAACATTGGTAGCTGATCTTCAACTCAACAAGAAGTCTTCCGTGTTTGGACCGGACATCGATGAACTTCGGCTCATCGCAAGGTACATCTATTTCCTTAATTTTTGTATTCTATATCAAGCAAACAAATACTTCATGTTTTAATATTTTGTTTTGTTTTGAGAACAATTCATAGTTAGTGGCGTAGCTTGTTGTCTGTTTGTTTTCTGTTTCGATGTAACAGTGTTATTTTCTTATGACCAAAAAAAGTTTTTATTTCCTAATTTGGTTTTGGAATTCAGTTTTTTGTTCTGTTATGGATTAGTTACATTTAAGTGGCAGTTTTACTGTTTTAGTATGCAACCAGAGTATGGATAATGGATTCATGTGTATTGATATCTCAAGACTCGGTTTGTTGTGTATAGTTTTGTAAATATATAAAATAAACTCTCAGGGGAGAATTAAAACGAGTCACCAAGTGACGAAATTCAGGTCTCCGATTCTACCAAGGTCGTTGTCGTTGGTTGTAAACTTTTTATCTGCCAACGAAGAAAGCTCAGCTACCCGGGGTAATCAGTGACAAAAGATGATCACATACGCCAGTGATCGTAGACAGTGCTGGACATCCCAAGCACACAGTCTCTAGTTATGGAGAAACACCCACTGTAGTATAACCTGGTTGGGATCTGATTCGAACTTTGAACCTCACGGCCTCTCTTCACTTCCCTTTTAATGTCAGTTGTAGTTATTTTGATCTTTTTAGCAAACTTTTTTTTATTCCAATTGATTAAAATATTGGACACATGCCTAATGGTTATTATTATAACCATGAATCATTCTCATCATTCTAAAATCTTTAATAAACTAATTGTTACAATATAAATATTATGAAAAAACTCTCTAAAAATGAAAACACTAAGAAATCAAATTGTGTAGATATGCCATAGTGTTTGTTTTAGAGACAGATGAAATACATAAACCAGTTTTACTATATCAACAAGGCATATGGACAATTATGTAATTCACTTAATACTTAATTCTTTATTAATTGATTATGAAAAAAAAAGTAAAAAGAATTTGACATGTTAAAATTTTTGTTCTTGAAGCTATGAAACAGGTGATCGATTAAGGATTCGAATAACTGATGCGAAAAACCAAAGATGGGAAATCCCGAACCAGGTTCTTCCACGCGAATCACAACCTTATAATACATTACCACAACAATCTGATCATGATCACCCAGCCAACCTCATTCTCTCTGATCCCATCTCCGATCTTGTTCTAACGCTCCACAACACCACCCAGTTCGGATTCACAGTCGCTCGTCACTCTACTGGCGATATACTATTCGATACCTCTACCAATGTTCTTGTCTTCAAAGACCAGTACCTTGAACTAACATCTTCAGTACCTGGTTATCAGTCTTCTATATACGGTTTTGGAGAGCATACGAAAAGTTCGTTTAAGTTAACACGTAACCAGACCCTTACTCTTTGGAATGCTGATATTGGAAGTAGGAATCTGGATGTTAATTTGTATGGATCGCATCCATTTTATATGGATGTTAGATCGCCTGATTCGGATGGTAAAGTGTTGGCGGGAACTACTCATGGAGTGTTGCTGCTTAATAGCAATGGTATGGATGTTGTGTATAGTGGTGATAGTATTACTTACAAAGTAATTGGTGGTGTTCTTGATTTCTATTTCTTTGCTGGACCGTCACCGGAATTAGTCATGAATCAGTACACTCAACTCATCGGTAGGCCGACTCCCATGCCTTATTGGTCATTCGGTGAGTTCATATGCAATTTACCGCCTTTTTTATTTTAAGAGTAAACTGCAGTTTTCGTCCCCGTGATTTGTCTAAATCTGCGGTTTTAGTCCAATAGTTTCAAATTTGCGATTTTCGTACCTATGGTTTCATTTCACTTGCAATTAAACCCGAATTCATTAACATCGTTAAGTCTGGTCGTTAAACCCATCAGCATACCCCTCACGTGAGGGGCAGTTTTGTCCTTGTTCTCCCCAAATAAACCCCAGTCCTAATTCGCAAGCCCCCTCACGTGAGGGTCTGGGGTGTATTTGGGGGGAAAAAAGGACAAAAATGCCCCTCATGTGCAGGGCACACTGATGATTTTTAACGACCAAACTTAACGAGATTAGTAGATTCAGGTTTAATTGCAAGTGCATGAAACTACAGGGACGAAAATCGCAAATTTGAAACTATTTGACTAAAATTTGGACAAATCATGGGAACGAAAACCGAAATTTACTCTATTTTCAATTTGATAATATATGTTCAAGATTTGGATTATTGAAGTTAATATATGTTTTTATTTGTATATAGGATTCCATCAATGCCGATATGGTTACAAAGACGTTCAAGATCTTGAAGGTGTTGTTGCTGGTTATGCGAAAGCCAAGATCCCGTTAGAGGTTATGTGGACGGATATCGACTACATGGATGCTTACAAAGATTTCACACTAGACCCTGTCAACTTCCCGCTGTCGAAAATGTCACCATTTGTTCAAAACCTTCACCAAAATGGTCAGAAATATGTGATCATATTAGATCCAGGTATTCATCTTAACCATTTTCTCCCGCGCGCACATTTGTTATATATACAATAATTTGTTGTTATTAATTTACTTGTTTAGGTATTAGTATAAACACAACATATGAAACTTACATAAGAGGACTGCAAGCTGATATTTATATAAAGCGTGACGGTAAACCTTATATAGGTGAGGTTTGGCCCGGTGTTGTTAACTTCCCGGATTTTTTAAACCCAAAAGGAGCAATCTTTTGGGGCGACGAGATCAAAAGGTTTCATGACGTTTTACCATTTGACGGCCTTTGGATTGACATGAATGAAGTATCAAATTTCATATCCTCACCTCCACTTCCATCATCTAAACTTGATAACCCACCTTACAAGATTAACAATGCCGGTTTCCAAAGGCCCATTAACGATAAAACCGTGCCTGCAAGTTCTCTGCACTTTGGCAATATCACTGCTTATGATACACATAATTTGTATGGATTTTTGGAAGCTAGAGCTACAAAGAATGCGTTAATAGAAGTAACTGGTAAAAGACCGTTCGTACTTTCTAGATCGACATTTGTGGGGTCTGGTTTGTTGACAGCACATTGGACTGGGGACAATGCTGCCACATGGGATGACTTGGCGTATTCCATCCCGAGCATATTGAATTCCGGGTTGTTTGGTGTTCCAATGGTTGGTGCTGATATATGCGGGTTTTCTGAAAATACTACTGAAGAACTTTGCCAAAGATGGATTCAGGTATACATTATTAATATGATGGTATTTATTAAACTGTTATTAATCTCATTAACTTGTTTAAAATTTTAAATATCAGTTAGGCGCCTTTTATCCTTTCGCAAGGGACCATTCGGATAAAGCAACGACACGACAAGAACTTTATCTTTGGGATTCGGTGGCTGCAACATCTCGAAAGGTGCTTGGATTGCGCTACCAAATGCTTCCTTACTTGTACACGTTAATGTACACCGCACATTTAAAGGGAACTCCAATAGCGCGACCATTGTTTTTCTCGTTCCCACAAGACACCAACACGTATGACATTAGCACTCAGTTTCTAATTGGCAAAGGTGTGTTAGTGTCCCCGGTTTTGACGCCAAAAACAGTTGAAGTTGATGCGTACTTCCCATCTGGAAACTGGTTTGACTTGTTTAACTATTCCAATGTGGTCAGTGTGGGCCCAGGGACCCGTGTTAAACTCGAAGCACCAGCTGACCATATAAATGTTCACATTCGTGAAGGGAATATATTGGTTTTACAAAAAGAAGCTTTGACTACTAAAGAAGCTAGGTTGACCTCGTTTCATATACTGGTTGCGGTTAGTAGCGATGCCAATAGCACCGGGGAGGTGTTTTTGGATAATGGGGAGGAAACCGAGGTTGGTGGGGTAGAAGGGAAGTCGACATTTGTGAGATTTACTAGCCAAGTTGTGGGAAAAAAAGTGACATTGAGATCGAGTGTCGAAAATGAAAATTTCGCGTTGAGTCAAAAGTGGATAATTGAAAAGGTGACGTTTATTGGGTTGGAAAATGCTTCGAGTACAACTAGTTGTGCTCTATGTACAAGCGATAAGGCGGAAATACATGGTGGGACAGTGAATGTTGGTGGTGGTGGACGGTTTGGGATTGCGGAGATCTCGGATTTGTCCGTGTTGATAGGTGAAGAGTTTGAGTTAGAGTTGGATCTTCACTAATTCGAAAATGTTAACACTTGCGACATATTCAAATAAAATAAGGAGCTTATATGTTTTGAAGAACATTTTGTTGTGTAAGGCCCCGTCACCGGTAGCCTTACTTTAGCGTCGGATTTACTCATAAACACAGTTCTGCAAATCAGAGTTTATTAAAACTTTTCGCGGAATGTAAAACATCAATCATTTGTTACAAAACATTAAATCTTTTCTTTGATACCATAACACAAAACTTCATATTTAAAACATCTTTTCTTCTTTCTTCAGATGCCAGCCGTTCAATCCATGCCATGTGCCATCCTCATGCTAACTCTATAATCAGCTTACCTGCGTGCATACTAAAAGTCAGCTACGCTGAGTGAGTTCTAGTTAAACGAACGCCATACAATACACACACATACATACATATCCGAAGATACATATCCATACTTCACTAGTTACCCTTCTGTTCTACATACATACTTACTACCATACATACATACATATCTACAATCACTAACCTCAGTCTACCAAGAGTACGTTCATAGTCCGCCGTCTATACCTGTACTCAAGGTCGTGAACACGTACAAGGTTCGCAGTCCTTATCTATGTTCACCATTTATGGTACGTACAAGGTCCGCGGTCCTTCCCTATACCATAATACATCCACAACACGTACAAGGTTCACAGTCCTTCCCTATGTTGCAACCTATTTCATAGCACGTACGAGGTTCGCAGTCCTCCCCTATGCTACAAAATCAGCACGTATAAGGTTCACAGTCCTTTCCTATGCTGAAATACATCCACAACACGTACAAGGTTCGCAGTCCTTCCCTATGTTGCAACCTAATTCATAGCACGTACGAGGTTCGCAGTCCTCCCCTATGCTACAAATACAGCACGTATAAGGTTCACAGTCCTTTCCTATGCTGACGCCTATCTACATTACGTATAAGGTCCGCAGTCCTTATCTACGTTTACATCTATCATCTACTTCACGTATAAGGCTCGTAGTCCTTAACTACGCCATCACCAGCCGAGTCTATGCCCGATAGAAGCTAGAGGGATTTGCCATCCTAACTTACTATGTCGAACGTAGAACTCACATACCATTCGTGTACCTGTATACACATACTTCACATATACAATAATTACATTATAGCATAAGAACACTCTAGGCGTTCTTTACATCATTCATTTAACAACCATACCCCTTGTCGATACGTGCAATATCCGAAGATCGTTCACGCCCCGACAAGTATTCATTTGTAATGTTCATACATCTTCGATATATAATATTCGTATCTTTATTTTTAACCTGACAGTACGCGCAATATCCGAAGATCGTTCGCGTACCGACAAGTAATCATTCATATCCATCACATGTATCACATATGGCATACACTTATCACTTAGGATAAATGTATTAACAACACATCGAGTATGCACACAGCCCCGAAAACATAACAAGGAATGGGGCTAGAAACTCACCTGAACACGGTTACGTTCACCGTTAATCGTAATCCCTTTCTTCAGTTGTGCACGGCTGACTGTATAACAAGTATACATATCAAACAACTATCACTACTCATATCATCTTTCTAGTCTTAACTACTACCCACAACGAACGGGGGTCCGGGGGCAGCGCCCCTGGCAGCGGGGTCTAGGGGCGGCAGCCCCTAGCAGGGTCCAAGGGGCAGAGCCCCTGGCTGGGGTCGAGCTGCCAGGTCAGCTTGGAAAAATTTTATTTCCATTAACTGTCTTAACACATTTTTCATTAGGTTTTTAATTTATTTCCTAATCGAACTTGGCTTTAGGCGAAGTTAAACCTTAGGCGAACTTAGCTTTAGGCGAAGTTGTCATCAGGCGAACTTGGCTTTAGGCGAAGTTAAGCCTCAGGCGAACTTAGCTCTAGGCGAAGTTGTCATCAGGCGAACTTAGCCGTAAGCGAAGTTATCAATTAGGCGAACTTGGCCTCAGGCGAAGTTATCGCTTTGAAGGCGAAGTTATCGCTTTGAAGGCGAAGTTGCCCAGTTACAGGCGAAGTTACCCAGATCAGCCGCTGTTTTAGTTTCAGACCAGCATTTTGGGCGATTTTAACACCCTTGCTACGGTTCGACATCACCCACTACGTTCCCCAACCGTTTCCGGTCGTATATACGCTATAAAGCTCGGATCTTTAAACTTCAAGGATCAAGAATCATACCTTTTTGAGCTTGTTTGGATCTTGTTTACTTGTTAGCCTCAACTAATCTCTCTCTCTCTCTCTCTCTGATCTCGGTCTTCCCTCTTCCCGGCCGCCGGCGATGTTGTGTGGTGTGTGTGTTTTGGAGTGTGTTAGAAAAATAGATGGAAAGAATGATGGTATGGGGTTTTAGGGGATATTTATATCCCTTAAATCCCATGGACCTAAGGCCCATTTTCATTTAACCCATCTTCATTAATCCAAGTCCATAACCCACATCCATTACCCAACACTAGCCCGACCCATACCAACTCCTACTCTATTTATTTATTTCCCGATAACCCGAGTAAACTTTCCCCCTATTATTAAGTAATATAATTAACATTATTTTGGAAATTTCGGGATGTTACATGTTGTCATAGTTTGAAAATAAATCCCAAACATGATTCTAGAAAAGAATAAAAAAAAATGCATAGTGTCCGTTTTCATGGTTCCTTTTGAAGATCTTTTTTTTTTTAATTAGGTGGTTTAGGAAACTTTCTATAGGTATTAGGTACCTGACATGACTTGCAATATTTAAGGTTATGCACGGTGGATGACAAATGGAGGGTTTTTTAGGCGACAAATTGACAACACCGCCCCCTAGGCGATATTGGGGCGATTTCAGGGGGCAATATAGATTTATCGCCGGGGTGTGAGTGAAATTAATAATATTTTATTCACTTTTTTTGTAGTCGTCCACTACACATAGCCATGAAGGAATACACTTTCTCTCTCTTAATGGCATGCATTTTTTCTTCTTGTGACAAAACATATAAAAGAAGAATAATGACCGGATGATACCGGGCAGGCTGGTGATTAACAAGACATCTAAGATAAAATGACTGAGTCAAATATCATTATACAAATTGGCCACATGTATACGACATTTGAGATTGTTGTTTAAAAGTGGCATGCATGCAAAGAATAGTTACCATACAATTATTTATAAAATAATTTATATTAACGAGTGAAACCGGTTATTATGAATTCAATTATTTTTCAAGTTATATCTTAGGGTGTGAATTTCTTACATGACATGATAAAATGTATCGAAATTCATGTTTAAGATTATTTTAAACAATTTTAAATTAATGTCAATCAGGTTAAACTTGTAAACATGTTTACCTAATTGTGTCATGTTCACCTCAACCTTACATGTTTGTGGTTGCTCTTCCTTTTTCTTTTTTTCTTTTTCATAACTTCTTTCTAGATATCTTTTATTTCATAATTTAATGTTGCGAAGATTTGAAAAGCCGACGGCTAAATTGAAGAAAAATATGTATCATATCTAATATCGGTACGGTACCGGTATCAGTACGGTTCGGTATGGTATTAGTATTTTCTGAATTTTGCACGAATACCGTTACTGAGCCAATACCGGTATCAAACCAAACATTTCAGTACCGGTCGATAGCGCGGTAGCATGTCGGGTACCTAATACCCATTACAACTTTCTTAAACCACATATTTTCAAAAAAAAAGAAAGAAAAAAAGAATCCTCCTTTTGAAATGGTGGTTTTATGGTTAGATACGTGTTTCAAGTTTAAGCACTAAATTTAGGCATCATGTTCAGACTTTAGTATGCCTACAGCCTACCGGTTACTGGTTACATGCCGTGTATTAGTTCGTTACTCATTGTTTGCTTGATGTTAAATAATGTAACTAGATAACACTTTGTATACGAGAACGTGAGATCATAATATTATGACAACAACCGTTACAAGTTCGGTTAGTCTTTATTAAATTGTCTTCTTCTTTTTCCTTTTTCTTTATTTCATTATTTTGTTTGTTTGACTGATACAAGGTGGAGATGGCATTTGGTGTGACGTAAGGTGGTGGATTTTGTTCATAGGTCGATGTGCTTTGTTAAGAGTCATGAGATTCTTATTCCTAAGTTGTGGGGTTTTGTTACCAATATTTTATTTTATCCCTTTCTTGTTATTTTCTTATAATAAATAGACATAATAGCAAAATATCTTTGAACGTATTTTCAATAAACGTTCTTTAATAAAAGAAATGGCAGAAAACATACTTCATGTTTCAAATCTCTTTCACGTTAAATTCTTTGGCCCTAATCCAGTTATATTATTCAGTTAAACCTAAGCATGTGCAAGTCAAATGAGAGTAGTTTTGTAATTTCACACATTTATTTAATAATAATAAAAAATAAACAAATTAAAACTCTCTCTCAAACCTTCCCTCATCAAAAAACGTCAGTTCAGTAATCAAAAAGCATCAGTTACATGATGGTCGTGCATTTTTGTGTGTGTGTGTTAGTATATTATTAGAACTTTGGTACTTCATACGTGCTTTTGTATTTCAGATAATTGATCGTTAAAGATGCTAAATTGGAGACTTGTACGAGCATGGAATAATATCTCGGGAAGACCAGAGTATAAATCGAAGTCTTGGGGAGTGTTAGAAGGATTCGGGGAGAGTTTGGATGAAAAACTAAATGCCGATGCTAAAACTGAACAATACCGGTTGACAAAAAGCGATCAAGAAGTAAAATAAGCATATCATGGGCTAGAAAGTAAGTTATGGGACCCATAATATATGAATTTTAGGTTTCTCAAAGAGAGGAGTCCAAATATGTGGTTATATTTGGTTTCATATCATGACCAGATGAGTATACAGCCATCGTGATACGCAATCAACATAAAAAACGTGAAAATCGGGTTTTAACTTATATCTTCTATTTTACAAACCCTAATCTTCTTCACTTCCAGCCGTCTGAGGAACAAACATGGGCGATTCCGGGAGCCCCGTATCGCCTCCAATCACCTTGGGGTTCATAGTTCATCATTAAAAATCAATAGCCGAAGACCAATCGGAGATCATGAGCAGTTGATTCGTCTCGAGTCATTCCCGGGATGTAGAGTATTGCAACTTTTAAGTATTTTCTCATGTATTAAACTGAATGATTGTAGTTATTGATTTATAATCGATGAGCATTGATGTTTGGTATTGTTGAGCATTCAGTCGGCTTAGGTTTATTTTGATCAAAACGATTAGTTTGCCAATTGTTGTGATACGTGTCTCATAGGGTTTGTTGTTTAGTTTAGGTCAATAAAGCATACAATTTCCCTTTGTCGAGTCATGATAGCAGGGACCGTTTGATAATATGTGCCGCGTGTTAGCGATTGTTGATGCCTAAGAAAAGATTAATTAGTTAACCAAATTTGTTTATCAATAACTAATGTGTTAAATAACATGAGATTACTGTTTAGTTGCATGCTTGAACCCTATGTGTGATTTTGTTCTCATTAATTGTTGAACTCGTTTAAGTGTTTTTTGCTTCCAAATAAAACCTGCTAGTGTGACTAGCACTCGATAAACTTCATAAGTGTTTCTTATAATTTTTTTGTAAATATAGTTAAATAAATGAACAAACGTATGACATTGGCCACATGCTCATCTGGATTCGATACCTTACTTACACTGTCTTTAGGTAAAATTAGGTTTTTACATGATCGGTACGACACGGTCATCATTACATCATACTCATATTTTTTAGAAATCTATATTATGTGTTCCCTGAATTTTTAAACTAAACCATATGTTAGCAGCAACAGTTATTGCTGCATCTACGCTTAAAGCCTTAGGGCAGTCAAGTGTTCAATAAAACCTGCCAATTTCTCTAATATTTGACGAAACAATGTATTCAGAAGTATCCAAGTGGAGTGTTAGAAGTATCCAAGTGGAGTGTTGGAAGTTTTCTGATAGTGTATTAAGACAAACAAAGATAATAGCAAATCTTCCTAGCCTGCCTTGTAAATTGGTATAAGTAGCTCGTAGATCGGACAACCGGGAAGCAAGGCGGTCCAACGGTGTTGTTGCTTGTGCATCACTCACAGATGTAGGGCGGTCTGACTATGGCTGTGGTGGCGGTGTGTGATTACTTTTTAGGACGGTAAGTTGCTCTCTAATGATGTCTACACGGTTTGATATGTCATGCCACATGTTGTCATCCACAAAACTTAGCTTGGTGGGAAGGGGTGGTGAAGTTGTACATTTAAATGTGAAGCCAAAGATTTAATAATGTTTTTTAACCCATCAAACTTAACGCGCAGTTTGGATGATAGGGCATCAAGACTTAATGATACACGGATGGTCCAGCACTAGTGGATAGTTTGGATGGTCCAGTATGGTGGTTTGCCTCATTTACAACTATTTCATCAATTTTTTCCTTGTATGGCATATTCATCTAGCAACTCTAGGTAGTTTCTACTTTTATATTTAGTGAATCACAGTGCTTACGAACCGCTTCATACTTATCGCGTTCATCAGGGGCAAAGTACGGTTCGACCTTGCTGTTGTGGAAGCACTTTTTACGGCTCAACCTACATCCGGTGCATGCTACAACTTTATATGTGGGCGGTTTGGCAGGTGTGTTGTTAACCAATGTGCGGGTAAATGGTCTAGTACCGGTGGATGGTCTGGTACAATGGCTTGCTTGATTTACAACTATTTCATCAATCTTTGTTTGTCTGCAGATTCCTTTAGGTTATCTCGTAAGTCTTCCACCTTTGACTTTTTCTTGAATGACAATGCATACGAACCACCTTATACTTATCGCGTTCTTCGGGGGTAAATTAATGTTTAAGTTTGCATTTGTTGAAGCACTTTTTATGCCTCGACCAAAATGAGGCGCATGCTACAGCTTTATCAGAGGATGGTTTAGCAGGTTCATCGTTTATTGATGCACGAGTAAATGGTCCGGCACGGGTGGATGGTTCAGCACGGTGGTTCTCCTAATTTCCAAGAATTTCATCAATCTGTGTTTGTGTGGAAGATCATTCTAGGTTCTCTAGGAAGTCTTCCACCTTTATCTTTTACAAATGACAATGCTTACAAACCACTTTATACCTATTGCATTCGTCGGGGGCAAGGTATGGTTTAAGTTTGCAGTTGTCCAAAGCACATTTTATGCCTCGACCAACATGTGGCGCATGCTACAGCTTTATCAGTGTGCATCTCTAACGATTTGATTAATCCTTGCTTGTCTGTTAGATTCATCTATGCCCTCTAGGAAGATTTCAACTTTTACATTTAATGACTTACATTGATCACAAACCACCTTATGCTTCTTGGCTTCGTCATGGGGAAAGTAGGGTTTAAGATTGAAACCTTCGAGGCACTTGATATGCTTTTATTGACATGCCCCGCATGATGTATTATTCGCTGCAAAAATTAATTTAACATGTATTATTGGCAACAAAATAAATAACAGTAAGCGCAAATTATATACTTCAAATATGAGATACATTATACATTGGCGCTTATACAAATACCAGAATTAATTAAGAAACAATTTAGATGATCAAGAATTAAAATTGGATAATAGGAAAACTCATTCAAGAAATCAATTCAGGTCAAATTATGAAATCAAGAAACCCAGAGATACATTATACATATATTAACGCTCATACAAATACCATAATTAATCAAGAAACAAATTGAATGACCAAGAATTAAATTGGATCATAGGAAAACTCATTCGAGAAATCAATTTATAAAATCAGGAAACCCATATTATATTCAAGATAAAAAAACTCACACATTGCTCGCTTTGAAAAATCTATGTATGAATTCTTGATTGATTTTGGATAGTTAAAGACATGAATTTGAATTATTAAAAAACAGTATGCATATACTACTATTATATAGTTAACTTGAAAGGGGTAACTTATTAACCAAGTTTAAAAAGTGTTCAAATTAAGTTAACTTTCAATACTTGGTTACTATTTTGTGACATCTTTTTTACCAAAAAGTTCTTTATTATATTTTGGGTAGTAAGATTAAACAATCTGTTTTCAAATAGTCATTTCACAAAATGGGTTGTGTGTTATACACACCAATCCTCTGTGTGTTGCATAGTCACGTAATACTAAAAACATATAATTTAAATTTTATAAAATCCGCTTTTAACATGATTGTATATGCCTTCAAATAATTGTTTTTACAAAACTTGACAACTAAGTATGGGATTAAAATAAATTATATCATGTTTTAGAATAGTGTGGAATCAATGAAGATATGATATGTTGGAAACAAACATGTCGATTTCACAGTTTTATATATCATGTCCGAATTGTTTTAGAACATCTTTTTAGATCTACACTATTTTATTCACTATGGGACTTGACCACTTTATAATGTCATGTATCGTTTATCAAAAAATCAAATTATTGAACGAATATGATAAACTGTAAGAAAAATTATAGCTTGACGAGCAACAACTCCCATCATGATAAATATTGCAATATATCGGTGTTAAGAGCGTACAACCATACATACGTGGCTACCATAAAGTAATATGAAAAATGGAACTGGTACCATTGTAGAGAGATTGGCAAGTCCGTAGTTGAAATCAGATGAGCTATTAGTAACCATGTGTTTAATTAGGGTTAGGTTGACGTTTGTGATCAAGTTTTAGGACGAATCGGAGGTGAGTTTGGGGATAATTGAAAAAGGGAAAGTGGTGAAAACATGGTTTATTTGTGACGGTGACCGGATGCATTTGAAACGGCCCCATCTTCAATTCTTCATGTTGCACTCAGGGGTGTTTGGGATTCTTTATTTTAACTACTTTGTACTTTTCTAAAAAATAGTAAGTTACAAAAGTGTGATTTATCAACTTTTCCCCTCATACAAAAAGCAATCATAAAAACCTTATTATTTTCAAAAAATAAGTTATAAATTTGCTAAAATAAACAATCCCAAATACCCCAATAGTTGATCCCAATATTGTGATAGGTTTGAAATGGACATGATATTATCAAAACCCACCCAAACTAACCCCAATCATCTTTTATTAAATAAATACAAGTTTAGTTATCTTTTATTCAATAACAAAAGTTACTATGAATATTAAAATTAAATTATTTTATTTCAAAACTAATAAATTATTTATTTTAAATATAATATAAAATACTAAACTTTAGTATGTTTTATATTAAATTGAAAAACAATGATTATAGAGAATTGAAAATTGGTATGAACCTTTGTAATACTATATACTATCTATATTATATACTATGCATACAACAAAATAGGACGTTTTAGATTTTAAGAGGTGTAAGTATAACTATAAATGCCCGAGCTATAACATAAAATGCATAAAATATTAAGATTTTAGGGGTACTATGGTATCTTTGTCACCTCATCTATGGTTAACTTTATTACTTTAAAAAATATTTACAAAGCTAGTTCTTAAACTTTAATCAAATTTTGTTAATTTATAAATTACCTCTTTATTTTTACTCATTTATTTGACAAATTCATTTAAAATTTAAAAGAGTAAATGGGAATGCTCTTTGTAAATGGGAATGCTCTTTGTAAATGAGCATTCCCATTCTTTTTATGAGCCGAACTTACTTGCTTAACACGAACTAGGCCAAATTGCTCATTAATTACAAAGTTTGAGACTTTAACAAGTGTTCCATCACGATTTAGTGGCATACTAAATTTCATGTAAAACCGGCTTCATTTTCCCATCATTTTACGAACCAAACTTTACTCGTTTAACACCAACCAAACCAATTAGCTCATTCATGATCAAGTTTGCAACTTTAATACTTATTATAACCCGATCTAACATCCTACCAATTTTTAGGGCTATCTGACATCAATTACATAAACTTTTTTTTAGCTAAAGCGTACCTTAACGAGTCTAAATCCGAAATGGTATGCGATGTTTGATGACGGCTCCTTCACGTTTTCTTTTAGTCTAGCATAGATCTACATGTTTATGAAGTCGAATCTTGAGTTCTTTACTAAAACGAAAACCTTCAAATTTTGAGCTTCGTGTGTGAAAAGAATGGTGTAAAATGGTGTTTGTGGAAAATATGAGGTGTGTAAGGTTTGTGATGGGGTTTATATATTCTTCCACATAGACCTTGAGCACATGTTTATCCTTCAAGCCCATAAATTTTAAATTCATGCTACTTAGCCATATTTATTATTTAAATTAAATAATAAACTTAAATAAAACCTAATAATAATATTCTTATTATTATAACAAAATTCGGATGTTACAACTTAATTGACAAATTCATTTAAATTTTTATTTTTCTTATATCTTTTAATATATTATATTTTAAAAATAGCGAACTTACCATAGTGACGTGCTTGTTTTTGTCGACATTATAATGTAAGTTTTATTTAATTTTGAGGTGTTTATTATAATGTACAAGTATGTTGGTAATCTCTCTTGCTAATGAATGTGTAACACGTGAAAACTGATGACCGTCGTTTGAGTCAATCAAAAACCTAATTATTCTAAATAGTTAGAGCAAGTAGGGTATCGTATCACAAGGAGTATGTGGTCAATGCAATCTGTGTAACAGATTTAATATTATGAAGTGACTGGTTTTTAGTGCTGATCACACAAGCAATTTTTAGTAAATGTAGAGAACTAACAATGAACAAGTAAACGAATTTCAAACAATTAACAAAGCAATTCACACCCGGGAATTCAAGTAAGCAACCAACAATATCTCATGCAACCTAACAGATTAATTATTAACGATTAACTGAAAACTGATCAATCAGACAAAACCTTAGACATCAACAATTACTTTACACACGTCACTGGTTATCAAACAGTCCTTGCCAGTGTGACTCAGTTAAGAGTAATTGTATGTTTTATCGTATTTAATCTAACCAAACAGTTATATGACTAATTATCTAGCAACTGGTAACAGATCGTTCAGACCAACGTAAACCTAAACCGACCGAACACTCAGAAATACCAAACATCAATAATCATATATTAATCATCAATAACAAAACATAAGTATTCTTAATCACATGAGAAAAACTGTAAAAGGTTACAAACTATACATCTCGGGTGCGATTATAGGAGATTAGCCGAGCCGCGACATCATTGAATCTTCAATACGGATGATATGGATCATAGATATGGTCTTGACACGAGCTAGGATGGTGAAATCGCCTATAGAAACTGCTGGAAATCGCCTCTATTCTTCAAAAACGGAGTTAGGGTTATGTATTGATGAAAAAGATGATATAAACCTAAAATTCCCGTCTGCACACCCGTCGCGGTACGCGACGGGCCTTCTGTGAGTCTATCGCGTATCGCGATTGACCACAAGTCAAACTTCATTAACATCCCATCGCGTACCGCGATGGGATCTTCAACACACCCATCCCGTACCGCGATGGGTTCTGCTACAGCAATCTTCAACAAATGTCATCGTTTTGCGTGCTGGACCTGAAATACTAGTAAGGTTTAACGCATGTGAATACTTTAACACCTATGACCTGAAATCCAATAATACACGTATGAATTATCGATAGTTCTAGAATAAACAGTTAAAACTAAATAATAAACGAACTAAAACATATGCAAATTAACCGACCATCACATCCCCACACTTATCTTTTGCTTGCCCTCAAGCAAAACTTTAAAGCAAACATCGACCTCCATCATAGGTATGTAGATTATCGCCATTAATACTAGTAAGGTTTAAGTTATACCCAGTTTCCCATACTGACACTGTTTTTAGATTGACATCTCACAAATACGATTAAATGCTATAATAAAAATAATAGAGCCGCCCAGACAGGTGTACTTTGTTTCCGGTTAAGGCACGCATGCTCATACCACTCATAATATAACATCTCTCCTCTCGGTTTAATATATGGACTAGCAAAAGATGTGCCAGTATCACTCATAAACAGGTATTAATCCATCAAGCTACTTTGGCATAAATGCAAATCAAGAGGTCTTTAAAAGGGTTGTAACGGGGCCAGGTGTAAGGTATGGAAGGGAAATATTTAAGTAGCTCAAACGATCTGACCTGGCTTATTACAAAACATCTAAATAAACGAAACTACTATACAACTAACTGACTGAGTATATACATCTAACCAAGCAAACTAACAACATACTGATTTCACAATTCAATTTTTTTTTAACATAAACAAACTTTAACGGACTACAGAATACATAACTGAATATAAACAGACATCTTTTTTTAAGCATAATAACGCGATGCTTAACAATGAGATAAATACAAATACAAAACAAAAACAAATACAATTACAATTACAAATAACCCTAGTAAGCCCGATCGTCTCGTAACATAATGTCGAGGTTAAACAAACGAAAAATAAGTCCAAGAAATGTTTTCTAAGGGACCCAACCACCCGCCCCTCACATAAACCATCCTCATATGTATAATGTATGAGGCCCCAACCCCCCAGTATCCACACTCACGCTCATCCAGACGAGGCTTAACCTAGTTGCCTGTATCACTTTTGCATTTTGCCAACTGTGATCCCGTAATCCATGAACATCAGTGAAAGCACTCAAATGACCTGTGTGTACTATATATTATATGTGTATTATATATATTTGGGTCAACTCGCACACGTACCGGAGGAATAGGGTTGGCGATATAAACATGTGTACCTGTCCCCATGACTCGTTATCCCCGCCTAAACGACCCCATTTTCAACTTCTCGTTATAAAAACATTTGTGAGTAAGACTAATGAGACGCTGAAAAACCAACCATGACCAGAAACCTATGACTTGGCATTAATGACAATAATTAACAGTTAACAACTTTGGTTTCTGAACACTCTTCGAGGTACTATCGGGCTAAAATTTTTCAAATTTCCCCATCCCCACACTTGAGGTTTACATTGTCCTCAATGAAAGAACACTTAACATTGTCCTCAAAGTTAAAAATGATAGAACGATTAATGAACATTTGAGGGACGGGGTTGAAATTGACTTTTTGACTATTAAGCAATTTTAAAATTTCGGGGTTCAGGTGTGGCGGTATTACTAACAATTATACAATTACACTTTTAACGTTTAAAGTAATAAAAACAAAATTAAATTATGAAACTGAAATCACCTGATATCAACGTGACTGGAGAAGGACCAGTCGGCTCGTGAACTCTCATAACACTCGTATACTCTCGTCTCATCCAATTACCGAACTGACAATCGAACCTGCAAAATCTCGAGATGTGTAGAAGCAAGCTTCTCACAAGTGTAAGACATAGGTCTTTTAAGAGTTATGAAAATGAATATTTGTTAATTTTATTAAAACAATTACCGAGCCAAATTAATTCGTTTCCTAATAAATTCCGTTAAAGTAGTTAAAAACGTTAAAAGACCTAACTCACTTTCGTAGGAATCACGATTGCATTTAGCGTATGCAACAAGCCCTGTAAACCCCCCGGTAGCCTGGGAGGACGAGTGGGGTCTCGTGAGGGTTTATAGTGAACTACACCCACAAAGTTCGATTACAACAAAATATACAAATAAAATCAAACACAGCAGCAATCAAAAGATATATGAACATATAAGCCCAACCAGTTACCCAAACATGATTCCCCAAAATATAATATAATACAGACCATGATACTAATAAAAACAAACAAAGTGAAAAAAAGGGTAACCAAAAAGCTATTGTACTAGCGGATCATCATCTACCTCGTCCTGCGGATTTACAGGCTGCTCCTCTGTAGTAGTCAAAGAGTCTGGGAGTGGTACCTGAAAAGCAGTAAATAATAATCGAAAGTAATCATCATAACGGGCCCGCTGTGCCACCTGCTCCTGCTGAATCTCCGAATGCCGCTGATATATCATCTGTAATGTGACTGGCTGTTGCGGCTGTGAAGATAACGACGCTGATGCCTGTCTCAGCGGATGCTGCTGATGAGGCCGCTCAATGTGTGGAGTCGGACGACGCTGCCTACGTATCGGAATACCTCTCTGAAGAGAAACTGCAGCCTCCGATCCCTCTGGTGGTGGTGCCTGTGGACCCTATCGAACCAGGACTAAAGCCAGTGGATCATGTTCCTCAATGATCCCGGCCCAACGGGCCTCCAATATCCCAAAAACACCTGTGGCTGGACCCAACGTAAAATATCTGGTCGGATAGCGCTCAAATACCCCAAGTCGCTCAGCGATCCTCGTAATATAAAGCCCTAAGGGTAAGTGTGCCGAGGATCCCTGAAGTCTGCTACCCCGATCGAATGATGTGAGCAGGAGCATCGCCACATTGGCCGGTCGTTGGCCAATGATAGAATATAAACACGGCAGATCTAAGTTGCTGCACTTCTCGTGGCCCGAATGTCGGCCGACGATAGTACAGGCAACGATCCTGTGAATGTATCGATGGACGGGGTCCCGAATAGACGACTCCACAACAACGCTGGAGTGGGCCCCGTCGGCGATCTCCGCCTAATACTGGCTGAGCTGGGTCTCCGTGAGCCAGTGCTCACGGGGCGCCTGAGCATGTGTCGTGTAACCTCGTATACTCTGCAGAAATGCAGGCGCCTGAACCTCATCGGCCGTATAAAATCCAATGGCCATGGCAAAATCTGGGACTGACATCTCGTACAGCTGTCGTCCCAGTGAGAATGATACCGCACGTGGCCCACTGAAGTCTGTGGGCGCGAAGTCAAAGGTCGAGTAGAACTCACGTGTAAGCTCGACATATGAACGCGAGTCACACGCGAGCACAGCTGCCCACGGACCTGTCAATAAAGCACTTACCTGGTCGTCAATCTCCAGATCACGCAGCAATGTCCAATAAAACGAACGGTGATGAAGCAGTTGCATTTGTCGAACCCGCTGAAATCTCGTATACTCATCAGTAGTCAAGTAAAATCGGAGAACCTGATGAGGAATACGTCCATCACCCATAATATCTGTTGGCTCGATGCCCTCGACAATCCTGCACCTCGTCACTGTCATAGCGGATGACACGAGGGTCAGTCCACTGCCTCTTGCGTCGTGCAGGCGCTGGTGCATCAGCCATATCTGCAAACTCAAGCAAGCAAGTTAGATATGTTAATATGGCGACGACCGTATAGCATTTCGGTCGCGGTCGTCCTATGTAATAAAATAATATTAAAATATTAATAAAATATTAAAATAAAAATAAATAAAGACGAAAAATTCGGGGACACCCTGTGCGTATATCTAGAAACCAGATTAACCCGCCCGAATGGAGATTGAGTACGGGCGGGTAATCACTTAACAATTCAAACTATCAACGTATCCCCGAGACTCGATTAACAAAACACAAACGAAGGTGACTCGACACAACTCGATTAACCACACACAACCAAACAAAACAAAAGACAAACTAACATACTTGACACAAACTGACCAACTATCTCGAAAAACGTGCATAGCAAACAACTAATATGTCGAGTTGGGTTTTGAAGTATTAATAAAATATTTTAAAAATACGTTCACATAAATCGTTTAATATCGAACAAACAATATCATTTATTTTATAATAAAATAATGTTTTTAGGTGTGAATATCAAAACCCGACCCGACACATTGAACAATCTTGATTAGCCAACCGAATAACCACCCCGACCAACCCGACAACCATAAATCCCAAGTAACAAATAGTAACCCGAACCAATATCCCAACAAACCCAATCGCCCCGACAAATCCAAATTAACCCTATAGTAATTCGACAATAACCCGACAACCACAGCGACCCCAATAAACCCCACTAATCCCGCAAACTACACATCGATGTAATAAAATAATAATATTAAAATAACGTACCTCAAAGTCGACCAACGAAAGTGAATCGAGTACTACCGACGTTGATGCTACAGTGGACGGCAGTTGGTGACCGACGTGGATGGCAGCGGCTGGGTGCAGGTGGTCAGTGGGTGGTGGTTATGATGGTGAGGGTGGATGAGGGTGGACGAGGGTAGGTGTTGGTGGTGGGTGGTGACAGTGTGTGGCGGAGGGACGGAGGGGTAGGTGTTGGTGGTGGGGATTGGAAGTGGTGGCTGGACGGAGACGGTGGGTGTTTAGGTGGTAGACGTAGGTGGTCGGCAACGATGGACAGTGGTGATAAAGAGGCGGTGGTGCGGTGGTGACAGGGTGGGGAAGTGGTGGTGGTGGGTGGAGGAGATGGATGAGGACGGTGGTTGGAGGTGTTCGCCTGAAGAAGAAGATAGAAGGAAGGAAGACGAAGAAGAAAGAAAGAAAAAAAAAGAAGAAGGACCGGTTATAAAGAACCCGGGTCGGCGGAGCTCCAAGGCCCATCGCGGTACGCGATGGGTCAAAATCAGATTGGGAGCGTACCGCCGCCCAATTTAGTTAATTAGGGTTTTAACCCCATCGCGTACCGCGATGGGGTGTTATGCCATGCCTGAAGCGAGCTGACCAATTTGATTCATCATTGCCTCCGACGATTTATCCCGTAACTCGAACTGTTGCTTCGTCTCAGCCTTTTGATCAGTCATAACTTTCAATAGCGCATCCAACTTCGAGTGTACTGACTCGTCCAAATTACCCGAGGACCGTTTCTGCTGATCCTGATTACCCGGAAAATTTCCCCCCTGGTTACCGTCTCTGTTGTACCCCCGATTCTGATTACTCGAGCCCTGCTGATAACCGCTCTGGCGGTAATTACCCTGCGATCTGTTCTGACTCGATCCATGAAAGTTCGGGTTCAACTGAGAAGACGCGTTCCCGTAGCGAAAATTCGGGTGGTTCCTCAGGCACGGGTGATATGTGTTTGAATTGAACCCTTGGCCTTTGGAATCCCCGTAAGCATAACTGACTTCCTCGGTATCATCCTCCTCATCATCATAAAACTCGGGGCAATTTTCTGCTTTATGCCCGAGTTCACCACAATCTTCACAGACCGGGAATTTAACACCAACTTTCCCGACCTCTTTCTTCTTACCTTTTTTCAACTCTGCCAGTTCACGTTCCAACTCAGTAATTCTCGCGGACTCACTCGCGACTAACTTAACGGATTTTGATGAATTACCACGTCTTCGTCATTCAGCTGCTGCTTCTGCCTTGGAATCTTCACACATAAATTCTAAAAATTCCCAATCATCTTCCTCGGGCTGATTCAACAACTGACCATTACACGAGGCCTTAAGATGCTTTCGGTCCTCGTATGACAAACCATCAACGAAACACTTTACCAGTTCCCACAGTTCGATCTGGTGATGTGGGCATTTCCTGATCATGTCTTTATATCTGGTAAAGACTTCATGAAATAACTCACCAGGTAACTGTGAAAAGTGACTAATGTCTGAACAGGCCTCGGTAGTCTTCGACTGTGAATAAAACTCGTTTAAGAAAACTTGTTGCATCTCGGCCCAATTTATGATACTATGCATTGGCAGCGAATTAAACCATAATTTTGCTTTGTCTTTTAACGAGAACTGGAATAACCGCAACCGAATTTCATCTTGATCAAACGTACCATCACCAATAGTCCCGCAGATAACCGAAAAATCAGTTAAGTGTGAGTACGGGTATTTCGAAGCCATCTCGTTGAAGTGAGGAACGATGTTGATGTAGGATGGTCGGGACTTAAAAGTTTGTTGTCCCTGCACTCGTTCCTGTGGAACCAACGTGGATGCTCCGTCTGAGATAGCCGGTCTGAACCGACTGTTAACACCATGAGCCGGGGCTATGTAATTTCTCCTCTGCCCCTCGGGGTTTCCCATACTGCCCCGGTTAACCGGAATACCACGAACTCTTTCGGGCCGTTCCGCCCGATTCACCTTGTCTCGACCCCTTCCGTGTCTGTTAACTGGTTCAGCCCGTCTTCGATTAACTGGCTCATCCACCTCATCTTCATAATTATTATCACCCTCAATCTCTGGTTCACCAACCTTGCTCTCGGGCTCGAGCTAACCTATCGATCTACCTCATCATCAGCTGCCCGAAAACCTTCGTTTCCATTATTATCTTTACCCTCATCCTCATCTTCAGTCGGAACACTCGATCGGACATCATCAATATTTATTCAAACTCGGCGGTTGGGGTTATTGTTTGGAGCGGATGGTCCGGCTTGGTCAAATAGGGTTCGGTTTATGTTTCGGTTTCCGGAGGCACGAGCTGAGTTATTTTGATTATTTTGGTTATTGAAATTTGGTGGGTCAGGTATGTTGTCTGGGTGAAACATATTGGTTTGTGGAAGTGGATCTTGGTTTTGGTTATTGTTCTGGTTCTGGTTTTCGTTTTGGTTATGGTTCTGGTTTTATTCTTCCATCTCTGAGTTTCTGTTTTGTACTCGGTTCTGCCGAGCTAACCTCTCGATTTCGGGCTCGTAAACTAACGGAGACTGTCGGCCCGAATGGCGGGTGCGCATAAACCTGTAATCTGCACAACTAACACAACCCGCGTAAAATACAGATAAATAAAAATTAAAAATAAAACTAAAATTAAAATGAAAATGAAAATAAACACCAAAAATCAATTAACACGAAAGACACTAAGAGCACTAACTTCCCAGCAGCGGCGCCATTTTGATGACCGTCGTTTGAGTCAATCAAAAACCTAATTATTCTAAATAGTTAGAGCAAGTAGGGTATCGTATCACAAGGAGTATGTGGTCAATGCAATTCGTGTAACAGATTTAATATTATGAAGTGACTGGTTTTTAGTGCTGATCACACAAGCAATTTTTAGTAAATGTAGAGAACTAACAATGAACAAGTAAACGAATTTCAAACAGTTAACAAAACAAATCACACCCAGGAATTCAGTAAGCAACCAACAATATCTCATGCAACCTAACAGATTAATTATTAACGATTAACTGAAAACTGATCAATCAGACAAAACCTTAGACATCAACAATTACTTTACACACGTCACTGGTTATCAAACAGTCCTTGCCAGTGTGACTCAGTTAAGAGTAATTGTATGTTTTATCGTATTCAATCTAACCAAACAGTTAAATGACTAATTATCTAGCAACTGGTAACAGATCGTTCAGACCAACGTAAACCTAAACCGACCGAACACTCAGAAATACCAAACATCAATAATCATATATTAATCATCAATAACAAAACATAAGTATTCTTAATCACATGAGAAAAACTGTAAAAGGTTACAAACTATACATCCCGTGTGCGATTCTAGGAGATTAGCCGAGCCGCGACATCATTGAATCTTCAATACGGATGATATGGATCCTAGATATGGTCTTGACACGAGCTAGGATGGTGAAATCGCCTATAGGAACTGCTGGAAATCGCCTTTATTCTTCAAAAACGGAGTTAGGGTTATGTATTGATGAAAAAGATGATATAAACCTAAAATTCCCGTCTGCACACCCGTCGCGGTACGCGACGGGCCTTCTGTGAGTCTATCGCGTATCGCGATTGACCACAAGTCAAACTTCATTAACATCCCATCGCGTACCGCGATGGGATCTTCAACACACCCATCCCGTACCGCGATGGGTTCTGCTACCGCAATCTTCAACAAATGTCATCGTTTTGCGTGCTGGACCTGAAATACTAGTAAGGTTTAACGCCTGTGAATACTTTAACACCTGTGACCTGAAATCCAATAATACACGTATGAATTATCGATAGTTCTAGAATAAACGGTTAAAACTAAATAATAAACGAACTAAAACATATACAAATTAACCGACCATCACATCCCCACACTTATCTTTTGCTTGTCTTCAAGCAAAACTTTAAAGCAAACATCAACCTCCATTATAGGTATGTAGATTATCGCTATTAATACTAGTAAAGTTTAAGGTCATACCCAGGTATTAATCCATCTTGATCTTATAAACAGGTATTAATCCATCAAGCTGCTTGGCATAAATGCAAATCAAGAGGTCTTTAAAAGGGTTGTAACGGGGCCAGGTGTAAGGGTATGGAAGGGAAATATTTAAGTAGCTTAAACGATCCGACCCGGCTTATTACAAAACATCTAAATAAACGAAACTACTATACAACTAACTGACTGATTATATACATCTAACCAAGCAAACTAACAACATACTGATTTCACAATTCAATTTTTTTAACATAAACGAACTTTAACGGACTACAGAATACAAGTTCTTTGATATTTGGGCATGTGGAAACCATCTATGAACATATTGCGAGATGGAAACCGAACCAAACTGAAATAAACCGATTTTCACTCGCTTAAGACACACAAATGTGTTTTTAGCTATAAAGACTCGTATATTTCTTTAAAATTACTTTATAAACTGATTTTAAATAATTTATTAAAATACTTGGAATGTTGAATCCAACTTGATCTTATAACAAAGTTGGACTGACAAAACCGAACACTCGCTTAACGTGCGTTGTTAGTTCTAAAACAATTGAACTACATACTTGGTTAAGTCTTAGTTAATTTTATTGAGTTATCTCATAAAATTTATTATTCCGGAAAGTTGACTTTGGGTTTGACCAATTACCAAGACCCGAACCAACAACCCGAACACTCGTTAAAGACCCGTTTTAGTATCTTTATTCCAAAGGGACTTGCATTATTGCATATTTACCCATCTTTTACTTAAGGCTCGAAAATTTTTTCTCCTTCGGCTCAAAACTTTTTTTGCTTTCTCGGAGCTGGCCCTGGGTCACCATATGATATGATTATCAGGATTTTTGAAGAAACTTAGGGTTGCATGCTAGAGAAGAAGATACAAGATTTCAATTTGCATTTTGTCTTATTTCTTTTAATTATGGGATTATGTATTTTTGTTTATTTGAACCTTGTTTAAATATTTGAATTTATTTAATAGATATTATCATTTTAAATATTGCATGGTAGTACCTTGAGAGTTGTGAGCAATCAGCTCACGTCCCGACATTTCCGTCGTAGGTTGGGGTGTGACATCAGTGGTTTAATAAGTTTAACGGGGGCGATTGCAAAATTTTATGGGAGGCGCTCGAGAATTTTACGTATGTATAACACCGAAAAAGAAACTTTAAGGTGGGCGGCTGCCCGCTTTATTAACTTTGTGTTAGTCTCTTGTTAGAGTTGGATCTCCACTAACTCAATAATATTGTAACACATGTGACATATTTTTAATAAAAATAAAGTTTGTAAGATAAACAAATAGCTTATATATCACGAAGAGCATTTTGTTGACATAGTTAGAAAACAATTCCTAAACATGGTTTTGGAAAATAAAAGAAAGGCCTAGTCTCACATTTGATGATTTATTTTGGAATGGTGGTTGCACGGTTAGCTACGTGTTGCAAGTTTAAGCACTAACTTCTAGGCATTGATACGCCGATCATTTATTACATGTCGTGTATACTTCATTGTTTATGTTAAATAATGTAACGAGATAATCAACACTTTGTATACTTGAATGCGAGATCATAACAACCAATTTTGTGTAGGCACCCTTACCAAAATTATCTTTCATCTTTTTTGTTTTTTTATTCTTATCATAAATATATATACACGTTTATATAATTTTAAACTTATTTTTATTTTTTTTTTATGAATCGGATGATCATATGAACATGAAAAGTTGTTTGTGAGATAGTTTTATATGAATTTGGTACTATTTGATATAAGTTAGTTGCTATAATGCTATTTATTTTTTACTTATCTATGTAATATTTGTATTTATGTCAAAAGTCTCCGTGTCTGTCTGATACATTTTGTAAACTAGTTGAGCTCATCTAGACTCTAGTTCAACTCTTTTTAAGTCATATACATAAAACATACTCAACTTTTTTATTATCTTTCAAATAGTAGATTATTTTATTTATTTACACACACGTATATATGTAATAAATATAAAAAAATTATGTTTATAAAAACAATGGACTTGTGTAGATTAACGATCTTACTAAGCTCAATATATTTAACTAAATTAGATACAAATAGAATTGTGCTGAAGGCTTGAGTAGTCTAGACACAGATTATAAAATTAATATCGAGTAGTTAAAAGACGCCTAACGTTACTTACACCTGAAAAAAAGAATTGTGCTGAAGGCTTGAGTAGTTTAAACTCATATTATAAACTTAATCTTGAGTAGTTAAGAGACGTCTAACGTTGCCCGCACCCGTAAAATTTATATATATACATATTGGGAGATGCTTGGCTTTGAGGGTTGTACAACCTGCATCAAGTGTTGTACATTTGAAAGTTTAGATGTTCAAAACACATGTCATTCACTAACTTTGATTTTTTTTAGTTTTTCAACATAGTTATTCAATACGCACACACACTGAAGTTACTAGCTAAAGAATGTAGTTGGTGTGGTTGTAAAGTTGTTGGGTTGTTAAGCAAGCCACGCAGGTTCAATTTTTACAATGATTGTTTGTTAGATTATTTTTATTATTTTTTAAATTTATAACATGAATTTTCAAATAAACACACGTTAGTTTTAATCAAAATTACGTTGTTCATGAATTGTGCAAGAGTTAAATAAACTAAAGTCTATAAACTTTAAAAAATTTATTATTTTGTTTTCCTTTATGTTATATTCGAATTTCTATTTTATTTTGTTATCGGTAAAGAATGTTGCGTGGAATTAATATTTTGTTGATGTCTTTCTCAACATGAACCATCGTACATGATTCAAGGTTTTTACATATATTTTTCATTTGTTTTCCTTAATGGTTCACGAAAGGTGATGATTATGACGACTTCATGTTTTCGAGTGAAGTGAATTTATAAATAAACGATTTTACACAGATAAACACTAGTAGTAAAATAAAAATATCCAAAGAAAGAGAGATATTCATTTAACCTTTTTAGTGACATTTTGTATAATACTCAAACCTTTTGTTACAGTCCATCTTCTTCATTTCAGCAACCCATTTCCCCCATTCTCTTAAAACCAATAGCAGAGCATATATTATATCACACACACACACATAGATAGATAGATACACTGATATACACACATAGACAGATATGTGGCGGTGCGTTTCACGTGGTCTTCGCATTCCTTCCCGGAGATCCACCTCCGGCGCCTCTAGATTCTTCTCTTCTGAATCGGTAATCTATTATTATTATTATTATTATTACTATTATTATTATTACTACTACTACTACCACCTTTCACTTATTGTTTTAAATCAATCGAAAAGCTAGGGTTTGTTACGTAACTCACACGGATCTAAGAGATACGTCTGTATAGCTTTTAGATCATGCAATTAGGTTTTTCTATTGATTTGATTACTGCATCGTATTTTGGAATTGATTCTATGTAAATTATTCAGTTTTGCTTAATTAACTGCCAATTTTATTGATAGATCGATGACCGATTGTTGATTTTATATAACTCTATTATTATTGTTGTTGTTGTTGTTGTTGTTGTTGTTGACATTATAATTATTTATCTATTAATTATTATTGTTTATTAATTATTATTATTATTATTATTGTTACTGTGCTAGGTTTTTGAGATTTAGTTTGTTAAGAGATGTGTGTGTATGTTTTGATTGTGTTTATGGATGTGTGTAAACAGAAGGTTAGAGGATCAGCATATACGATAGTTGATCATACGTATGATGCGGTTGTGGTTGGAGCTGGAGGTGCTGGTCTTCGAGCTGCAATAGGGCTATCTGAGCATGGATTTAATACTGCTTGTATTACCAAGCTGTTTCCGACACGGTCTCACACTGTTGCCGCGCAGGTTTGTTGGATTATTTAACTAATTGGTTGTATTTTCTGATAATAGTTTGCAAATTTGTTGAATGAAGCTGGGATCTAGATTATAGTCTTCATGTGATTCTACAAACATCCTTTAACAATTGATTTTGTTTAGCCTTTGAATAGAAGCAAAAAAGTTGGGCACATAATTAAAAAAAGGAAAATTGATCACATGACTCTTGTTTTGACACGTATTTCTTGTTACTGTTTGAATATCTGGCCCACTATCACTTTGTCATTTGGACCAAATACTTAGTTGTATATCTCAGTTCTCACCTCTGCAGTTTTTCCTTGCAATATTCAATCACAAACATGGCACTTCTATAACAAGTGCTCTTTGCAATTATATTTGCTTTTGGAACATGAAAGTAGAGTGAGATGATCACGGATGTATTGTAAATAAAAATTATTTTATTGTTTTAAGTGATTTAGTGATGAAACAAATGACTACTTTTTCATCAATTTTTATTCTATTGTTTAAAGTGATTTAGTGCTAAAATAAATTACTACTTTTTCGTCAAGGCATTGGACAAACTTATGATGGAGGCCGAGTGTCTCACAATTTTTGGAATGAGTGCTTATACAGTTTTGGATGATAATAGATAACCAGTTTCTACTTTTCATAATGGTATATATTGGGATCACACTCTACAAAGTATGATTAACATATAATAGATTTTGCGCTAAGCTTCTTTGCCTCTTGAGCAAAAAGTAATGGTCTGTTACAATGTGATGTTGTGTACTTGTGGTAAGAGAAGGAAAAGTTTGAATTGTTGGGTATACAAGTTATTTTATTTACATTGAATTGACTGCATTTCTTATCTTAAGTGAGTTCATATTATTCTATTCTGTTATAAATGCCCAATTGAGTTGCATTTTGTAAATGCATGCAGGGTGGTATAAATGCAGCATTAGGAAACATGACCGAGGATGACTGGAGGTGGCACATGTATGACACAGTTAAGGGAAGCGATTGGCTAGGTACTTTTTCTTTACAAGTGATTGACTCGTATGGACTGTATCACAAAAATGAACTACAGTTCACCTGTGCTAGTGTTCATATATTATTTCAGATTCAACAACTCTTTTTCTTGCTTGGTCTCTTCGAACTCATGTTTTATCTAGAAAATATTGTTGCAAGAGATGGTTTTTTCTTTTAAATTTCTTATGGTGACAAAGGTTTTTCATTTCTATAGGTGACCAAGATGCTATCCAGTATATGTGTAGAGAAGCACCAAAAGCAGTTATCGAGCTTGAAAATTACGGTTTACCATTTTCTCGAACCGAGGAGGGAAAGATATACCAACGTGCATTCGGTGGTCAGAGTCTCGACTTTGGGAAAGGTTGACATGATGGTTTACAGATTATTATACGGGTTATAATATTATAGAAAAACTATACACCTGTAACTTTCTCTCTGTTAATTTACAGGTGGACAAGCATATCGGTGTGCTTGTGCTGCTGATAGAACTGGACATGCATTATTGCATACATTGTATGGTCAGGCCATGAAACATAATACACAGTTCTTTGTTGAATATTTTGCTTTGGATCTAATCATGGGTAGTGATGGTATGTCAAACTTTGTTTTATATTGTGCTCTGTTAGTATATTTCAGAAACAATTTAATCATATAAGTTGCTTTTATCAGGTAGCTGCCAAGGCGTTATTGCTCTGAACATGGAGGATGGAACATTACATCGCTTCCGTGCTTCATCAACAATATTGGCAACTGGGGTGAGACTTTGTTAATTGAGCTTAACTTGGTTTCTGTACAGGCTATCTTACTATTATCTTATCTAACTTTTTATTTGTTCTTAGGGTTATGGTAGAGCATATTTCTCAGCAACTTCTGCTCATACTTGCACTGGAGATGGAAATGCTATGGTTGCACGTGCAGGCCTTCCTCTTGAGGTATACTGGAGTTTGTTTGTTTTGTTTCTTTCAATTTCCATAGATTTCTGTTGACATTTGGATGCAATTATTGTTTCAGGATCTTGAATTTGTGCAATTTCATCCAACTGGTATATATGGTGCTGGATGCCTTATCACTGAAGGTCGGTGTAATTTTTGTCATTGTCAATTAAAGATAAATTGAAGCATATTATAACCTGGTGTATATTAATTTTTATGTAGGGTCACGTGGTGAAGGTGGTATATTAAGGAACAGTGAAGGTGAAAGATTTATGGAACGTTATGCACCTACAGCAAAGGATCTTGCATCAAGAGATGTTGTTTCAAGATCTATGACCATGGAAATCCGTGAAGGTCGTGGTGTAGGTATGTTTGATAACCAGTTTCATCTTAACTGCCAAAAGTAGTAATTGCATCAGTTATATGTTAAGTTTTTATCCTTATTTTATTTCAATAGGACCATTGAAGGATCACATTTATCTTCACTTGAACCACCTACCACCAGAGGTTCTCAAGGAGAGACTTCCTGGTATCTCTGAAACAGCTGCCATCTTTGCTGGTGTTGATGTTACAAAGCAACCAATTCCAGTTTTACCCACTGTTCATTACAATATGGGTGGAATTCCAACTAATTACCACGGGGAGGTAGATCCTGTTATTATGGACCATTTTTCTTTAAATGGTAGATGCAACTGCATTATTGCAACTAATTATTTAATTATTGTGTGTTGAAGGTTGTTACCATTAAAGGCGATGATCCTGATGCGGTTGTACCTGGGCTTATGGCTGCTGGAGAGGCAGCTTGTGCCTCTGTTCATGGTGCCAATCGTCTTGGTGCTAATTCTCTTCTTGACATTGTTGTTTTTGGTCGTGCATGTGCAAACAGAGTTGCAGAGATTCATAGACCAGGTGAGTTTTTCTTGCTATTCTAAGCATATATTTTACAGAATTCGTCCATATGGCATAATATTGCTGATTTACAGGGGAAAAACAAAAACCATTGCCTAATGATGCTGGAGAGACGACTATTGCATGGTTAGACAATATTAGGAACTCAAACGGCTCACTTCCCACCTCCAAGATTAGGTTGAATATGCAGCGAGTTATGCAAAACAATGCTGCTGTTTTTCGCACACAAGAGACACTAGAGGAAGGTACACCAAACATCAAAATTACTTTTGTGGGCCCACATAAATGGATTTGTTTTTGTGAAACAATACATGTTCCCCTTAGACCATCTTCATTAACACCAAAGTGGTGTCTTGGTGTAAAAATCGTTTCCAACCAAGACAACCTAGTTTGGTACTTTGGTGTGATAAAACATTCATCTTTGCCACCAATTGGTGCGACATAATTATCATACCAATTACCAAGTATTCATCTTTCGTTTTAACTCTTTAATTAAAAACCTTTTAATTTATACCCTTCTTGTATTTTATGTTAATTCACAGAACTGATAGATATTCAACATTAAAGTATTTAAGTTAACCCCTATTGAAATCTCACTGTGAGCTTCAAAACGAGTCCAACATGATCAAAGTATTAAGTTTATTTTTGTTACCCAATTATATTTTTTATCAGTATAAAATTAAAGCTCACAGTGAGATTTCAAGTATTCATCTTTCGTTTTAACTCTTTAATTAAAAACCTTTTAATTTATACCCTTCTTGTATTTTATGTTAATTCACAGTACTGATAGATATTCAACATTAAAGTATTTAAGTTAACCCCTATTGAAATCTCACTGTGAGCTTCAAAACGAGTCCAACATGATCAAAGTATTAAGTTTATTTTTGTTACCCAATTATATTTTTTATCAGTATAAAATTAAAGCGAAATAGCAAATATACCACACTTTCGTTCTTTCATAGCATTCTTTATTAGATGAAGATTAAGAGCAAAGCATTCTGGACATAACTTAATTCTCTCTTATTCATATTTGCTCACTTTTCTGAGTGTTGCAGGTTGCAATCTGATTGATAAAGCATGGGAGAGTTACCATGATGTTAAATTGAAAGACCGAAGCTTGATATGGTGAATCTTAACATTAGTTTTTTACTTTTTTTTATCAAGTACTTTTTTTCAGTGACTTATTTAGCTGAAATTGTAATTTAGGAATTCGGATTTGATGGAGACCATAGAGTTGGAAAACCTTTTGATTAACGCATGCATCACCATGCATTCAGCAGAAGCTAGGAAAGAGAGTAGAGGAGCTCATGCCCGTGAAGATTTTACTGTTAGTTTTAATTCAATATCCTTCTTAAGTTGGTTGATATATTCATATATAATTTTTTTTGTTTTTATCTCATAAACTATGAAATTATTTGCGTTTGCAGAAAAGAGATGATGTGAACTGGATGAAACACACAATGGGGTAATCTCTCTCTCTCTCTCTCTCCACACACACACACACCTATATACAGTAGAATGGATTGATTTGGGTTATATTTGATCTCAAACGGGTCAATTTATAAACTTGGTGTTACACACCAAACTGATCTCAAATTTGACAATCATTTTATTTAAGAAAACTAGATTCTTATTTTAACGATATAATTCAATACTTTAATATAACTTTCAAAATGGACAAAACTGACCTGGACAATTTAATCGTCACGTAACCCTCAAAGCCCCCCACATTTTGCCACCTCAGCTATACGCAAACACACACATGCGTACTTGCATTAGTTTCTGCTTTTGTTTGTTATAATATAATTGGCTTATTATAGTTTGAGGTGTTTATCTAAAAGACTGCAAGAATCTAATTGCGTTTCTTTTAAAAACTGCAGATACTGGGAAAACGAGAAGGTGCGACTGGACTACAGGCCAGTTCACATGAATACGCTTGATGACGAGGTCGAGACTTTCCCGCCAAAAGCTCGTGTGTATTAGCATCATCACTCAATTGAAATAATCGGATGTCTTTCTCAAACAAGTTACCAGTTGTATTGAACTGCAAAGTTTTGCTAATAAGTTATTGCATCAATTATTTGATGCACAATCCTAAAACCTGCACATAAGTTGTCTTTGCCATTGTAGCTTTTGTTTGTAACTTTATTTTTAGACTTAGAGATAATGCTTTGTATCTTGAATAATTTTTAAAGCTTGTGGCGTTGGCTTCTCATGGATCGTCCCAACTAGGCCCCAAATTTGTTAAGAGAGACGTACTAGGAAGTTTTTAAAATACATGTTTTTATGAACCCCTAAAGCTTTTACCAAGCTTTAATCAACAAATCTTTTTTTAGAACACTAACTTAGCACATTGTTAATGCATTTTGACAAGTGACAACCATCAGATTTATACCAGCTAGTTTAGAGGTGCACAAAAAAGCTGAGTCCGGACCCGACCCGGAACCGGTTCCTACCCGTACCCTACCTGTGGATAGGACCAGGTATAGGATTTCTCCCCCGGCTGTACCCGGAACCGACCCGGAGCCGGTGAAACCGGAACCAGAAATGCCCGGTCAAAACCCGAAAAAAATCCCAGAGGAATCGATCAAATACTTGACTATACCTGGAACCGGTTCCTACCCGGTTCCGGGTTTAAAAAATACCCGATTTATGCATGTCTAAGCTAGTTGAAAAAACAAAATCGACCCAAAACTCGTTGGGTACTTAGTACTTACCCAATAGGCATACCCCACGTGTTTTATACACATAGGGTCAGGAACTAATAATAATTTAATATATTATATACGGTCTACACTTATAATAAATACATAAAATGAAAATATGTTGGGCGTGTATTTGGATAAATGTGTTATATCCCGGTAAATGTGCATATCATCAAATCTTATATGTGTCTCATACTGGTGAAAAATTTCAAAAGTGATTTCATACCCGATTACCCAACCTTATACACATTTATATGTTTCAAGTTCTAGTTACTCTCATTGAATTCGAGTTTCATGTTCATCCCTAGATGAAAGAGTAAAAAGAATGAGAATGAGGAATGTACACTTACATAAAGTGAAATTAACAACTATAGTTTTACTTTGCTTGTATAATTATTGTACAACAATTTAAATTTTATTATAATAGTTACAAATTTAAGTGTCTTTTAGGTTCAAACATTTATTCGATATACTATAATAATGCTTGGAATAGTAACTTTTTTTAAATATGCATAATCTAAAGTTTTTTACTTGATTTAGTTTTTCTTTTTAACAAAATATATAATATGTACTAGGGGTGCATTATTGTTTTCAAAAAGGGTTAAATTAATACAAGTTTACAACGTCTTAAGATGTGAGATATCAAATATTGCACACTTAGCACATGTTCTCAAACTTGTTTTAAGATATGCAACCAATAATAAAGTTTATATTGTGACCTATGTATTATAAACTTTTTTGTTTTGTCACTATGACTCGTGATAGTTGCAACGTTGGTTTCTTATGGTTGAAAACAAAGATGTGGAGGTTTTTATTATTAATGGGTAATATATAAGTTTATTGGAAGTTGAATTCGCTGATATCAACCTGAACAAAAATCAACGTGTGATCCGACATGAAATGGACTACAAAATTATTGCATTGCAATTAACAAATGATCCTTAAAACATTTCTGGCCTCTGGGTTCATCTGAATGGAAAACTTATAGCAAGCCACAATGACTAATACCGAAATTTGCACTTTAACTTTTTACCCGTTTAAATCATGGATCCGTCATTTATCATAACACGTAACAGAGAGTTGTGAGTTAATATAGTTTTTTTTATTTAAGTATACAACAAAATATGAATAAATTTATTTAGTTCATTACTATTTTGATCGAACTTAATTTATAAATAACTACGAAATTATGCTTAAATTTTGTTAACCACTAATCAAACTGTAACGACGACCCTGATTTGAAAGGTTAAGCGAACGGTGGGCCAGTAGTTTTAGACATCCAAGTCAATATCATCAGGTCAACGCCGCCAACTTGTTAGAGACAAAGGGGCAAAATTGTCCAAAAATAATCAAACCTGACCTACTTCCCACGATAATTTCTTAATATTATTAGCCCTCCTCCAACGTCCAACCCTAAAAACGACGGCGTCATCATCTAATGACCACCGATAGTGACGACGAGGAGATCAATCCCGTCACAATGCTGTTACTAAACGAAAAAGATAACAATAATAATAATAATAATAATAACATACCTGAAGCAGTTGAACACCAAACCTACCACCTCAACTCCACCAACTCCGCCGTCGTAATCCGTCAACTACCTTCCCAAGGCCTCTCCTTCCAGCTCTGGCCAGCCGCCGCTACCTTCATCAACCTCCTTGACTCTTATAGCCCTTCCAACACCGACTCATTCTCCACCGCCATTAACTCCGTCAACAACCGGAATAACCGTCAACAAATCCGCATTCTGGAGCTAGGCTCCGGCACCGGCGTCGTCGGAATCGCCGCCTCCGCCATTCTCGGCGATGACGACACCGTGACGGACCTGCCTCACGTGCTCCCAAACATCACGTTCAATGCCGACGCGAATTCGGACGTGTTGGCGCCACGTGGCGGGAGAGTACACGTGGCGGCGTTAAGTTGGGGGAAAGTTGAGGAAATGGAAGCGGTTGGAAGGGAGTATGATATTATTATTGGTTCGGATGTGGTGTATCATGATCATTTGTATGAGCCTTTGATTGAGACGTTGAGGTATTTGTTGTTAGGTGGTAGTAATGGCGATGGTGATGGTGGGAAGGTGTTTCTGATGGCGCATTTGAGAAGGTGGAAGAAGGAGGCTGGGTTTTTTAAGAAGGCGAAAAAGTATTTTCGGGTTGATTTGGTGCATGAAGATGGACCGTCGGCTGTGTCGAGGACCGGTGTTGTTGTCTACCGTTTTGCAAGGAAAGATGCTGTTTTCAGATAATATCTTTCTTTCTATATGCATTTCGTACCTGTATCGTACAATTAATCAATACACAACCAGCTAAAGTTGCAATCGAGCCGTGTTTTTAGCCTAAACTTGATAAGGCCAGAATAATGGTTAATGTCATCACATCATCACTCGTTTTAGCCAAAAACGTGTGTAATGGTATATGCCTCTTCAATCGTTACCATTTCATGCCACATGGCGTTATTGTAGAAATGTCCATGTCTGTCTACGCTCCTACAATGCTCGCGGGGGGAGGGGGTGGGGGCGGTTGAGGCTTTATTTGCCCCTATACTGCCCCCGTTACAGATGATCGTAGATCAATATAAATTGCTAAACTAGCTTGGTTGCATATTTAGATGGTAGTTAGAAATATATGGGTTAAAAGGATGAGTGATATAAATATCAACAGTATAATAAATACATTTGCAAATACAAATTTCACAAGGCAAGATTAAATTTACAAGTTTATTTAAAAAATTAAATAATTAATAAAAGAACATGAGGATAGCAGATCAGTTAAAGTTGGAAAATATGATTTTTATTGTCTCCTTAGAGAAGATCCTTTTTTGGAATTTTGGGAGTTCCGAAAGCAAATAAAGTGAACAATGGTGTCTCCGCCGGGATACACTGCAAAAACACTGGTTCCTATGTTTTTGTGGCAAAGTGAACATACGCTCTCAGCGGTTATCTTCAGTTCTGCTTGTCTTTTGATATACAGTTCGTCTTTAACCTGTGCGCCATAATCCCATATTAGTTTAAAAATGCATTTACCAGGCGTGGTTTCACAGAAGATGATAAATCCCCATCAGAAGTTACCATTAGTGTAGATTCTATAACCAAAACCACGTATCTCAACTTTGCAAATTTTCCTTTTATATAAATTATAGAGCATTTATTAATCATGATAATAGCATTTGCAAAAGATACCTGAAGGCTCTCATATTGTCTCAGGCTCTTGATCACCGCAAAGTTTCGACATGATTCACTGGTTTTTCTCATGAGAGGTCCAAGAAACGGATATAACTTCTGAACAATCAAACAGGAAAAAGAAAGCCTCAAAAGCCAAACACAAAATGACAATAAAACGAAGTATAAAGTTGCAACTTCTAAAATACATTTCACAGATAAATAAAGAATGTGGCTACAGTATTATAAATTGATGAATAGAAGAGAAAGTATAGGTTTTACTTTTAGGTTAGTCTCTCTGGGCATGAGTCTCAAGGCCTTTGGCCCGTGAAACCGGTCCCACCTCTTCTTCAGTATGTCAAGAACCTCATCAAGCATGATCGTGGAATTTTCCTCATCAAAATCATCATCAAAATCACTTTTCCCGCCATCACTGCTACTTGCCTTCGTTCTCTTATCTTCCGCACCCTCAATTTCTACAATTTTCTTACCTAACCCTCTTGCCTTACTTTTGATTGTTGACCAACCAGCCTTCCAATCATTCATCGGTGAAGAAACTAAACTTTTGATTTTTTTCTCAATTCTTGTGTTTGTTCTTTGAGGATTCAAATAAACTTGCAGTAAAATTAGGTATATGCTACCCTCAGGTCTTCGATTAACTTCTGATTCATACAAGCGATCACAATACGATAGTGCAAGTTCAGGAAGATTAAGCTGGAATATCAAGAAAAATATTAGTATGAAAAACAAAAACAAATAAATATGATGTTCAAATGCTCTTTTTAAAGTTTAGGCGATACCTTATGTATGTATATGGACAATGCAAGTTCGTGTTGGTTCATTCTCCCGAGTAAAAGTGCCCTTTCTTCATATAAAGCATCTGTTGGGATTTGCTTCAATAAAGCCTCGGGATTATATTCAGACATATTCTGCAATGCAGCTATGAGTTTTTTCCTAGTTGGGGTATAAGTTTGTTCATCCCATTGCTTCTGATCCGCCAGATCAGAATACCAATCAAGAACTTCTGAAAGATAGATTTGCACCTGCAAACACAGTATTATAAGTTAATACAAACACAATAGTTACATAAAAGCATGTAGGGAATGTTACCATTTCATTCTGCAAATTCCAGGACATTCCATTCTCGTTTATTGAGAGTATGTGTTCCAAATATGTGGCCTGCATGCTCGGGGCATGCTGTTTTAAGTAAGAATTAACGAGATCTGCAGGAATATTTCCTGATAAAAAGAGATCGATAGTTTGAGTTGGACAGTTTTTTAGAATAAGCATTGAGAATTCCAGCACAAGCATAGGGTCAATCCCACAGAGAGGCTGCACAATAACAACATCTCAGATACATTCTAATAAGCTCCATACAAATTCAAAGCTTATTATGTAAGAGATTACATAAACTTATCATGATAAACACTAAACAATTCCAGAAATCACAACATAATCAAGAGTATTCCATTTTATGGATCATCGTAGAGATTGGAAGAAAGAGTCAAAACTTGGAAGTCGCTAAAGTGTAGTCAAATGCTTGTCTCCCAAATCTTTTTATTAAAAAAAGGTTTATTTTTATTTTAACTTTGTTAGGCCTGTAGATGTACCGAACGTTCGGTGAACTGTTTGTGAACCGTTTGGTACTAAGTTCGTATATGCCTGTTCGTTCACTTAACTTCAGTTGGTTACATTCATTTATGTTCGTTAGTTTATGATTGTTTGAGTTCATTTATATATTTATTCAAATTTTTTAGGTTCATTGCAATTTAGTCTAGTTTTATTTTACTTTATAGACCCAACAGATTGATGTTCACGTTTAATTGATTTTCGCTCATTTATATTCATTAATGTTCGTTCATTTATGTACGTGCGCCGTTCATTTATACACTTAACAAACAAACATAAACAAACATGAACATGAACACGGACACATTAATTTTCTTAACAAACAAAAAATACGAGAAAACCCTGTTTGTGTTTGTTCGCTTCGTTTACAGGCCTAGTTTTCACAGTACATTTTGATCTGAACCTCTTTCTAGCGTGTTACCCAACCCACCCATTTTGCCACTGCTAAATCAAACAAAAAGGAGGAAAAATAATTTGATATCATCATATCAAAAGAACTTACTTTGAGATATTCTATTATTATCTCAGGTTTGAACTTTTTGGGATGCGCGGTTTTAGGTTCATCTGATGTGGCATCATCCACCAACTGATGAAGAAGCTTGAGAGCTTCACGATGCATTGAGTTATATTTGTAAAGCTCTAACAAACAGGTATCATGATTTCCTTTCTGCAAGATCTCCTCGCACGTATTCAAATCACAATAATTAAAACCTCTCATTAAATCTATGGCTGCAGCACTCTGTCCAGTCAGCATTATAGCCTGCAAAAGTGCAGTGTCCAATATTGCTGCCATCTCTCTCGCACCTGAATCAGTAGGGACATTAACTCGTCCCTAAACAACCAAAAGAAACTACAGTTACAACATAAAATCATATAAAGGATTCTCTTAAAAGCTGTGAAAGGCTTGATAAAAAATTGTAACATATGTTCAAAAATATATGCAGAAAAGACCACACCATGTTTGCTTTATATATAGAATGTACTTTCATGGTAAATAAATTTCCCAGCTCTACACATTGTTACATTAATTAAAACTGCATTTGATTAATTTACAAATATATAATTTCCTGAACGATGGGTAAGATATATCAAACCCACTATGCTCTTAAAGCTCAGTTACAATTATATAACTGACAACATCTAAGGAAAGAGAAAAAAAAAAGGGGGGGGGGGGGTGTCACGACAACTCCTAATTATTTTTCACCTTTTTCGTTTCAATATTAGTTATTAAAGAATATATGGTTAAGTTATTATAAATCTGTTTAAAACAAAAACAAGATATGTTAGATTATACTATTTTAGGAATAAGCTTTTTATACATTTGGTTTTATGTAAAAAAAATCATAACACCTCAAAACTAGTTTTGTAAGGCATAAAGATGTATACGCCTACATTACATTACATGTGAAAATAATTCAACACATAAAAAGATTAAAGAGTTTATAAACTCATAAAACTACTTGTCTGCATCTATATAACTATATTACTTAAAAGAACATTCTTTTAAGGAAACATATACGGGGAAGTTACTTGTTACCTTAGTTGATTTCTTCGTTCGGCTGCTTTCATTATTGACAAAGGTTTGTCCAACAGCATCCAAAACAACCTCCTCCGTGCTCTCAGCAGCCGCCTTTCCAACAATGTTGGGTCTCTTTTTAAGCAAGAATTTAATAAGAGCCATTAAATTACTGTTGTTCAATTTCTTGGGTTCAAGAACAGGACTGTCATCAGATTCCAGTAGCCCGGTTAGAGAAGAGTCTGTGTCATCAGATTCCACTAAATCGCCCTTTTTTTCTGATTCAGAAGGCAACTTGGGAAGAACAAAAGATGGATATAAAGAGAGCACATGGGTTATTTCTACTTGAGATGCTGAAAAGTGCTCCATTGCCTCCTCATATCTTTCGTTTTCAAACAGATTGTGTGCATATCTGTACATTTGAATAACAACAATAAGCATAAAAATTTTCCCACGCCTTCTAGAAAAGTTATAAAATATCATCATCATCATCATCATCATCATCATCATCATCATCGTACTCAGTATATCCCACCAATAGCAAAGCTATGGTAGGGTCTGAGGAGGGTAAGATGTAGACAGCCTTACCTCTACCCCATAGGGATAGAGAGGCTGCTTCCGGTGAGACCCCCGGCTCGAAGAAAAGTTATAAAATAATAATTACTATCAAGGAATACAAGGATATGAATTGCAGGTCATAAAAATGTTTCCATAAGTGTCCAGTTATACTTACCTAATATGAATTGCCTGCTCTTTTGAGGCTCTTAGACTTGAATCTTCTGGCGGAAGCAACTTACACACTACCAATGCTTCCTCAAAGTTTCCAGAAGCTGTCAGTTGTATGATCTGCATTAAATATACAGTATTTGGATTTTACAATTCATTCCCTAGTGACAGACTGACAGTTTTATAACTTCATTTACATTGATCCGAGACAAACCTGTGCACCAAGAGGTATAGGAAACAATCCAAAAAGAGCTTGATCCAAGGAAACAATCACGCCATTACTTCCTTGTTGAATACCATGTACGTTGCGTATAACTATAGTTTGCATCAGTGGGTAAGGGGCCCGCAGAGACCGGATCTGCAAGACTCCAGTGGAGTACAATGTATAAATTCTAATAATTACAAGTGCCTAATGTAAACTAAAAAAATTTCATATCACATATATGCAGTAAATTGCATTATGTAGTATGGAGATTTTTGGTCTTCTCACGAAGAACGAGTTTTCTCATGACCATGTCCCTAAATAAGAAATTGTAAAGATACCTCAATGCATTTTGGTAAAAGGGCGATAGCATAAGGTTTCTGGATGACAACTGCTGAAGGCGCATCAGACCAACAAATTCTGCCTTCAGGTATCAGTTTGCCACTTTGATCCACAATCACACTTATATTATCCTGACAAAAAGAATGACATGAATACAACTTAGGTACGCTAATAATAATCTTTCAGGTATTAAAGATAATGCAAAAAAGTAATCAACATAATCTTTCAGGTGTAATACCTTCCCTAAAAGTATTTCTCCAGGTAAAAGGGGCACCACTAATGGTGGAGCAGTCCTACCAGGTGGGAACACCTCTGACACTACACCATTTGTGGTATTCAATATTACGTATCCTCTTCTAATTCCCATACATATATTCTCACCACACCAACACATTGACTTCACTATATCCGGAACACCATATTCTTTAACCTCCACAAATCCCCTACCTCCTACATAACAACACACATGTTAGGTCTAAAACAAACCAATTTCAACTATTTGATCTTCTAGACTGTAATAAGATAGCATACATCTATCAGTTACAAGTTCACATATCTACTTGTTCTCAATTTAATAACAAAATGTTGGGCTCGTAGGCCTTTGGGCCAGTTTCGAACAAGACATTAAAAGGAAAAGTGACACGGGACTACCAGCAACCGGCCTTAGCCCATTCCCAGCTCGTTTATTTTAAACATGCTTATCCTAATTTTGTAACCTCTATATGAAAAGAAGGAAAATTCGATTTTAATAATCCTAACTATGACATATTGGCCAATAATAATTCATACTAACACTTTGTGCCTTTGACCGATGATAATCTTAACTTTCACTTTTGTTACCAAGAGCAATCCCAGTAGCATAACAATCATAGATTTATACTTGATCTTCAATCTATTTCTATCAGTCTACCACAATAAAGAACATGGACAAAATGGAGAAACCTCTAGCAAAATCAAGTATAAATCACATGTAAATTGAGTCTAAAATGTATGATGATTATGCTACAGGATTGCTCGTCTACAAAAGTAAAAGTTAGGATCAGCATTGGTCAAAATATAAGTATGAATTATTATCAGCCAATATGTGATAGTCTGGATTATTATACCTAGTTGCCACTAGTGGACGTAGGCCAACTTAAACCTAACCACGATAAATCCTTGTGTTTGTTCATCCGCTTTCGTATTTAACATTCAATGAGAATTTACCATTATGTTTGAAAATGCAGACTCTCTTCTGCCTAGCAAAACACAGGAACCCTCTCCGATCATCCCACGCATACAAATTCGCTCCCTTCGCCTTGGAAATAACCGCCAGCGTCTCCAAATTCGGCAGCCTATGAAACACAATGTACTCGGACAACGAAAGCAGGAGGCCTAAGGAGGCCAAGACCTCCATGGCCAGCACCTGCTTCTTGGAGAATCCATTGACGGTGCGTTCAAGGACGTAGAGCTCCTTCCTGAGGTCTAGGGTTTGAGAAAAGAGATCGGCGGATGGAGGACGTGTTGCGGATTGAGGAGCGTAGATTCGTAAGGATCCGTCGGAGCAGGCGAGGAGTATGTTGGAGGCGTAGTATTGGATGGAGTTGATCTTCTTAGGGCAATCGTTGAGGAGTTGGATTGAATCGTATGCAGTGTGCACCATTGTTGTTGTTGGATTGTTGGTTTAGATTTTGAGCTCTGGTGGTGTTAGGACGGAAATGAGGCCTTATTTTGGCTTTCATAACTGACTCGTCCGATTATGGGAGACGGTTGGTCTCGTACATGTTTAGAAGCGTTTACGTACCATTACTTTTCGCTTATGAGGCTCATATAAGTCTATATGAGTCACATACGCCTGTGTCGGAAGTTGTCAAAGTTTGTTTCTAGTGCATGGTATAGCTCTGTATAGGTTGTCTTTGGCCCTTGCTTCTTGTAATGGCCCGTTGGTTTTTAATGTTATTGGCATTTAAAAATAACTAGTTGAATTTTAGAGTATGAAACACAGGGAAAAAAAGTTTTTTGCTAAAGTGAAAAGAGAAGAATTTATTAATTTTGGAGTGTCAAATATGATTTTCGATTGTTAGTCAGAAAAGAAGATAACCCAACTGACGCGATGATAGTTGTGTTCGTCACCTACACAGCCTATCACTACTAGACATTACCAAATATCAATCAGGGACCATGAGACAATTGTCGTCAGAAGTTTCCCAAATTCATATTCAAGTTTCCCTCTATTGTCTTTGTAATTATAAACAAAAGACCATATATAAGAAAAGAAACTAAATAAAATTTAAATATTTCAAAGGTAACATAAATTATAAGTACAATAAAAGTCAAACACAGACATGCTAAAAAGTGACCATGTCAAAAGAAAAGGAGCAAAAAATTCAATGCTTGACGGAGCATAGTGATAATGGGAGTCAAGATATGAATCAAATTTAGTCGGACCCGTTATACCTAGTAGGTCCACCTTGGCTCATTTTCTCTTACTTCGAGCCTTCGTCTTAGAGAAGACATTCAAACAAGCCTTCACCCATTACGAATATTAGAATAAGCAATCCTTCAACATTAAGAAACTCTTCAAAAAGAATGAGAAAGCTAAACTAATTACTCTCCTTTCTACTCATTTCGTGGTTTTTACTTCCCACTTTATAGTAACATTCATGTCTTCCACTCTTGACTCTCCTTCATCACTCTCCCCATTATGTACTTATTTACTGAGACATTTGGTTTGATACTCTGCACTAACTTAAGCAATCCATATAGCGGTTTTCTTATGTGAAAGGTCTATCCAGAGCTCAAGAAAAACAGATCCGGTTCATTCATATGAATCAAAGAGCCGCAGACACATCAACTCATGGTACGCAAACCAAATCAACAAGGTTGGCCACTGTAGTTCTCAAAACAACATTTACGCTGCACATTGTTTTACTATCTTTGGCAGGAATTTGTGCATCACTAAAGATATAATTGTGCTGTATAGTAAACCAAGTATGACTTCAAACTTGATGTTTTAGTGTAAATAAAAGTTACTATTACTATAAATTAATAATATAATATAATATCTACTCAACAAAAGTTATATCAAATATACCTGTTTAAAAGATTTTGACATTAATACCTTCATCATGAAACTCACAAATATGACCGCGAACGTGACTCTAATGACTAATGACCAAAAATCCAAATAATACACAAATTGCCTATCAAGTTGAGCCCATGCAATACTATTTCAGATTGCATCACACAATCTAGATATAAAAGTTGTACA
This sequence comes from Bidens hawaiensis, assembly GCF_021521415.1. Lineage (NCBI taxonomy): Eukaryota > Viridiplantae > Streptophyta > Magnoliopsida > Asterales > Asteraceae > Bidens > Bidens hawaiensis. The sequence goes on along the minus strand of NW_027491578.1, from coordinate 314,783 downwards.
AGATGGTGAATTCTTGCAATGGGTGCATAACAGAAATTTTTTCCAACTAATCAAGAACATAAATACGCGAAGCAATATCTTGAACCAACCAATCAAATCCCTCCAGCAACCCCTCTCCCGTGTACGCACTGCAGCCTACAATCCTCCAATGTCGAGTTTTATCCATGGCATCCAAATTCAATACCTTAAAATCATCGAGCATTAAGTAAATTAATTAGGAGCTAAACAAATTTACAAGATATTGTAAAGTGTCTACACTTTCAGCTGTTACTCAAATCATGCATTAAACATGAACATTGGTCCCCACACACCTTGTGTGATCTGAGACTGTTTGGTCTCAATTTCGACCCATTACTTACAAATGGGTCGATTTGGGTTGTGTTGCGTCTCAGATTAGCCAAATCCAAAAATTTAGCTAAAAAGAACCATTGAAAGTTACTTAAATCTTTAATGCATATTACGACCTAAATAGTTTAATTTAATATGGTATTTGTAATCATAATTAAGGAAATAATTATAATAAAAATTGTAAAAAAACAAAAAGTGGTTGTGGGTCAACCGGGAGTTAAAAATGACTTGTTTCAACCCGAACACGCTTTGAACCGTTACCCAACACACCTGACCAACCCATATTGTCTATTGTCACCTCAAGTATATAAAACCCGAAAGTGTGCCTTTAGAGTAACAACAAACTTACTTTAGCTATTTCATCTGGTGAAAGAGCGCCTTGTATATCCTGTTTATTAGCAAAAACCAGTAGTGAAGCTCCTGACAGCCTCTGCATTAACATCAAGAATGAGTTTAAAGGAGACATCAAGTTTCAATATTCCACTACGTTGTTAGACACGCATAAAGTTTTTGCTAAATAATATAATACTAAAATAGGACCCTGCAATAGACAAGTTCAAGGGCTGCAAGAACAATATATCCCCTGCTTCGGAAAGTAATAAGATTGGTTTGACTTTGAGTCCACCACATTAAGCGTTAGTCTAGACCTGGCAAAGCAGGCCCCGATCTTAACATCTGGGTCAAATGGGTCTTTACTGAGATGTTACTAACAGTATACATATAGTTCCTAATGTTTTTGTGTGTACTACCATCATAGGATATGACTGATCTGAATTAACGGTAGTTTCATAAATGGCTGACTATATTAATTTGACAGTCGAGCAGCATGTTCATCTTGTGCTTGCTTTGAGGTTTCAAAGATCATCAAGAGCATGCTCTGATAATGAACGTAAAAATTTAGATATTACATTTATGCGGTTATAATCCAATAGAAGAAAACGCTCTAATTTGATAAGGCACCAGTGGCTTCATTCGCTAACATAAATAGAAATAATCAGATCTACTTGATCTGGTAACACGCACACACACACAGAGCAGTAATTATTGCTCTCGAAATCAAGGCTGACTAAAGCTAAAATGCAAGTTAGATTTAGAGGGAGTGTGAGATAGGATTCTATACACTACAGACTAATACTAATCTAAGTTTGCGGTTGTATATGCTATTTCCTTTAGAAACACTTTCAAAAAATATGAAAGTAATTCTTGAATTTTGATATTACAATTTTGATTATATGGGTTTTGCAAACAACTTTTAGAAGTTTAATATCTTTTGTAAAGATTTGTGATTATATAATGACAATTTTGGTCATTTTCTTACTAAACGGCTTGTTCTGACCCGTCACCCCGCCTGTTTTGCCAAGACTAAGCATTACCGTCAAAACTGATATACAGATAGATCAAGTAACAATATTCCGCATTTCCACTATATTCCCTCAAGTCGTTCTATACTTCGACTCATCTCCCTCTTGTTAAAAATTGACCATTTATGCAGAGGTTAGCTTCAGTGAAATTAGATATAATGAGAGAGCGCGTGTTAGCAAAGAAAAAGTTAGAAAAAAAGAACTAGGTCGCAATTCAATATCGTTTTCTCATATCTCAACCAACTAACGAGGTTAGTTAACAATCACAAATCTAACTATGAAATCCCTCACACTACGACTATTCTACAGTTAAGCCCCCTAAACCTTTCAAACGACTGCTAAATCCATAACAATAAGTATATGATGTATACGAGTAAAACGACCATGTTAGTTCACTTAACCAATGAAAGGAAAACATTTACTCTATAAAGGCCCTCACTTTCTTTTCTTTTCTCCCCATTTTGCCAACACGGTTAACTTTCTACGGTGACGTACATTGTACAGATAAAAATAAAATTCGAGTAACAAAAAATGACACATGATATGAGCAGCATTACCCATTATAAAAAAATGCTCAAACTTAAAACATTCGAATTCATATACAAAGTGAAAGTGAAAGTTAAATTTACCTCTTCTTTCAATAGATTATCAAGCTCAAATTTACAGTCATCAAGCCGTCTAAGATCTGAACTGTCAACAACCCACACCAATCCATCCGTCTGCTCAAAGTAGTTTCTCCAGTACGATCGTATTGTCTTTTGACCCCCTACATCCCATATGTTCAGTGTATACCTACAATTCAACAATTTTCACTTAACACTAAAAAACACATAACATCATCAAATCGAATAATAAAGTATACCGGGCGTATACGTACTTATCGTAAGTCATGGTTTTGATATTAAAACCAAGTGTAGGGCTAATAACACTCGTATCTTCACCATTGATTTTTAATACTATTGTTGTTTTCCCTGAGTTGTCCAGTCCCCTGTTGGTTTAACAATTCAATATCACCAACACACTCACACACACATATAGATATATGTATATTATATTGTATAATATAATTGGGGGAAATGAAAACATACACCATGAGAATACGCATTTCTTTTTCTTTTCGTTTGATCTTCCGAATGATGCTGAGGAGACCCATGGATCCAAGAAATGGGTTTTCGGATCTGATTACAATACTTTCAAATCGATGGTGTAAAGGGTTTGATTATTTTAGGTTTGTAAGAGTTTATGAAGAACTAAAATCACATGAACAGTTTCGAGTGAGCAAAGAAATTGATTTTTGCAAATAAATGTATAATAATTCTATTTTATTTTTTATTATTTTGACTTTTTTTAAAATTTTATTTTTGATAGCGTTTGGATTCACTCAGCAGTACCTACGTGGGTGAGTCTTTATCAGACGGATGTCAACCGTACATATTGATTTTGACGCTTCAGGTTTGACTTTCTCAAGAACACCATCAAAGAGGAAACCAACCACTATGGAAAAACTTCCTTGAGTCAAGTTTCGATGTTGAGATCACAAAGATCCAAGCCTTAACCTGAGTCAGGTTTCAAACCAGATTTTTATTTTAACTAATATATGTTTATGAATTCTGATTTTAGGTTCATTTATCTAAAGTAAACATATAATACAAGACAAGAAAAGGAAAATTAGAACTCGGGTTAATGTTGCATATTAAATGTTTGATGATAGTTGTTTTGTGTCTGAACATGTGGGTTTACTGGCTCGTTTGGATCTCATTACAGACGTGTACATGCATAGAAGTGTTTGCATATCGAACATATTAGAGCTATGGTCGCTCTCCTAGTGACTCCATAAAAATATGAAATAACAAAACCAATAACCCTTATCATAAGCGGAACGAACGAGCGGGCTATCAGACAACCAAAGGCGACACATTGGGCTATGAAAGATGTCTATAACAAACAAGTGTATATTACTGAAGGCCAATTGCCATATGATTAATTCTAAGATCTACAACTTAGGGTATGTTTGGTTGAAATGAATGGAATAAAGGGGGAATGGAATGGGAGAAGGAATGGAATGGACAAAAGAATGAAATAGATCATTACCATTCCTTTGTCTTGTTTGGTTAACATATGAGAATGAAATGAATAATTAATTTTTTTTGTTTGGTATCCGGAAAATTTTTTAGGAATGAAATAGAAATAATAAAAATATTCCTATCCCAAAATATATATATTTTTACAAAAAAAAAAAAAAAAAAAAAACTAAAATGGTGACGGTAGTGGTAGCTCTGGAGATGAAAATGGTGGTGGTGGTGGCGGCGGTGGCGACGGTGGTGATGGTGGGGGTCAAGCCACGAGGGTGGTGGTTGTGGTGGTGGTGGTCAAGCGATGGTAGCATTAGTAGTAATGGCAGTGGTAGGGTGGTGATGACAATGGTGGTGGCCAGGCAGTGATAGTGGTGGTGGCGGTTATGGTCGGGTGGCGACGGTGACAATGGTTGCCGTGGTTATGGCGACGATGGTGGCGGTGGTAGCTTTGGTGGTAAGGTGGTGGTGGAGGTGGTGATGGCGACAGTGGCGGTCAGGTGGTGATGGCGGCGACGGTGGTGGTGAAGGTGGCGGTGGTGGTCAGATGATGGTGGTGGCTATGGTAGTGGTGGTGTCGGTGGTTGTTAGATGATGGTGTTGTTGAGAAAGTAGGTTGAAAGAGTAATGGAATGAATAAAAAGAGGCGGGTGGGAAGGAATGGTTTTGATGGAATGGGATTCCATGTGTAATGGATGATTTCATTCCATTGTGCAACCAAACACCTCTTATTTCATTCTCACATAATAAATCATTCCATTCCACCTGTCATTACTGCATAACAAACGCTACTTTATAGATATTTATCCATTATTTTAACTAATGACCATAAAACCTCACAAAAGTCTCTCTCCTCTTCCGTCCCTTTCTCTTTTAATGTTTGATATTTAGTACACTAAAAAAACAAAAGGTTACAATTTTGAAAGTTGTGATATCAAACTCTCAACGTGTCATATAATAGCTTACAAAGACTTTACATTTTGCTTACAAGATAAAAAAAATTAAAACCTTCTACAACAATACATGTCCTTTACATTACAAATATACTTTTCTTCACAGCATGTTTGCATTCAATGTAATTTGTTACACACAGAAAAATAAAAAATAAATAAATAATAATAATAATAAAGCTAAATTAACGGTTATAATAAGAAAAGAAATACAGTTTTTGTGTGATCCACAAACTTGAATATAATCTTCATGCTCCTAGGACCAAGTAATTTTCTTAAAAATAGACCGAAAACAAGAAAATAATATACATGTCCATAATCCTCCCCTTCGGGCATCTCAAAACTGGGGGTATTCTAGTTAAGTTAAAAGCTGGTACAACATTCGTTATGATGGTGGTATGGTATATCTGCTCACTTTGGCGCTTTAAGCAAATATATACTCTTCACAAAACCTTTTCCAGCTTTACCAATATCTTTCAGCGTATCCGTCACATTTCTCTTCACACCGTGCTCATCTTCTCCTTCTCGTTTCCTCTTCTACAGATATAGGAAAAAAAATCATTTCACACTTCACAAAAACCGATAACAAAATTAATTACTAGAACTTCAAAACCAGAGTTAACATAATGAAAATAGGTTAAATTATTTAATACCTTCAAGTTCTCCTTTTCCCATGTAAGGCCAATGGAATCACCACCTAAAGAATCATACCATAACTTGAACGTGTCGGGAAAAGCACTCTGCAATAACAACAGACGATGAAGCGATTAGTTATTACTACGGATCAAGTATTATGCAAGAAATGTTTTAACTTGCCTCTAAATCTTTGACATAACACTTCAATGGATCAAAGTTGATATATAACTGATCTTGAAGATCCTTTGTGCTACCCTTAGTCAACATATAAGACTGAAAACTCTTGCTTGCATTTCCTTGTGCCACAAGCTTCCCTGCATAGTACATGTGTTCTAATTAGAACTAATTGTCTCTATCTGGGTTCATTTTTGCTTTTACAAACTATTAAAGTAAATATTATTATGCATAACCTACATCAATGACTTGTTTTACAAAATTTATTACACCTTGATTAAGTTCAGATGGAAAGAGAAGACGTTCAGGATGAGACAGTTTGTCTCTATGAAGAAGAATGACTGCATCATAATTGTTCAATGGAGTCCGAAATATGCACTGTGGATCACACAGTATGTTTAACAGCGTTAACAAGTAATTCAACTTTTGCAAAAAACAATTAAAAGGTTAATTAAATCAGTCAAACTCACCTCCCACACGTAAGAATCTTGTTGACCTTGCATAATGAGTCTAGTCAGCAAGTTTGAGCTGCTTTTAGCATAGGCAGACAACCTTTTGAGCTCCTAACATGAGAAAAGTTGACGATATTCTTAAAACTAAATCATATGCGAGTATGCAGCAACATTCGATGAAGGGATATACTCACGGTTATGTTTGGGCTTGAACTGGTCCACGTTTCAGATCCCTTATCATAAGCTGTAGCTATGTACATTGAAGATATTATACTTCCCGTCCCTTCTTCATAAGCTTTTCTACTTAAAGAAAACTTATCCTGTACATTGAAATAATTTTAATTTATTCTCCCGCAATTAATAAGAAAGTTGTTTGGCACTTAGGGGATCACTTACATTAATCTCTTTTTCATCATCTGATGTCATGTCCCCGTTTATATCAACAATCATAGGTGTAAACATCCAGTCGTGTTCAGCTAGTACTCTCAGAAACCTGTTTACCAGAATATATTTTCTAAGTGAAGACAAACACTAAACATATAAAATAAAATAAAACTTAAAAGACAAGAAACCTTAGAAAGCCTGAAATTCGTGAACAAGGAGCTGAAAAGGGCAAGGCTTTTTGAAAGATGTATGCAACCACAAGCTCAATCACTTCCTCCATTATAAAAGCTGAAAATAAGTGTGCAGCAACCCATCGTTTTGCCAACCTTAAAACAAAAAGCAAAACAAAACAGGATATTATTCACTTTTAGTCACTTGTCTTTGGAGGTAAGATAAAAACTAGGATTGAATTTTATAATTCAAAAAAGGTGCTCACTGCACGACTGGTCCGTATAACGGATGGCGACCAGAAAGACCATTAATCATGCTAGAATGCTGACATCTCAGGAATAGATATTTGTCTGTTGGTGAAACCCTTTTTACTTGATAACTTTCAGCTGCATTAGAAAAAAAAATCAGTGTCATTTAATATTGAAAAATTAGGATTATTTCATATATATACCATTACAAACATTAGAAATATCATATATACCCAAACAAAACTTAAAATATCATATATGCCCTTACAAAACATTTAAGGTATCATAAATACCCACATTCATTAATAACAATTTAATAAATGACCACTTTATAGTCATTTTTCTAAAATTTTAACTTTCAAATATGCCAATTTTTTTAATGAATGGACCATTCTACCCCTATCCATTACATAATGTGTTTAAACCCTATGTTTTTATTTTAACTTTGATCAACGTTTCTCATCTTTGATGACAACCAAATCTTCTCTCATCACTTCTAAAAAATTGCAAACCCTTCGAAGGTTTATCGCATCGAATGATTTGCATTGTAAACCTTTTGTCACATCTAACCGAACCAGGGTAATATGATGATTTTTTAAATTGTTTCTAATGAATTGGGTATATATGATATTTTTAGTTTTGCATGGGTATATATGATATTTTCAAGATTTGTAAGGTTATATATGAAATTACCCCAAAAATATGTATCAAAGATGATAAATTCAAATAATGATAAAAAAAAAATTATTCTTTACCTTGTCCATTTAACAAGTCAAGGCCCCTTTCATGCAAAATTTTGAGACGGAACACGAATCCAGACAAGAAAACATCAACACCTTCCTCTGAAGGACAATATTTCATTCCATAATCCTTCTGAAGGCTATCAATTACAATTGCAGCACGATCAGAAACGTTATTCTTACTCCCAATACAAACCAACACAGTATGTAAAATGTATCAACTCACCATTCACCAATTCTTAGCAAGAAAGCAGTTTTAGTTTTCTCAATTGCTGCATCATCCATTGGCCAGTTCCCTGAACCTTCCAACTGCATTATAAAAAAAATTAGTCTATAAAATGCTGCAAATAATCATAATTGATGATTTCAAAAGGTTTTAACAGCTAGCATGCCTGAATCATAACTTCCATCGATGGTATACAGGTTGAGCTGATTCTATTTCCAGATTTGGTTCCGCTAGCCAATGGATGTGATCGAGGAGGAAAAACAGATGTGTGGCGGAAAGCTGTAAATGTTCATATAAATAGTACATAAGGTATAAAAGCAGCTTATTGATGATCATACATATAAATTGTATTGCATGGTGTATACAGGTGGCAAGATGACAAAAATATAAAACTACTCAAAATAGTATTAAACCTGAGTCTAGAGGCTGCACACTGGAGACTCTCAAAGGAACATCACTGAGAAGACGTAAACGTTTGGATAGTGTACCAAAACTTTCAAGCAAACTTCCATCAGAAGCCAGATCTGTATCACGTAATGAATTTCAACTACTTTAAATCCAAGAAATTCACATATAGTATGTAAATTCTTATAAATACCTCCACCATCACAAGCTAATGAAAAATCAAGTTGATCGACCGCGTGTGTAATCTTATCTTCTGCCAAGGAGAGATGTCGCTTAAGCACATACTCAGTGACCCTTTTTATAATAAGATATCTCTTCTCAGGCTTGCAATCCCAGACTATCAAAATTATAAAATAATCAATTATTGGTTACAGGAAACAAACCAGCCTAAAAAGTAACAACAATTGAAAGCACATTACTTACAAACACATTCCCGGGTCCCGCTTTTAAACTGGTACAACTCAGACACATCTCCCCAAAACTTCCGAAACTTCAAAGCCTGTTAACAAATAATAAGACAATTAGCGTCAATCAATAGTTTATAAGATTAATATAAATAAAAAACACTTGCCTCTTCTTTGTTAGCATACCAGGGACCCCTCGTGTACTGATCATATGCTTCTGGCAAGCTGACAGAAACTCCAACTGTTAATGGCTCTTTGTCAAGAACCGACAAACCCTAAAATGTCATGTTTAGTCAATAGTTTGAACTTGGAATGCATATGAAAACATGCCGTATATGATTATATTCACACGCATAAAATCACATACTTCATTAATACAGCTTGTTGATGTTGTATTCTGCCATGTCACACGTACAAGCTTTGCTCTCTCTCCTAAGCCTTCTTCAAGCAAAGAAAGTACCCTGTCCTCGTAAAGTCTCCAACATTCATTATCCAAGCAAAACCCTTGCGCAGAAACTTCAGTCTTCCCCTTCAAGTTCAATCTAAATAACATATAAACAAAAGGTCAACACAATCTTCCAAATAAGTAAGCTATGTTGATGATAAATTGATAATTTAATTACCTCATACAATAGTCAAATTTAGCAGGAAAGTCAACCTTCGTCATAAATAGCTCAACAAAGCCTCCCTCTTGACATTTATTAAAACAACTAAGTGCCAAAGCAGCCTCTGCTTGAAGCTAAAATTAAAAAAGGTAAAAAATTAAAGTAAAAATAGGGAAAAAAACTGTTTTGCAAAGCACAATAGATACCTCATTTAAACCACCTCTTGTCATTCGATATGCTATATTGTAATGAGCTGATAAATCACATATAACCGCTGGATAATACTCTACATATTTCTTTCTTTCCTGCAAAAAAGTCAAATTTTAAGCGAGATTATATATAACAATTAGTAACTTTTCATATATAACACTTAGCAACTTTGGCTGCATTGAAGTGTTGTACTTTATGTTGTTTGTGTTGCAGGGTAGGTTAAAACATTTGTCGCCTTCACATGCTGGCATGTGGGTTGCAGGTTCGATACTGCCCCTTTCTTTTGGTTTTAGGTTTTAGTTTTCCTTGTTATCTTTGGGCCATTGATTGGACAGACGTCATTTAGGTTAAAATGTCTTGCTTTTTGACTCAGCACTAATTTGGTCTTATAATGATATTGCTGGTCCAGATTATGAAAAGGCTTGTCGTTGTTATGTTGCTCTGAGGTTGTCATCCTTAACTGGAATGTTTATGTTTTTTAATTACTGTTGATTAGCTTAGAGTTTTCCTTACGCTTCATGTTATGGTTACAAGCTGTTCATCATTCTTGCCCCATGAATCTTATTTGGTTGTTTACAGTAGCTTTGATTTGCTTAATTTTCCTTGTGCTCACAACCTGCTCGATGAAATGCCTCCATGTTTATTTTTTCTTGCATGCAATTGTATGTTGGTTGTCTATCATTATAGTTTGCATTAGGTGGCTTGTCTGTAATAGACTAATAGGTTTGCTTCTTCTTTTTTTTGAACTTTTTTTGTGTTCACAACCTGTTTGATGAAATTTCTCTGTTGTTGGTTTAATTTTTTGTTGAATGATCATTTTTTTACGAAATGTTATCTACCCAATACAAGTGTGCTATGGCTTGGTCTACTTTATGAAAACATATACATTAGTTGATGTAATCTGAAGTGGTATTTACCTGACATAAGTGTGCTCTGATTTGGTGTACGTTATAAAAACAAATACATTGGTTGATGAAAAGAAAAGGGGTAAAATTCTAGGAACAGGAGTTATAATCAAACCCCATTTGTAAAATAGGTGTATAGCAAGGCACAAACTTAAAGAAGAAAAGTTTAGTGTTTTAGGGCAAAGTACCACAATTTTACTGTTCTATATTGTTAGATAAGTTTAGTTCAATAAAGCTATTTTTTCTGGTTCTCGTATATGAGATCTGATCCTACCTTAGGCAAACGAGTCAGTTTGTTAACGGGTCAAAAATGGCAAATTCTTATACGGAGAGCAATTAATGTTAAATCCTGATGTAATTGATGCTGTTATTACAGGTACACGGGGCAGATTCGGAAATTCAAGAATTATTTTTTTATTTTTGGTAAAAAGCCGAGGCCTGGCAAACAAAATTCAAGATTTGATATCAAGGGCAAGTCCGGAAATAATATTTTTGATTTGCTGCAAATTGTTTCGAGTTATTAAAAACAATTTGAAAAGGGGGATCTACAGATTGCAGGCCTAATTTGATTGCGGGTCAAAGTAAGTAAGCATATTGTTTCGGGTCAAACAAGCAAATACAGGAATATTACAAGAGTGAAGTAGCATCACACAGTTACATTGACGCAGTCAATGAGTCAATCATGATTGAAAACAATGTGATGTGTGCACGCGGCTTTTATGTTATGTATGACCCAACTACCTGGAAGTTAGGTTGTGCTTAGAAACAATATGAAGCTTTTTAGGAATTGTGGCTGTCTTGACTGTTGAAAATCAAAACCAGATTCAGCAGCACTTAATGGGTCAACGTTTTGGACTCAGTTTTGCATCAGATTTTGTTTTGAGTAGGTTTAATGTTTCGGATTTGATTACGGGTCATTTATGGTTTCAGTACTTACAAAGAACTATTGGAAATATGATTTTTTATGGCTTTTTGTTTACCACTCAAGTGTTTGTTAGGTAGGTTTGAGCCGCCTCAACACGCAGGGTGTCATACTAATTTTATTACAAACTAGATAACAATAACAAACATCAAGAAAATAAGAGCAGTGTCAATCACATACCTCCTTAGACATATCACTTTCTCCCTGAGGCTTAAAGAAAATCCCGTTGCCCCACAACTTTGAAGAGGCTACAAAACCCATAAAACGATATTTTAGCAATTATAATTTGTACAAATATTAACACAACAGTTACAAGGAAACACACATACCAATAAAGTCCAGTGTGATACGGAAGATCTGCATTACTGTCATTGACTTGTTAAGGTGAGCTTTACCAGATTCTGAGGCAAGGTATGCCATTATGACTGATATAAGGTACCCGTTTATAGAGTCATAAGTGTGTAAAGAACTTCTTTGTCGAGCCCATACCTAAATTATTAAAACAAAACCTAACCTTATTTCACATTATCATGGAAATGTGTATTAACAGTCAAAATTTAGTTGAATATTATCATACTTTAAGCAAAATTAAAGCTTCTTGTAATGCCTTCCATCCTATAAAAGTTGTTTTAACAAACTCTGCACCTTGTTCCATAAACATGTCCTCTAATAAACTGTTGTTGTACAAAGGGGTCGCTTTAGAAACACCTTAAGAGCACATAAATTCATCAGGTGAGTATAATCTCAAATGCAAATGATATAAGATTTATTCAAATAATAATAATAAGTGCTACCTTCACTCAAAGTTTGAAGATTGTTGCGCTCTATGTTCAACTTTTGGACATTAAAACGGGATTCTGCTGTTGGAATTAACCTTACAAAAATTCCTGGAAGTCCAGCTGACTTCACAACTACAGTATGCAGAAAATATTTTTTCAAATAAAATGTATTGAAATTAAACTTGCTGTAAAGCTACAAAAATATATTAATAACTCAAGTTACTGACCAGGATGGACAACAAGAATAGGTTTTCGGGCCTCATTTTGAAAGAAAGACCATTCTATTTTTTCAGCTACCGAAGAAGATTCCAGATACTTCTTAATAATACAGAGATACAGGCATCTTTTGCCATGGTATCTATGATTCAAGAAGTCTTTCTCATGGAAGCACTCCTGCAAACACAAATACCATAGAATGTGAAACAAGAATATATAAAAATGAAAAACAACCTTACAAACATGCTGCTTATATAAAATATCAACATTTAATCCTATTTTTTGTGCATTTATTAGGGTGTGCATGGGTCAGTTCGGTTCAGTTTTGGGCTGAAACCAAACGAAATACTGAAATGTCAGTTTCTGCCATTTCAAAAACGTTTGGTTTCGCTTTTTTTGGATTTTGGTTTGGGTCCAGTTCGGTTTCAGTTTTGCCATTTCGTTTTGAAAATTTGTGGCTGGAAAAAAAAAAGGTTAGCCAAAATTAATTAATTAGAGCCTAAATTTTGTTAGTGAAAAATTAACTGTTTATTATACATTTAGACTAAAATATTTGGGTTATATTATAAATTACTTAAAAACTAAAATAAAAAACCTATAATTCCTGTTCACTTGGATTTTAGTTACACGCAAAACCGAACCGAATTTTTGGTTTCTACAAAAAAGTTAAACCAAACCGTCTGTTTTTGTTTCGGTTCGGCTATATCGATTTGGATTTTTCGGTTTCATGCACACCCCTAGCACTTATCCATTTCATTTTCCCAATTACAGTAATTGTTTGGTTGCCTTAACAATACTAATTAATCATTTTTATCTAAATCAGTCTTAGGATATCAAATAATTTATTACTTCTATCATATATCTACCTGAAAAAACTTGGCCCACATCTCTACAATAAATTGAGTAAATTCAATACAAATATTATCTTTATGAACCTATTGAATCAATTCAGCACAGAAAGATATAAAATTACCTTCGGCATACGGACGTAAAGATCAACATTGACATCCGGTTTCACAACACACTGAATCGAATAACTTCCGCCAATTTGAATCGACTTCGGCCGCTTAAACTTGAACTCAACTTTGTCTGCACCAATATCTCTAATAAATTTCGGTGCCAGGTCAGCAGTAACCTACCAATTTCACAAATATTAAAATTAAATTTAATTTCCTGTACTTAATTTATTATTAATTTTTTCAAAAATGAAGAATTAGGGTTTAAGGACCTTTGTATCTTCAGGTATCTTATTGATGCATTGTTTGATAGATGAGATGACGTCATCAACGGTTTTAGTGGTTGCAGATGAGTAATGGAGCTGGACTTCCTTCATAATCTCAGCTACCTTTAAGCTCATGGTGTCCGTGTATTCATCGGCGGCAGCCATGGCGGAAACAACGGTAGCGAGAAGAAAGAGTTGGCGGTTGTTGTAGGACGGTGTACAAGGGTTTTAAGTTCTTACTGAGGTTTATAAATTGGGCCTTTTTATGTGTATAATTCTTGCTTATTGGGCTATTTGAACAAATTGGGTTTTTGTAATACCCGGTTTTAAATATGGAACCAGGTTCTGGTATGATCAGGTATTGACAACAATCATGTCAGATTCGGGTTTGGGTATTTTTTTTAAAAACCATACTCTATACATCGAGTTCAAATCGCGTATAGAATTGGGTATTAAAAAAACTTATCTTCGGGTTTTTCTAGGTATAGATTGATTTTTTAATGGGCTGCGCTTTTTTAGGAATTTTTCATATATTTTACGGGTATAAATCGGGTATTTGAAAAACTCAATTTTCGGTATTTAAAAAACTTGGTTCCAGATACAAGCCCATTTTTTCTGATGTTTTATTTCACATTGTAAAAACATAATTTGTTGGTTTTAACCCTATCAACAAATTTTGGCTACAAGCCCATTAGTAAAATGTTGTGGACCTATCCTCAACCCATGTTGTCATGCACCATGCATATTTTTAGTTTATTTTATGGTTATTTTCTTTAAATTAGTATATGTGAGTATTGGGTAATTAGTGGTTAGTTGTTGGATTGTAAGGCTATATAAGCCCTTGTGTTTTCTTTATGATTAGGAATGAAAATATGAAAATTATCTAATCATCTTTCTTTAATTTTATTCTGGTTTCTATCTATTTTTTTTGAACCATTTGATCAACGAACACGGTTCGTATCATAAAATCTGTAAGTGTTCATACATAGAAATGTTCTAATTGAAAGTGATCAAAATGGCCTATACATGGGCTATGACTTTATTGTAAAAATCCCTAGTTTCATCATCTTCTCTCGTTATTGAGCCGGCTCTCATACGTGGACCATCAATTAAGAGAAAGAGATATGAAACTGAAAAACAATGGAAGTTACGCCAATATACATAGGATGCAATGACAATTTAGAGAAGGGATACAACATAAAAACATCTAAATTGAGAAAGAAAAAAAACGTAAGTAAAAAGAGGAACAAGTTTGATAAGAGAATATGTCAATGGAGTAGGCAATGTATGTATAGGTGGAAGTGGGAGGTGACATTGTATTGAACAGCAAAACTAAATACTCCATGAAGAAGTTTGTCCAAATCAAGGTATGGATGTTGTTGCTAGTAGCCATCAACGAAGAAAATTGTACGGTAGAAGATGATAAAGTTGTTGAACAAGAAAGCCAAGTACTCCAACCATTTCACATAGTTAAAAATATATATTAATGACCTTTGTATATTTGACTTACCTTTTTTTCGTTTTAAGAATTATAAAACTATTTAAATAGCAAAAGCAATATTATCCGTTTACATCGTTTACATATGATCTTTTGTTATCTTATAATTTATCTTGCAAAAATACACTTGCGATCAAAAAGAACAAAGTGCAGATGGACATATTCTTATGTTGAGGGATAATTATATTGTGGAATGGAACAATTTTGTATAAGAAAAGGTGGGGATTTGGAGAGCGGAAATGGAAAGAATACTAGTGTTATTAGCTTTGAGTCTTTGACTTAACTTGGTGTGATGGTTGGATCAATGGTGTGTTGGATTTGTGAGGAGGAAGTGAAGTTGGCGGGCGGATCATCTATCTTATATGTGTGTCTTGCCAGTTTACGCAATCAATTTGGAGCATTATTGCTACTTTATGTAACGTATCGTCTATCTATGTTTTCTCAACTCGTGATTTATTAAAATCGTATAAATACTTCTCACTACCTAAAGAAATTTCCTAAAACATAGAAGATTACATTGAGTTAGTTTTCTAAATTACATTCAATTTGGGTGGGAGTCCCCAGTGGAGTAGAGGCCGTGCTTCATAGCGCGAACAGGTTTCTAAATCAGTTTCATTCGGATGGGTCATTGGCTATGCTTACTGTTGATTTCTCCAACGCCTTCAACTTAGTAGATAGGACGACCCTTCTACATGAGGTTCGGAGTCGATGTCCTTCCATTTCTCTTTGGGTGGATTTTTTATATGGGCAGTCGGCTAGGTTATATGTGGGTGATACTTTCATTAAATCCACCACTGGGGTTCAACAGGGGGACCCTCTTGGGCCTCTCCTTTTTCCCTTAGATTTGCACCCACTTGTTCACCAAATCAGAGATCGGTGCAAGCTTCTCTTTCATGCTTGGTACTTGGATGATGGCACGATTATCGGGGATACTAGAGAGGTAGCCAAAGCATTAGATATTATCAGGTCCGAGGGGCCTCGTTTGGGTCTTGAATTAAACGTTAAGAAAACAGAGTTATTTTGGCCAACATGCAATGGGGTGAAGGCACAGGAGGGGTTGTTCCCTTGTGGGATTGGAAGGCCGGTGCTTGGCGTGAAACTCCTTGGTGGTGCTGTAAGCCAGGATGCGGGGTTTATCAGCAGTTTGGCTATAAAAAAGGCATCTAGAACTGTGGAACTGATGAGCTGTCTCCCAAGACTTCGGGATCCTCAATGCGAGCTTCTTTTGCTTCGCTCATGTATGGGAGTCGCCAAGCTTTTGTTCGGTTTGAGAACATGCCAACCTATGTATGTGGGGGAAGCTGTTTCTATATTTGACAATGGTCTTCGAAGGGCGATTGAGGACATCGTGGTTTGTGGAGGTCCGTTCTGTGGGGATCTCCAATGGAGGTTGGCATCACTTCCGATCCGTTATGGGGGGTTGGGTCTCTGTTCGGCCGAGGATGTATCTACATATGCTTTTGTGACTTCGAGAGCACAGTCGTGGTGTTTGCAAGACCATATTCTTCGGGGTTGTGATATTTATGAGTTGGACTCTGATTATGGGTGTGCGATGGATCGTTTACGTACTTCACTTCCAGATTTTGATCTTAGCGGGTTCTCTAATAAGGACACCGCCCCCCCTAAAGCCCAACATGTTGTGGCGAGTGCCTTATTTAGTGGAATCGTCAAGAGTTTAGAAGTGAAGTTTGATCTATCCCCTCGCCAAAAGGCGGTGTTTGAATGCCTTCGGGCTCCTCGGGCTCAGGATTTTCTAACGGCCATCCCCATTGAAGGATTAGGCCAACGTATGTCGGGTTTGGAGTATCGGGCTATCCTTAAGTACCGGTTAATGATCCCTATGTTCCCGACGGATGAACCTTGCCCAATTTGTCGCAAGGTCTGTTTGGATTCTTTTGGTGACCATGCGGTGCATTGCAAAGAATTGCCTGGCTTTAAATACAGACATGATCTGGTTAGGGATGTTATGTGTGATGTTCTTAAACGGGCAGGGATTTCTGCTAAAAAGG
This sequence comes from Bidens hawaiensis, assembly GCF_021521415.1. Lineage (NCBI taxonomy): Eukaryota > Viridiplantae > Streptophyta > Magnoliopsida > Asterales > Asteraceae > Bidens > Bidens hawaiensis. The sequence goes on along the minus strand of NW_027491578.1, from coordinate 297,846 downwards.
AGGCCCCTGTTAACTTTCTCACGGATCTTATTGAAGGGAGGTCTACTTTACGACCAGCTGATATTCTTGTGTTCGGGTGGGCAGGGGGGAAACACGCCTGTGTGGATCTTACAGGAGTGTCTCCTCTTGTTGGGCTCAGGGACCGTGGGTTTGTTGTGGGTCAGGCTGCGTTGAAGGCTGAATCGGGCAAAGTTGTTAAACACGAGAAAGCTTGTTTAGATAATCAACATGTCTTTCTGTCATTTTCCTTTGATACATTTGGTTTTCTGGCTCCAGAGGCTGTGAAATTTTTTAGTAGGGTTCAGCGCGTGGTACACGGAACCTCTTCAGCTTCTAGGTCCCAAAGCTTCGTTTTTAGCAGGATTGGCTTTGCTGTTCAAAAGGGGGTTGCGGCGCAGCTTGTTGCCCGTTTGCCTGCCACTTTATTGTAATCGTTTTATAGTAAATTATATAAAACTTAGATTAAAACTTTTATACCATAAACGGAATAATACCATCATCACCATCCTCATATTCTTAACCCTAAAAACACACATTCACCACCGCACCTGATTCATCACATCACACCACCCACTCACCGCCACATTCATTTCCTCCGGCCACCGCAACCTCCCCATGGACCCACCCAAACCACCACCGGAAGACTCATCACCCACTTCCGATAATAATCCCCAAATTACCCCTTCAAACCCTTCCAAAATCCCAATTCGCCCCCAAAAAATCAGAAAACTTTCATCATCTTCATCAATCGAACCAATTAACCCTCAATCCACCATCGCCGAAGCCGACGCTTCCAAAACCATCGTAATTCCACCCACCACCACCACCACCACCAGAAACCGCCGCCGTAACCCGTCCCGATCAACCCAAGATTTACCCAAAGTCATCAAACCCTTATCCGCACCCGGCGAGATCACCGCAGCTCTCGATCACCTCCGATCCGTCGACCCGTTACTTGGAAACCTTATCGACACCCACCCGCCACCCACCTTCGACTCGAACCAACCGCCTTTCTTGGCATTAACAAAAAGCATACTTTACCAACAACTCGCATATAAAGCCGGCACCTCGATATACACCCGGTTTGTTAATTTATGCGGCGGGCAAGACGGGGTTGTTCCGGAAACCGTGCTTTCGCTTACGCCCCAACAGCTTAAGCAAATTGGGGTGTCGGGGCGGAAAGCGAGTTATTTGTATGATTTAGCGAATAAGTATAGTAACGGGATATTGTCGGATGATTTGGTTGTGAAAATGGATGATCGGTCGTTGTTTACGATGCTGTCGATGGTTAAGGGGATCGGGTCGTGGTCGGTGCACATGTTTATGATATTTTCGTTGCATAGACCGGACGTGTTGCCGGTAAGTGATTTGGGGGTTAGGAAAGGGGTGCAGGTTTTGTATATGTTGGATGAGTTGCCGAGGCCTTCGCAAATGGAGCAGCTTTGTGCGAAGTGGCGGCCGTATAGGTCGGTTGGGGCGTGGTATATGTGGCGGTTGGTGGAGGCGAAGGGTGCTCCTGCCACCGGAGCGGCTGCAGCTGCTTTAGTGAGTAATGGGATTGGCGGGCAGCAGTTGGGGCAGTCGGAACAGGCGCAACAACAGCAGCAGCAGCAGCAACAACAACAACAGCTTCAGTTACAGCTTTTGGAACCGATTAATAGTATTGGGAGTCTCGGGTTGTTATTCTAATACCTTAAATCTACTTTCTTTATATTTTTTCGTATCTTTATTTATAGATCATGTTAATTAAGTTGCTCTTTTTGTGTAAACCGTTACACATTAATGTTTTTGCTTAATTACCTAGGGTATGCTTGGCAAAACTAGTTGTAGCTAGAAGCTGTTAGCTGATCGTTGGAAGCTGTAGCTGGTAGCTTTTTAGATATATTTCGATGTTTGGCAGAGTAGCTGGAGCTTTTAATAAAACGTATAAAATTTCTAAAATGGGCATAACTAAAAACAATAATAGTAAATGTATTTATTTTGGGAGGTTATTTAAGTAAATTAATATATTAAAAGCTTGTAGCTCTTTCTAAACGCTACTAGTAGGAGCTTTAAGCTTTTTTTCCTGACTTAAAAGCTTCAAGCTCCTTGAACCAAACAAAGCTTTCAATTGAGTAGGAGCTTTTTCTTAAAAGCTTGAAGCTCCTAAAAGCTTCCTGCCAAACATACCCCTACTCTGTGTTAGTGACTTAATGTTGGTCTTCCTTGCCTCAAAGCTTTACATTGCTTCTGTTAGTGTTCGATGTTCCTCGTTATTATTTCTAGCTTTTTTAGTAGATAAAGTTCCTTATCGCTAAGTGTGAGTGGCATGCATTGTTAAGTCAGTTACTATTTTATGGTCTCTTAGAGTTTGTATTTTGCTAATTTGAAGTATTAAAGTTTTTACTTAATTTGATTATATATGCGCAATCTAACACACACGTAAACGTACTCAATAAAATACCACTCATAAAGTGTGACACCTGTTAGAGGTTGCACTTGTTGAGACCTGTGGCCCAAAAACCTTTTTTTGACATGTGAAGTATAGTATTCAGATAACCAGATAACATAAGGCGTGGCGTAAAACAAAACAAACCAAAACATGAGTACTAAAAATAGTTGTAGTAAATTACCGATAACGGAGTAACAGACAGCTGTTCACTTGTGCTTGGTTCAACCTAATGTTGAATTTCTATTAAAGTTAGCACGCAAATGTCGTTAAACTTTCAAGCTGTATGCATATTTTTCATTGATTTAGCTATCCAATCCACTTATCATGGAAACAAATGACTTAAAGTTGGATGCATAAAGATTGAGGGAATAATATCTATTTGTGTATTTTTATTTTCTTGTGTCTTTTTCTCTTGAAGCAAGTCTAGAGTGTTTTCCCTGGAGTCTGTTGCTTATTGTGTGTATATTTATGCAATCCCTCGTCAAATGACATTATTATGATTGTTGTGTATGTATATTATTTTCCTTGTGGATTTTGGTTAATTGGTAGATGTTCTATGAATGTGGATGCGTGTTATGTTAACGTGTCAAATGGGCAAAGAAAAGAAACTAATAAAAAAGGAGCATTTCAAGTTTACGGGGAAGCATGTTTGTAACTTCTGAACTCGGATGCATTAAAAAGTTAGATACAACTTTGTTATACACTAACACTGTAATTTTTGCAAATAGGTTTAAAACGTTTGGACCCTTGTATTAAGATTTAACGATACGTTATGTGTCTATATGGTTACGATTAGAAAACCGACGACTGACTTACTAAGAGCTTTATGAAGTTATATAACCTGGTGCCTTGTTTCTGTAGGGCTTGCATTTGGGGGTAATGACATGGAGATTGCATCAGCAGCTGATTCAGTTGAAATAATATCTGTTAGATTACATAAAAGTTATGAAGATCATTGGCAGGTGTGTGTTAATTCTCTAATGGAGTATTTGGTCTGGGATTTAGTATTGTAAATGGATTGTCACAATAAAACCTTTATTCTATATGCCCATAATTTTCAGTTTTTTTTCTTTTCATTTTCAAGTGTGTGTTTGCCAATAATCTACTTATCTTGACCCTGCATTGTACATTGTACATATATTAGGACATCAAACTATTTCCAACCGGCAAATGAGGGTTAATTTCATGGAGTAGCATTGAATAAGATGCGATTTTTTTTTCTAAGAGTCGGGGCAGGGCTGCCATATGCAATGCAAAAGGTCCAACGTGCCATCGTTTTGTACCTTGCTATTAGTCTATTACCCTTGGTTAAACATTTTTGACACTAGCAGTGTAAATGTACCGAGCTCAAGCTTAGCTTGAGCTTAGCTCGTTTAACTGAAGAGAACTTGAGCTTGGCCTGTTGGCAATTTTTCAAGCTTGAGCTCGTCCCAAGCTTGGATTGTTTATTTTTTTGTTAATGATCTAATCTATATAATATATATATATATATATATATATATATATATATATACATTGACAATTATTATATATATTTATATACTTTATTGGAATATTTCACATAATAATAACTTAGTTTCTTTAGGAGTCCACTAAGGTCTTTCACAATTTTAACAACAAATACTAGTCAAGTGTTAATATTGGTATATTGTTAGACCAAGTGTGGTCATGGCTTTATGGTGGATAAATCCGGGGCACACCCCCCCCCCCCTGGCGTTTTTTTTTGTGGCGTTTTGTAGATAACGCAGGTGGAAGGCACAAAAAATAAAAAAAAAAACAAATAACAAAATTATGGAGACTTTATGACTACACAATGTTTTTGTAAAAATCCATAATTATGACTGGGCGTCACGTAACGCATAACGCCCAGGGGTGGGACTTTGTGACTACATATGGTCTTATGAAACTTTCTATGAATGTTGAATTAGTTTTTAAAGTTACGTATATTAATGGAATATTTTTTAATTTTTATGAAGTAATTGTGAAAAGAAAAGTTACTAACTAATAATTAAGTTTCATTTGTATGTTAAGTTTCATCTATGTTTCGTTAAACCTTTTAAATCATCATTTATAAAGCGTATTCGCAGCAACGAAACAACGATAAATGAAAATTGAGTTATTTTATAGTTCAATAGAAGTATGAGTGATTTTATTAGAAAAACATTGAATCATTTATTTCGTCATCTTATCTGTATTTGCAGTTATAACATGTATATATAACATGGTATTTGCTATAGTAAATTGATTAGTATGTATTATTTTTGTTATTTTTATATGATAGATTCACTGTTCACATGCCAATTTCAGCTAGACAAGCATAACTTGAGTTTGGGCTTCTGTATCAAATGAGCCGGTTTAAACTTGCTTTTGATTCAAAGTTTTAGCAAGTCAATCTTGAGTCATTTACAATCCACTTTGTTTACACTAAGTTTTAGTGGTTCTTTGGTAGCATCTTATTGATTCCATTAAAAGACTACTTTTGAATCGTTCATAGGTAGAGGTAGAGTGTGATTTTGGTTCACCTAAAACACACCTCTTAATGATTCATCAAGTCTGTTAATAGTTAAGTTTTAGAAATATTTTGAACGATTCAGAGATTACCTATTAATCGGTCAGGTCTCTTAATATCTCATAACAAGATTATCAAAGAACCTCTTTGACAAAGTTGATTTCGTTTACACCTAGTCTTAGATGCACGATGATGTGATGAAACATCATCAAATCACAAGTATAATTGTTTGAAGAAATTGAGTGGCTTGACCGCGTGGGGTCTAAAGATGATTCAACTTTCAAGTTTCAAGTGCCCACAGGCTCAAATGGCATACTTGACCTTTAGAATTTGGCCAAGTGTCAAGATATTCATATGGGGCTACAAACTACCAAAGTGCAACCCAGTGTCCACTCTGTCGGTCTGTCTCTTTGGTTGGTGAAACTTTTAAGTGGTAAATATCGAACCCAACTTGACAGCTCAACAACCCTTAACGATGTAGGCTCGAGTTCAGGTCAATAAAATGCAAAATGTCTTATAACCGAGTTCATTTCACACGCAAAAGCAGATTGGGTCGGATGTATTTAGTTTCAAACTCTTTCTATAATTTTCTTGGGCTCGCTAGAAGGTGTTAGACTACAACAATTTAACTAGTTTGAGCTAAAGATCGAATACTTCATAAAAAGTTATTAAATTTACATTTTATCCGTAATAATCTGCTATTTTATAGTAGATCCATCTTTTAAAACTATTTATTTTACTTCAAATAATGAAGAATAAGAATCAGGATGGCTTTTGCCGAGTACTTCAAATGTTATAGCGACTATACTAATATTGTTACTTGGGTGATACCAGACATCCTCAAATCAGATCTTTCATTTGATCATAAATAAAGTCTATTTTTTAATAGATGAAAAGATTATTTTAAAGTTTCACTTCAACAATAACAACAATATCTAGTTTAATCTCACACATAGCAAGTAAATCATTGCTAAGACACATCTGCACTTTTTTCTCCTATAAGTCATGAACCTTAATACTACGTCTTCACAAAGTTCTATTCTCGATCATATCCTCATAGAGATGCAAGTCTATCAAACCCACTCACCCCAAATCAGTGTGGATCTGCCTATATTTCTCCTCTCCATAGTGAAAAATTCCATGGCTCTAAGCAACATCGTTGTCTGTCTCCTTTTAACATGTTCAAATCATTTCAATCTCTCTTTCTTATCTTATCTAATATACTAGTCATCCCTAATCTTTCTCGAAGAACCTCATTTTTTTATTTGGTCAAATCTTATGTGCCCAAACATCGACATTGGCATCCTCTTCTTTGCTACTTCCAACTTATTTGTTTGTGTTCTTGATGACATAACAATATGTTCCGTATGACATAGCGAGTTGGACAATAATACTATAAGATTTCCCCTTTAATTTAGTTGGAAACCTCATGCCACACAATACCTCTATAGCTGCTCTCAGCATGTGCCAACCTAACTGGACGAGGTGTGCTACGTCACTATTTATATCCCCATCATTTTGTACAAACAATCCTAAATAGGTAGACTTTGCTGTTGCGGAACCACTTTGCCTTCTATGTTGATCATGTTCCAAGAACTGGTTCATGAACCGCAAGTTTTAAACACAATTTCTATCTTGCAAATGCCAAACCGGTCCCACACCGGTTCCTAGACACTCGGTTTCAAACATCTTCGGTTTCAATTCGGGTTGTTGACCAACTCATTAGTTGTCGGTTCGATTAAGTGGTGGTTATGTGCACCTTTCAAACTTTTGTTGTTGACATACATACACACATGTTTCCCTTTTTTTTTCCTTAATCTGAAACTGTTATCAAATAGATATGAATTTGTGTGTTAAAATCTTACGAATATGTCAGAAAAAGTGAACAAAAACATAAATCATTTAAGAGAAATGATATATTCTTACAAGGTAATTACAAACTTTTGATTACAAAGTCAGGTGACATATGAGATGGACCACCAAATATTATTTCTTCCTTGTTATATAACACATTGTTTGCCATTTGGGCTGGTAGCCTAGATAGGAGTCGAAGACTCTACTTAGTGTTTTTTTAACGACTGACTTTTATCTTAGATAGAACTAATAATTTATAGGGCCTAAAAACGAATGGGGTATTTTTTTTTCTTTTATTTTTTAAGACAAATTTCTTTACCTTTCATATATATTTTACACGTGGCTATGACGATATCATGCATAATTTCCTTTTGTGATAACCAAACCGTCCTATACGATTTTAACAAATCCCTTGGAAAATTTGGTTAATCTTGAACCAACTGCTAACTTTTTGGCATATCACTTTTGCAATATAGCAAGAAATGAATAGAAAGAGTGATGTGGCCTAAAATATACATCAACAATATAAATATTTCATACACTTTTAAGTATTTTTGAGCCAGGTTTTTATTAAATATTATTTTAAATTGATTCATATGTGAGTTTTTAAGGTTTTATGAGACAAAGAGCTAAAATAGAGTGTTTTCACTAAACTTAAGGTCGACAAATAAAACTCTAAACAAGTTTTGATTATTAATAATTTAAATAATAATAAAAAACAAAAATGAAATATAATTCGTATGTTTTGCATCATAATATGAATTCATAGCATGGATATTAAATATTCTTTTGATGCTATCCATTTACGTAGGGAATTAATAGAAGGTTTGAAGTCTTTAAAAAGTCCAGCCCATGTGGTGAAGTTATTTGTAGGTTTTTTTTTTTGACAATATGTTGAGATTGACAACCGACAAGAAAGAATAATATATATGAAGGGCTGGTCATAATAAAGAAAACAGAAAAAGAATCCTACAGACGGACCGGAGCAAGCTGACGGACAGCATCCACAAGGAGGGCATAAGCAAATCAGAAAGGGAAGCAAGCGTTATTATTTTTGGGTTCTATCTTACTATTTTTTATTATGAACTCACCTATTGAACAAGATTATTTTGTTTTGTTTCTGAGTAAGAGTAGCTAAACCTGTTAGAACTACCTAGGTTTGGTTTATTGACGATGTTTTGACAATTATTTTGGGTTGAGTAACGAATATATAATTGATTTTCTATTGTCAAGTTCATATTTTTGTGATTTTATTCTATAATTGCTATTGAGTTTGTTCAATAATTTATTAATTAAACACTGTGTGATTTTATCTTTACATGAATTAGTTTCGTGTTTGGTTTAGGATTGCATGTTAGACTAATTTATTGGTGTTTTTGGTTGTTTGTGGTAGATGTCACCATACGGTTTGATTGGTTAGATTTGTTTATCTCAATAGTTCACCTCCTTTTAGTCGAACCAAGACATTAGGAGTTGGTTTATCTCTTTGGTTTAGTTGATTTAGTTAGCCGTTGCGAGACCACGTGCGGTTTTCTAGCCGTTGATTAGGTTAATTTGTAAGCCGAGTTATTTAATCTTTAATATTGGATTACCCCTTATTCCCTAGGTTTGTTATGATTATGAGCTTTAGAGGAATTTGTGATTTTGATACGGACCAAGTAATAAATCAATTGGGTACTTAGAAAATCAACCGTACTTTATTATTCTTTCTAGGCGTTTTTAGGGGTCTTTAGTAAAACTGACCGTGATGACCTATTTTCCCTTATAATTGTCTAGTTAGATAACCTTTAGAACCCGATTTTATGTGTTCGTTGTCACCCGAGCATCATTGATAGTCGTTAAGATACCTTACCTAGGTGGTTCCCTTTCATCATATTTGAGAGCTCCGTTAGTGCCGTTAAGTTTTCTTGTTAGTTTCATTAAGTCAAGTAAGTTAGTTAAACTAGTTAAAATTCAATAAATTAAAATAAAATCAATTAATTATTAAGGTAGGACTTGGATTGGGGCTTATAATCTGAGCCGTTCTCACGTATATTTGAGTTCGATATCCGGACTTTCCTCATCTTTGCTATGCGCGACCGGTACACTTGCCATTTGTGTGAACTATGATAGATTGTTTAGTTTTTAAAGCTTAGTTACGATTCGTGATTATCATATATATATTTTCGTACATCAAAGAGCGTATATAAGAATTAACCTGAATATTTTTTAACGAAAAAAACACATTGTCTGTTTTTTTTTCTTTTTTGTATATTGGCATACAGTATTTTTAGCCTCTTAAAAGCAAACATCTATGAAGTGGTGGCGTGTCCCACTCTTTTACTTTTGTTTATTAACATTTAACAAAAAGCAATTTTTTCTTATTTTAAACATTTATATATAATTTTGTTGTTCATAATAATAATAAATATCTTTTTATGATATAAAAAATAATATTTCTGTAAATTATATTGACTCTAAAATTGGTATATTAGAATAACTAATAAAACATTTTTAAACTACTTTTGAACTTTTACTATTACTTTGTTTTTATATTTTCAGTTAGTTTATTAAACTTTTAAAAATGTAATCAAATTAACTTGACAAGTGGTATGTTTTCCAACTACGTAGTTGTGAATTCAAATCTTTTGAAGTGCATCTATGATAATTTTAGAAATGAACTATGTATAAAGTAGAGGCCGTGTCTTAGATACTAAAATAGAAGAGCATAAATAAGTAAATAACAAAGCTTAGACGAACTCGGAAGCGGTCTCAAAACTAGATTGACGCTTATTTAATGAGCGAGTACAAATCAAGCTTCCTATATCGATCTTGGTTAAGATTGGGAGCCCAAAAGGTGTATTATATATATATCAGTTTTTAATTAACGTGATAAACATTTAATAAAAAAAATACATTAAATAAAAATATATTATTATGCTATAGTTATGATAGAAAGAACTAAATAATGTATTATAATATATAACAAATTTTAATTATAAGTGCATATAAAACCATTTTCAAATGCATACAAATAAAAAATGAACTACATAAACGATCCAAACCCAAGACAATATTCAAAATTACTAACGAGCAAAACTCAAGATTCAGACATATAGCTTTTTTTAACATTTTTTTTCCATCTTAAATCTATTAAACTTGTATCTGTACGGATTTAAATTTATAGTCACTTAGAAAGACAAACACTAGATCACTAAACTACAACCACATGAACGATCCAAACCCAAGACAATATTCAAAATTACTAACGAGTCGAACTGAAGATTTAGACATATAGCCATTTTCGTTTTTTTGCTCACCTTAAATCTATCAAACCTTGTATGTATAAGGAATTAAACTCATTGTCATGTTTGTGGAAAGACACACTATATCACTAAACTACGAGGGCGTAAGTATTTAGATATAGAGCTTGAAACAAATATTGTTTGAGTTCGGCTCAAATCATTTTATCGTGAGTGATAATTAAATGAGATGAATATAATGATGCAATGTGTGACAAATTACATATTGCTTTATTACTTCAAATCTTCTATAGCTCTAAGCTATTTTATTTAATACAATATGAGTATTTATGTCAAATTATTTTTTTAGTATGATAAAAAAATCAAGAAGTTTAATTAGGGTTGTAAACGAACCAAACGTTTGGCAAACTATTCGTGAAATTTTCTGCGAGGAGTTCGTTTATGTTCGTCCGTTTAGTAAATGAGCGAACATGAACAAATAATTTCATTTGACTGAGTATACGAACAAACACGAAAAGAGGCTATGTTCATTGAATTATTTTCGTGAACGCTCGATAAGGTGTTCGTTTATGTCCTTTAATACATGTTTGTTCGATTTTATATTTTTTAATGACTATTCTAATCTTATCATACATATATGTTTAAGCAAATTTATTAACTATAAAACAAATGTATATGAGTATTATCAGATTAATTTATATGCAAATTAACATGAGTATGAATGCCAAAAAAAAGAGTAAAATGCGGTTTTCGTGCCTGTGGTTTATCCAAATCTGCGGTTTTAGTAAGATAGTTTCAAATTTGCGATTTTCGTCCATTTGGTTTCATTTCACTTGTAATTAAACTCAATCTCACTAACGTCGTTAAGTCTGGTCGTTAAACCTATCATTATGCCCATTGCGTGAGGGGCAGTTTTGTCCTTATTTCCCAAATACAACCCAGCCCCTCATGTGAAGAGGGCTTGTAAATTAGGGTTGAGGTTTATTTGGGGATAAAAAGGACAAACTGCCCCTCACGTGAGGGGCACGCCGATGAGTTTAACGACCAGACTTAACAAGGTTAGTGGAGTCGGGTTTAATTGCAGGTGAAATGAAGCCACATGTTCGAAATCGCAAATTTGAAACCATTTGACTAAAACCGCATATTTAGACAAACCACATGCACGAAAACCGCAGTTCTCTCTAAAAAAAACAACACAAACTTGGTAGCCAGACCGAACCGTTAACACATGCCATTCTTGGCTCGACAAATCATTAATTTCATATATACCCTTATAAACATTGTAACTACCATATATATATACCCAAGCAAAATTAAAAATATCATATATGTCTTTACAAAATAACTATATTACCCTTAGTTTTCTAATATTTTAATTTCATATATGCTCATTTTTATGAAATAGACAATTTTACCTCTTTCTATTACATTATATATTCATATATTATGTTATTATTTTAATTTTGATCAACCTTTCTTGTCTTTGAAGACAACCAGATTGTCTCCAGTCGCTTCTTCAAAATTGCAAACCCTTTGAAGGTTTATCGCATCACCAGGGTAACATGCCCATTTATTAAATTATTTTTTGATGAATTATGTATATATGCTATATTAACAACTTTATAAGAGTATATATGAAATTCCACCATAGACAAATCAAACAAAACATCGTTTGTATTTATTTATGTTCGTGAACCGTTCACGAACAACTTCATTTCCTTAATGACGAATATGAAAAAAAATTGTTTAACTAAGTATTCGTGAACCGCCTGTTTGTCCAATAAAAACTTAACGAGCGAACTTGAACAAAGTATTGTTCATTTCGATTTTTAAAGCCCTAAGTTTAATGGTCAAAAGTAACATAATTATTGATGCAAAATTGTGTAATGGTTGGGGATTTAAATGATTGGAAATGGCACCAAGACCCATTTAAAAGGGTGAATGATACCACTATTGCTTTAACCCATGCCGCTACTGTCTAACGTATGCACACATGCTCCCTCTTGATGTGACCTCGACATGATCTTTTGTTATCGACACATATAGACAAATTATATGTGTTGATTAACTCATCAAAATCAATAATTAAAGTACAAACTAAAACAGGATTGTTCCTAAGTATTTTTTATTTTTTATAAAAATATATGAAATAGTGAATTGGTATTAGATTTCTTTATGTTTTGGAGAGAAAATTGTTAGAAAAAAGAGGTAATTAAAAAACATCATAAAATATTGGCTAGGTTTTCCATTCTGACAGCTCTTATCCTTATATCTTTGTATTATTGGCAGTTTTGATCACTTAACTTTCCCAAAGTCTTATTGACGACTGTCTTTTGACAAGCGTCGTGAAAATATCTTTATACGTATATGCTAACTTGTAAGTTTTATATGGGGTGTTATATAGTTTCTATTGCGGGTCCATCTATGGTTTATTGATTTTTTCATAAAATGTATGATGTTAGTTTGGTTTATGAGTTTTACATGTTTTTTTTTTACTTTTAAGATATTGGTTTCTTAGTGTTGTTTATTGTGTGTACTATGGCTGTGGTCATGAAGAACCCAGCCTTTTGTTCCTAAACAGCTAAACAACGTATACTAAAAACGTGTTGGTGATTTTATTAGTAAGTTATATATATATTGATAATGTACATGTAGGAGCGTGCTTGCGGTTAATCGGTTAAATAAGGATATTTTATTATGCTTGAAGGACATCACATATTTTGAAAAGTTCTATGTCAGTTCGGTTTGGTTAATATAGTTGCATGAGAAACCAAAACCGAACCACATTTTGGTTAATCAATTATGACTTGATCGAATAATCATTTAAATGTATGGTTCGGTTTAGTTGCTTACTTAAAGATATTTGCCCACCCGTACATATTTTTAGTGAAAAGAAAATGTATCAAGTATACCCATTTTTTGCTCCAATGGTCAAAATATGAGTATTAAACATACTTTAAGAGAATGAGAGTTGAGCAAGCTATCATCGAGAGAGTTGAGCAAGCTATCATCGAGAAATAACTAAATGTGAATTGAACATAGCTAAACCTTAAAAAAACCATAGCCAAAACTTCAGTTTTACTTTGGTGTTTGCAAGTTAGGGCTCATTTCATTGTATAATGGTATAGTGGTGAAGGAGAATGGGATGGTTGGTTATGTTTTGTGGTTGGTGAGTGTATGGTTGACAACCTTTTTGCGCGGTGGTAGTGATGGATAATGGATAGGCTGGCGGATATGGTGGTTTAAGTGTAGTGATAATAGCGATTGAGGGTCGGTAGTAGCTCTCATAAATAAAATTTACTATATAAATGTTATTAGGTTGTGTTTAGTGGTGCCATGGAGGAGTGTCAACCGACCACCAAGTCAACAAATGTGGGTGCCAAAACCATTATGCGGCCATAGGGGGGGGGGGGGGGGGGCTTAACAAGACTTTGTTTATATGTGTGTGTGTGTATTAAGGTTAAATAACAGTATAAGATATTAAACAAATACCAAATTATTAATAAAACTAATAATTAGTAAAGAAAAAATAAAAAGAAAATTAATTGCAGCCACTTATGTGTTAACATTTGTCACACAACTTTAGGTTGTCTTACTGCTCGGATCATGACCTTTTATTGATTTCTTTTTATTTTAATTTTTCATTGCAACCTGGTTGGTGAAAGTTACCAATAAAGGTTGTCTAACGAGCATGAAGAGGGAAGAGAAGGCAAATACTTAGAACTATAACATACCTCTTTTAACTTAAACCACTACAAACAACCTTATGATAATACCAGAGAGGAAAAATTAATTAACCATAAAAGAACTTTTGTGTTGCACGCTTGTGTCGACTTCATAGGAGTGTCCCCTCTTGTTGGGATTAGGGACACTGGATTTGTAGCAGGCCAGGCAGCATTGAAGGCGGCATCGGGTAAGGTTGCTAAACACGAGAGAGCTTGTTTGGAGAATCAACACGTGTTTATCCCCTTCGCCTTTGACACTTTTGGTTTCTTAGCTCCGGATGCCGTGAACCTTTTGAATAGGGTTCAGAAAGTTGTGTATAGTAACGTATCAGTCCATAAGAATCAAAACTTTGTTTTTAGTCGGATTGGATTTGCTATCCAAAAGGGGGTTGCGGCGCAGCTTGTTGCCCGCTTACCTGCCACTTCATTGTAAATCGTTTAGATGTTTTTATGTAATATAAAAATAAATTAAAACTATTTTTACTTTTACAATAAAAGTGACAGTCTCCAATTTTTGTGAAGTCAGAAGAAGCAATTAATCGGCAAAAATGGATTGAGAAGGGTAATTGTGCAAGAATCAAACTTTAGTTTAGACTAGGTAATGCATGGTTAATCTACAAGTATAGAGAAAACTATGATTTGACTCTGTGTAATATTGGTGGGCTACCATTAAACCACTAAAAACTAAATTGTGCATGTTGGACCCATTTGTTTTTCTGGCTAGCTCAGTATGCTCCCTGCTGTGTAATTGTTGGTTAAATGGCCAATATACCCTTCACCTTTATCTTCATCATCAACATTCAACATCTAAGAACTCTAACACGAACACAAACCCAGAAAATATCTGACTAAGAACCCAAAACCCAAACCCAGAAAACATATAAATTTTTATTCAAACACATAAATTAACATCATCAACATACCCACTTAAACCCAAATAGGTATGTTATACAAACCCATAAATCTTATATCACCGCCACCACCGTACATAATTTCGACGGAGGTGACCGCCGGAAAAACAAGAACACGTTGCCGGAAGTTCAAGAAAGATGTCCGAATTTGAATTTGGAGTTGAGAATGACCCAGTGCACCGCCACCACCACCGACTTCATCCTTCACCATCGTCGTCTTCATCCACCACCACCGTCTTCATCCACCGCAACCACCACCGTCTTCATCCACCATAATTCCTTAGTGTTTAGAATTGATTCCAAGCTACAAAATTTGAAAAGCCCCAAATATTTTCGAAACCCTAGGTTACGAATGTTCACGGCTCTTGCAAACTGGAAGAAAATCGACACATGGGTTTTGTTCTTCTCGAAAAATCACTAAAGATCCATATATTTTTTTTTAGATTTGATGATGATTTTAGAGAAATATAGTAAGAGAAGATGATGAATATGGTGTTCTTGAATGAAGTTGAGAAGATGATGATGGTGGTTGAAGAGTTGCTCTATTATTATTATTATTATTTATCTAATTACTAAAGTGTTATTGAACCAAACGGTCAACTTAAAAACAGGGGTTCAATACGCACAATCAGTGGCTCATTTCAGCATTATAAAAAACACATGGGTCCAACATGCGCAATTTAATTATCAGTGTTCTATGGTAGCCCGCCTATATTTCACACAGGAAGGCAAATCATAGTTTTCTCACAAGTATAAAATAACGTTAAAATGATCTTGGGTTATTATAAGAGAACGTTTTTAGTGTCTTGCATAGCTAACTAGGTATTTTCATAAGTGACATAAAACACTACCTGACTACCAAATAGAAAACTAAAAAAAAGGAGATATTTAATAATTAAAATAGTTTTAGTAACTTTTATGTTTTATTTATTATCTAATAAAACATAACTTAGTTTATGCAGGCCTTTGTAAACTCCTTTAAAAAGGTAAATTAAGATGCTTTAGTTGATTGGTGAATTCATTATGTTACCTCCACATGGCTTTGTGTCTAAACAAATGCCATAAATGGACAAGTCAGAATTTACCCAGAAATCAGGCCTTCGATCTTTTAGTTATAACCTTTTTCTTTTATTTATTTTAGGTAGGTTGCTAAGTGTCATTGATCAACTGTTTGAAAATTGTGTTCTTTGTTGCATTTGTTGCCAGGACTTATCGGGCAGCGGGAACGAGGCAAGTACATACCTATTTGTGCTTGCACGACGAACGTGTCGCTTGTCGCGAGCCATTGCCACTCGCTTGATGAGTCTAAGGCAGGACGAAACCAGTAGACCCTTATCATAAGCAGACAGATTTGTTGTCCTTCGAACATCACACAGAGTCTGAAAGATTGACCCGTGACATAAGGCTATCTACATTGACCTAACAACATATGGCTATCTACATAGACCCATGACATAAGGCTATGTACATCGGGTGTTCGCGCCAGTATATGTGCATGGGAGGGACGCTAAATCCATGTGAATATATACAGTGGCACATATATATTTTATTTTTCTAACAATTTTAAAGTGTAATTTTAAATCCGTTTCAACACTTTTCAAGTGCCAGTTTTGCATTCTAATCCCCAACCCCTACATGTTTACAACCACTTCTTCATCATGAATCCAATAGTATTAAAACGGGAAAAGCAATTCTGTCTTCTTCGGGCTTGATTTCACACATCTATATATTTCAATACCGGAAACAAGTAAGTTAGCATCTGAGTCAAGGAAACATAAGAGGCAATTGATCTCTATTAAAGATTATCTTTATATTTAGTGTTGGGAAAGCAAAGATAATGTTTCACATCTAACAATTAAAGGGTACAAGAAATGATAGACTTCTAACATGCTTGTAAAAATCAATGGAGGTGGTGTTGTGGTAGCTAATATATTTGTTATACCATTTAAAGGCGTAATAAAGTTTCGAGTATATTCTTTTACAAGTTGAATATAGGAGACATAGTGAGGATTTTTAGGGATTGTTTCTAAAACTAATTTTGTTTTGTACCCCAATTGCCCTTTCTCTCATTATTTAACCACAACTAATTTCCACTTATTTATTTAAGTGACATGGTATCATCGAGTTTGGATCAAATACAAATTAAATTAACATGCTAAGAGGGGGAGGGGTGGTGCAAATCTCCTCACACACCACTCTCAATGGTGATGTGTCACATCACCAATCCCAAATCCATTACATTTTGATGGAATTTGGTAGGGATGGTGGTGTGGTGTGGTGTGATGGATTTTCAATATTCCGGCCACCTTCACCGGACCTTTTTCTGGCCAAAATAACTCACTCATCCTGAAGAACAACTTCATTAATACTGGGTTTCACTCAAATCCAACCAAAACCCACTTCCTAAACACCCTCAAAACCCCAAATCCACCTTCACCCTATATCGTCAGACCTTTTTCCGGCCAAACACCAACCAACCAACCACCAGATCCGTACCCGGCGACACTACCAACCACCAGATCCATTCATCACGCACCAGATCCGTTCATCACCGGAGCTCCGGCAAGAAAAAATCACCGGAACGGACCTTTTTCCGGCCAAACACCAACCAACCAACCACCACACCCTCCCCTCCAACAGCTCCTCCCCTCCAACGTTCCATTTTCCTCGATTTTCACCTCCTAACTTGCGTGATAGCTATCACGCACACCACCCCCATCACGCGTGATGGGCGGCCGGCGACGGTGTGCAATGAGCCATCATGCGTGATGCCGGCCTCCTCACGCACCACCCCGCCCCCTTTAACTGTAAGAATTAAGTATTATTACATTACTTGTAAAGTGTGTTTAATTTGTAAAGTATAACATGCTAAATGTAAAGTATTATTACATTACTTGTAAGTATAATTACAATACTTGATTCTCACAGTTAGCACGTTAATTTAATTTGTACGTTAATCCTCTCCGTCAACATTAACCATTAATCTAATAATCAACGTTTCAAATAGATTTAATTGATCATAAAGAAAACTAAGGTTTTCTCATTGGCCCTATGTATAAAAAAAAATTGTAGTGTCAAAAACAAACAAAATTAAAAATAAAAATAAAAAACAGCACATTTATCTAATGTCCCAATATATTGACCACTTTTTCCCCAAACAATTTCAAGACAAATTAACACAAAAATCAAGATGAAAACTTGTTTTTTAATGTTACTCTTCAGCATTAGTCGTTACCATAATTGTATGAAATAGAAAAACGTTAAACCTAGGTTGTTCACAAGCCAAATGCGTTGAGCAATGATATAGCTAGTTGACTTGAACTCTATATAAAATACGAATATCAATAAAATAAATAGAAAGGTACAAATTTTCTTAAAACAAAAGAATACATAATTTTTTTTTGGAACAACTTATGTGCGCTCTGTTTGTTGACCTAATCATCAGTAACACTTATGCTTTACGAATCAAAGCTTTCCAAATAAAGAAAGATCATGTTTATTAGTTAATAAAATAATCTGCACACGACGTTATTAAAAAAATGTACTTTTTAAAGAGATTCTAGTTCTAGTTAATATAATAAAGGTTTGAAATATATATCGTATATAAAAATAATAAAGATGCCATGAGGTTTAATAAATAATAATGGACTAATCACAACATGCCGACATTTTTAGTCAACGAAACTAGGCAGGTGAAGTTGTAATTTGATATTTAGGGGCCTTTAGCAACATTTTGTTGAACCATTAAGAGGTATTGTGATTAAGAGTTAATTTCTGAATCATTAAGTAGGTTTTTGAAATTTGTCTGTAAGAGAGTTCATGAACTATTAAAAGGTGTATTTTAAATGAACTAAACACATTCTATCCAACTATCTCTGATCGATCCAAATGTAGTCTCTTAATATAATCATTAATAGACTACCAAACAACCCATTAAGGCTTATTAATTTCATGTTCTTTTTTCCTTTTCAGATCGTCTTTGTATTAACATTTGTATCATATAGGCCAATATTGTTACTAGTCGTGTGAGGAAATACTTTAGGTGATCACACATCATGGAATCATCTCATCTAGATACGTTATATTGTTGAGTTTTGCTCTCATCCAAAGTAGTCACGCTTAAAACACACCGACAATATTAGAGACAATACATTTCTTATGGCTTAGTGTTTCTCTTACGGACGAGACTTAATGATGCGAGATTGAACTAATATGTCACAAACACCAACTTCGTGTCTCGTTGTTTTGAAAAAGGTTTTCCTCACCATTGTAAACAACACAGAACATAAGTGACTATAATACTCTTTGCAACATCATACCTCTCATGAGTCGTGCCAACCGCTATTGTCCACTTGTCAAAAAAAAAGCCCGATGATTTTTTTCTTGTTGTGCGACTGGAAACTTAGATGGAGGTCACCCATCTCGTAATTCTTCTGTTATCCACAATAATTGCATACAAGTCGCATCGTGTTATGACTTAGTATCTCATATAGACAGAGTTGGACATAAATACATAACGGTATATAATTTGTCTAAAGTGAATATAATTTATAGTCTTTAAATAAACCACGATATAAATTAACTATTAACCTTCCGAACTTGACATGACCCTTACTTTAAACTTGATATTACATAAATGTCGATCACGTGGTGGCACCTTAAAAGTTATCCCGTAATTAAACTACCCTGCTCTTGTAACATACTAAAACATTATATATTATTTTATTTGAGATAACTAATTATAAAAAAATAACTTTCCCAAATATTATGGGGTTATATATTGTGACTAGAAGGACTAAGAAAACAAAGAAAGTCAAATTATGCGGTAAATCATACATGTGAAATAGACTAAACTTTGTACAAATAGTTATATAATGGAAAAAGGTGTGTTAGGCCGCTCATTAGGCTGTGTGTTGTCCAGTAAAGCCTAGGGCGTTTTCAATACCACATAAGCACGTTAGCGTCAACTACATCTTGTTAGGATGTTAATATGGGGCATTTCCGAAGGGGCGGCAAAACAACAACGAGAGTGTGGGCTAGTCAGAAAGCGGGAGGGAGGAAAGTAATATCCCTTAAGGGGCATTTTACACCATATCATGATCACTTTTTTCAGTAAAAAAATTGTGTAGTGGACAATACCCTTCAATTATTACTGCTTTAAGACATGGATGAGCTTTTATTGTAGAAACATACATGCCCTTATAAGTTATAACGCCTCATAATGCCCATCGGGATGGTGTAGGGGCTTTATCCGCAATAATGCCTCATTCAACTGATCTTAGAACCGCACCAGCTACGTAACAGTGTTGTGCGTTTTAGCTAGCATATTCTAGCCCATGACACAACCTTAGAAAGAGAAAGTTGCAAAAGTTGTGTGTAAGGTGCAATAATGAGAGAGCAGCCAAATTGAATGTTATTAGATTAGAATACCATCACCGTAAATGTTATTATCCGCTTGCTTACGATTCTTGAAATCAGGCGGAGTTTGAACACAAAGGGAATGATCCATACAACAAAAAATGGTTATTTTCTATTATGAAATGTGGTGTTATATTCACAGCGAAACTAGCAATTGACTAGAACCTGAACAATACAAAGAGAACAAAAGTTTACAGCGACTCCGAAGAAAGATGATCATTATTAAGAGTCGGTTATATTATATGAATTTATCATGGCATATTTGTCAACGACCTCATCCATTTCATTTATGTAAAGAATGGATATGGTCTCTCAAACCCCTTTAACTGAAAGTGTGTAAAGACTTTGTCTTTGTCAACAGATCACCAGCCTCAATAATAACAATCTTTTGTAGCTCCGGTTTATGTTATTATATATAAATTAAATGCTTTGAGGAAGAGTATAAAAATATAATAGTTTAAAGGTTCAAACACAGGATCACATATAAGATATTTTATCAACGTACATATGTTTAAATATTATATATAATCTTTAAGATAATTAAACATCTCGATGAACATATACATTGAACTTGTTTAATTCTATGATCAAATTATCTTCAACTGCATCGACTAGTTTTCTTATATAAATATCAAGTACTTATAGATAACATATTTAATTAATGATTTGATTAAGTTTTGCACAACTAACTAGTCGATTAAATCAATAATTATATGAAAATTTGATAGGGATGTTTGAATGATTTTCCAATTATTTCCTTTTCTTTTTTTGATTTTTCTAAACCATTTACGTGTTGTTCTTGAGTTTTTTAACTAAGGAAAGAAAAGGAAAGGAGAGGGAATGATAAAAAAAGGAAGGGAAGGGAAAGAAATTTTTTTTTAATTAGGTGTGTTCTTGAGTTGGAAGAAAATTAGAGAAAAGGAAATGATAACTGTTAGGGCACGGAAATTTGACACTGTGGATACGTTATCCTGACATGTGTTCTTGGATCAGTTATCCTTAGACAGATCCTGTCAGGATCAGTGGTCCTCAGTACTTGGTATTATTAACAATTGTTTCTTGTGTGTATGTTGTTATTTAATAAGTATAACGGCTCCAAGACTTATTCCACCGGATATCTCGCTATTGAACTTGTCAAACACATGGTCAAATGGCTGTAACGTTTAGTGGGAGAAGTGGCGGATTTATAGGACTTCTTGTTGTGTCACAAATAACTGAGTACTGAGGATATGTTATTCTTGAAGACGTGTCTGGATCAATTATCCTTCTGAAGAGTTCCAGAGCTATGTCAGGATCATAGATCCTCGGTATTTGGTGCTGTTAACGGTTGTTTCTCATATGAATGTTGATATTTATCAACATTAACGGCTCCTAGACTTATTCTTCCACTTATTTCGCTACTGGACTTCTATGGCACGTGGTCAAAGTGATGGGAGTGGCTAGTGGAGGACTTGCGGATTTTTAGGAGTTATTATTAGTTAGTTATTTTATTTTTCCTTTATAAATATTTGAGTTGTGATCACCTAGGACACACACGGTTCACTAGCTTTACTACTGCAGATTTTAGCTCACAAATTCTCTGTAATCGCACACACACTTAGCTCGTTTGTAATCGTTGATCAACAACTCCACAACACTTGTAACCACCTTTTATTATTAATATAGTTGACGGTGATAGTTTTTACCGTCCGGGGGTTTTTTATGCCGGAGATTACTATAATCACGTACTATCCGACCAAAGGTTACCTCGTTGATCCTTGACCGAAGTGATTCGACCAAAGAGTACCTCTCTAATCCTTGACCGAAGTCATTTGACCAAAGATTACCTTGATAAGTTTTGACCGAAGTAAGATTATCGTAATTAAGAGTTTTTTCCCTCGTGATTAAACCCTTGTGTTCATCATTATTTCGTTTACATATTCATTATTATCATCATAGCACTAGACCTCACAATTACGAATTTGGATACATTATCCTTAGCAGATTTTTGTCCAAAACAATAACTATGTTATTAAGTTGGATGTGTGTTCTTGACCTAATGAAGTAATGAAGAAGATGAAAAGATTAGTGGGTAATATTGTAATTTGATTTTTTATCCTTAGTAATCAACCAATTTTTTAGAGGATAATTTACTAGGAAAATATATCAATTTAATCATTCCTAACTGCTCCTCGTTTCCTTTCCATCCTAAAAAAACTCAAGAACACCCATTTTTTAACTATCCTTAGCTTTCATTTCCTTTCTCTCCTTTAAAAAAGCTCAAGAACAGGAAGTTATTGTGTAAAATTACAATTTATCTTTTAGAATAACTAAGACAACCATAAATTCTACTCCTAAATCTAAACAACTATCCAATATAATGCGCGTATATACACACACATGAAAACCGTCTAAAGATGAGCATTTCATTAGTTTTACACTTTTACCCAACAAATCCACAATCATGCATTGATAAACCTGTCCCACATAAATTTCATAAAATTGGTCACGGTTCATGAATATTATTTCTCACGGTTCCGGGCCAGGTACCAGTTGTACCCGGTGTCTGCCATCCAAAACTCGTGAACCCATTTCTTGAATATTCACCCAAGTTCTTCTAGGAGTTGGCTACTTTATTTAACGGTGATCACTCGCCACTTCACTCACAAAATAAGGGGCCAATAGGATTCTTTAGATCAACCAAACAATTCTCGTTGATAAAGCAGGTCTCATGGATCATCAAACACAACTTGTTCTTAGAGTTCTTCCGCGATTTTAATCAAGTTTGGTTAGTTAACTTCGTTGATGATTTTTTTAGTGCATGATTTCATGGTAAGCTTCGATTATAATCATATAGTGTATAGTGAAGATTAGATAGCCAGAACTAAACATACTATGTTGTAGTCAGTTATAGATGGCTTAATATAAATTTCTCTAAAACATCAGTATGTTGTATTAAGTAAGCAATCTCATAATCAAAAGAAATATCAGTGCTCATAATCTCAATGTAATATAGTGAATTACCAAAATTAACATAATCTAGGTAAACAGTTACGCATATATTCACTTAATAGGGCGGGTGGGTGGGTGGGGGGTCGGGTTCGACTTCTATAAGTGCATGCCATTAATAGGAGACAACGCCACTGTTCTGTTATGTGATTCAATTCAGGTAGAGTGAGTTATATGCGGTTGATAAGCCTTTCAGAGTCATCCAGAAATCGGATGCATTAAATGCGTTAGAAAATAAGTTAAAAAAAGGTTAATCGTTATTGAATATATGATACCTTCTAACTCTATCATTATACATTTTTGTTTGTAAAGCTATGTGTAGTAAAGCGCTACAAAATGAGAGATTTTCAACACGTAACGGCACGCTAGCAGTGTGACGAATTTCATTTTAGGGTGTTGTCACCCCCCCCCTCCCTTTTCGTTTTTTTAAAAATATTTTCATCACACATCCGGTGACAAATCTATAACCCCCCCCCCCCACACACACACACACACTCACACTTGTTGCCTAGGGCGGTGTTGTCACCCAAAAACCATCAAAGTTGCCGCCCACTATACATTCCCTAATGGAACAAACTTTTACCCCTTGAAAGTACAGATTAACACAAACCAATATTTAGATAGTACTAAAAGTGTTAAAACATAAATTAACACAAAAATACAAGTTTTTTTTGGCTTTGAGATCGATCAACACAAACAAGATGCGAATTGTGTGTCAGTACACAAGTAAACAACCATAAGGAGTAACTACAACAACATTCAAACAGACCCAAAGACACACTTATTAAAAGTAAACCAGACATACTTATTAAAACCAACACACATGTTGTACCATTCATCCATATGAGTTATTCAGGGGCTTTACCACCATATTAGCATGGTGCATACATACAAATGCACAAACTATTCTTAAATTACTCTCCCATTGACGAGAGAGCGTCTAATCAAATTATGTTGATAAATGTCCCATTGTCGATGTCACGGTCTTATCATGCATCCACATATGGACATATGGTGATCCAATGAAAACATGGCAACCAAAGATAGTCATAATAGACCTATATACATACTAAGGTCAATCTCATAGCTACCAACTTTCCTAACTGTTTTTATGTACCAAATTCATTAAACCTTAACTTCATCACCAACAAATCCCATTCAATTCTCCCACAACCCCAAAGATAACCACCCAACTGTTGACCATATTAACACACATCTAATGTAACATGACAATTATTTCTTTTCATTTAATAAATAAAATGTAACGAACTTAGTATCGGTCCCTAAAGCGGCATGAGATAAGAACCACAGATAGTGAGAGCTGAGATTTTCTATAGATTTACTCTATTATTTTATTACACACAAGGGCATATATGAATAAATAAACAATCCATAAATAAATAAAAAATGCCATCTAGATGACCAACCATTAGAGAACAAATGAAGGGAACTTCCAGGCCCTGGCACATCCCTGTCCTCAAAGAGTGAGAATCAGACAGGCTTAACAGTACCCCCTCTGTGGACCATCATTTTCCCTTTAATTCCAAACCCCACCTAATAACATATATTAAACCAGACCCCTCAAACATACAACTCCTTATGCACAATGTACACATCACTAGATTGAATTTGCTCATTTGAGAAAAGTGCTACCCTTTTTTGAACCCATTCCTAACAAAAGAATAATCAAAATGTAGGAAAAGACAAAACAACAAAAACATCATCTCTTTTCTTCTCAACTCATAATCACTATTATTACCATCATACACAAACATATAAACATCCCTCTTTCATCATCTTTCTCAAATCTATGAAGAAATATGAACAAGACCTCACAAGTTTCTTACTTTTTCAACCCAAAACCAGACCCATCTTGTTTGCTACTTAAACCACTTTAATTCCTGATGGCCTGCAGGAGACACTACCTCCTACCCACACCCCATACCCCTATCCCTAGTCCCCTACCCCCACCTACAATCTTATTATTTTCTATTCATGTTTGTTGTCTGCAAATCACATTCCTGGAAACCTGGATTTCATCATCATGTGTATGCATATTAATATTAATATTATAGAGCTGTTGGGGTTGTAATCTACTGCTGCAATTACAATTATATCAAGCAAAGTCTAGGGCCCATTAGATAGCAAAAGATCATCTTTTCAGCGGTTCAAGATTCTTTTTTTGCTACAGCTTAGTGCGTTTTAGGTTTCAAGTTTCAAGTTTTCATTTCAACCAACTTGTGGTTTCAGATCAAGTTGGTTTTGGTATAATATTATTATTAGCTAAAGGAGCATCAGATTCTGCAGATGTCAAATATTAATCAGAATAACCCATCTCAGTTCAATAGAGGATCATCTTCATCTTCTTTCTTCTCTTATGCACCTTTGAATTCATCAAATGTAACCCTAGATCAGCCACGTGTCCACCAAAGAGAGAGTTATCATCATGGGTTACAAGAACAGATCCAAGCACAAAGAGAACAATGTGTACAAAGAGAATCAAGCACAAACCCAAACCCAGATCCAGATCCAATGCCACCACCACCACCACCACTGTCATCCTCACCATCACCAACGAACAGTGTGGAGGCTGCAGTGGTGGTGAGATATAGAGAATGCCAGAAGAACCATGCTGCTAGCATGGGGGCTTATGTGGTAGATGGGTGTGGTGAATTTATGGCTAATGGAGAAGAAGGTACTCCGGAAAGTTTAAAGTGTGCGGCGTGCGATTGCCACCGCAGCTTCCACCGACGAGAGGTGGAAGGTGAGGCGCAATCCACGACGGCATGGATACTGGGTTTACAAAACCCGGTATCCATACCACCTCGTGGTGGTCCTGTTGCTGCTATTGCGGCTGCACCAGCAATGCAGCCGCATTATCAGCAACAACACCCCCATCGGTACGCCCACCAAACGACGCCACCAATCATGGTGGCGTTTGGTGGGAACAACAATAATAGTGTTGCACCGATGGAATCGTCGAGTGAGGATCTCGAAATGTACCAGACACACCCGGGACAACATCCGGTAAAGAAACGGTTCCGGACAAAATTTACGGATGAACAAAAGGCGAAAATGCATGACTTTGCGGAAAAAATAGGGTGGAAGATTCAGAAGCAAGATGAACAAGAGATTCTACGGTTTTGCGAAGAAGTTGGACTTAAAAGGAAAGTGTTCAAAGTATGGATGCACAACTGCAAACAAGCCTCCAAGAAGAAACAAGAGTAAGATTTAATTTAACTTAATTAAAATTTGGATTATCTTTATTATCATATCATTAAAAAAAACATTGAAAAAACTCATCCTAGTAGTTATAATTTGATGTGTTTATTATTTTCAGTCTAAATCAGACATTAATTTCCTCTATTAATTTACAGTTTAATCTTAATCTATCACATTGTTTCTTCTTGTACTATATCTTCACTGTGCACCCTTCAACTTTGGGACCATTTAATACTTTCTTCTGCACTAAAGGGTCATACCCTACACAATAATACATCTACCCTAGAATCTAAAATATCCTATATATTTCCACAACATGTTATAAGCATAAATGCATTTCATTCAAGAAAACTTATCAAATTATATATAATTTATGAGCTATGAGACAATTCTATATGAATACTACAATAAGAAATAGGATAGTGTGATTTAAGTAGTGTTCCAAAAGGACTGCATTAGATTCATTGCCTATTAGGTGCATGGCATCAGGTAGTAATACTACCTGCAACTCAAAATCCTACCATAACTATAACTATAACAATAATATTAATTATTGGTGATAATAATGACAACAAATATAATATTAAAAGGCTTAGAGAATCCAAAAGTATAATTAAATAACTAGATTAAACCCTAAACCATTTTTTGGTCCAATTAATTATTAAAGAGGAAGGGGACAAGTGCCAACTAACACAACCTGATTCCAACCACTTTGTACCCCACACTCAACTCAATTAGAAACTTACTAATGTAGCTTAAGATCAAGCATATACTATAAATAGAAATGAAACTGATAGCTCAAGAAACCAATAATTGGAGTCCTCCGATTGGATGCAATGTTAAGACGTCTACGGAACTAAAACATTAAGCAAGTGGGCAGATAAGCTAAAACTTATTGTAGTTATCTTTACCATAATTAGATAATGATTTGATTTTGTTTCCTTTGGAAATATCCTCAATTGTATTAGCTACAAGATTATCATTACTCTTTAAAAAGGTTTAGAAAGTGCCAAACCGCTTATATGTGAATGCATGATATAGGTGATATGTGGATATAGAACTTCCAATATTATGTCTATATGCAAAGTACCAGAATAACTTTTGGCAAGTTTTTTTCTGAATTATACCATCCACATTCAATTCATAGGTCACAATATGACACAGACTCTTGACCTAAAAAGGTCTTATGACACATATCAATGTGATGACAAACAAATAAACATGTCTACCGACTAATATCCCACTTAGAAGTAGGGCCTCGGGAAGGTGAGTCAGGGGCAAACTTTACCCTCATGATCTCAAGAAATAAGAGATATTGCTTCCAATGAGACCATGTACTCCATTTTTCGTTTTCTTTTATAGTATATATATATATATATAAGTACTAGTAACATTGAACATATATCAAGTGATGAAAACATCAATTTATTACGGAAGCCAAATGATACCTTATAAGAGCAAATATTAACACTAACTAGTAACTACACCAGCTCCTTAGGCAGCAAAGAATGAAACTCCACCTTGGCACCTTACTGCCATATGCAACTCACTTCCAACAAAAAATAAATCATTGTATAACTTTACCTTAGTAAAACAAAAACCTACAATAATGTAAATGCCTATCCTACCAACAAAGAGAAAAGACCTTTTAAGGGGCTGTCGGCACGCATACATGTTGGATACTCATGGGCTCATGGCTTCTATGTTTCCATTGTTTCTCCTTTATTGATTCCTTGAAACCCCTACCTTAGCTTAAGTTGCACCGTATGTATCAAAAGCTTGATCTTTTCTTTAAAACATTGTTTCTTTAATAGAATCTTAAGCTTTACTAACCAGCTTTAAAGCCATATCATAAGCATCAGTTGACTGCATATATAGCCTTTGGCGAAAGTGTTTTACCATTCATTCCATCATTCCATGGATGCTTTAATTTCAGAACCTTTGGCTGTAAGTATTTTGCATGTTGTGATCTACTTTCTCATGTGCATACTCATAAACACTAGACATCTTATCATTCACAGCTTCTTTGACATTTTGGGTCATATTTGAACCTATAGTCAATCTTTACCAGCATCATATGCATGATTACCTTTCTCTTCTGCTGTTTCTTCAGCACTACCCGTGAAGATTCAAACCTTTATCATGTGCTAGTTTCATATGATTTCACACTTCCAACATCTTAGCAGTCTTCTAATTTGCATCACTAACCACTCTTTTCAGAAACGTACTTTGGAGATCCTGAAAGAAAATAGGCCTAATGATGAGCATACGCACATGCTTATTATGTATGCATGTGTATATGTAAAATACCTGCCAGAAACTGCACTGTTAGCATCCTGGTTTAAACCCAAAACCCCTAAATCATTTCCAAACATTCGTGATATTAAAACGACTGATAATAAAAAGGAATCTCTTTGTGCCTTCAATTTTTCTAGTCATCTTGCCTCTATACTGCAACCGAAAGTAATACAATTTGATGCTATACTTACAAACTCATCATTGTCCAATAAAACGGTTAGCCGGATATGAGATGTAATGTAACTAATCTCAGGAAACTCGCCTGCCAAATTAGTAATATCGAAACAACTGAGAAGAAAAAATGAATGTATTTGTCTTTGATTTCTCTTGTCATCTTGCCTAGCTACTCACCAATAGATACTATATATGTGTAATAGTTTTACATAATTAAATTAACTAAGTTACTATATATGTGACAAACGTACACAAGATATTAAAATTAATCAAATTGAAAAATGATTTGGCTGCCCTAACTGCTAGCGGTTTGTTAACGATAAGCAATTCACATATATAATGAGGCACTGGATGGTTAATTAATTAATTAATTATAATTAACCCAAGGTGGCCATTAAAATAATAATAATAATAATAATAATAATAATAATAATAATAATAATAATAATAATAATAATAATGAATGAAGTTGGTAATACAAAAACCTAATCTAGCATGCTGATCGAATAATTAACTGGTGTAAATTGTTAAACGGAGACAATGAAATAGTGCTTACCAGGCGACTTTGGTTGCGGCAAACCGTCGTAAGGCCATCACACCTACGAAACCACCCGTTTTCCCCCATTATTACGAAAATAATTAAACTGCAAATGAATTAATTAATTAATTAGGGAGAATTTGAGAAACTAATCAACCAACAAAGAGTTTGGAGGAAATCGAAGATGCTGAAGCGGTCGGTGAGAGCAACCGACTGCGTTTGGCCACGTGGCGACCTCTGCTGGCTTTTCGTATTTGGGACTGGGCTATCTTCCCGCCACGTTAATTCTCTCAGTAAAATAGGAAGAATCGTGTACGCAAAGTAACAACGCGTTACGTTGTAAGAAAAAACAAACAAAAAAAAGTAAATGATTAAATGTATGTATACACAGGGAACGATAATTAATCTATCGTTTGTGGCTAGTAGGAGGCTTGGATGTTTTCGTGAAGACTCCACTCACTAAAATAAATCAAATTTAATCCATACTTATGTCGTTTTTGATAGATTATTACACTGAAAAATTTGAGTTAAGCCTTGTGTAAGGTTGTCAGTTCGAATATCAAGTTCACCCGGGTTTTTGTCCCACCGCATTTTACATAAGAGAATTTTGTTCTTGTGGCGGCACAACAACTGTCAAATGGCAGCTAACGGTATGGTTTCCCGGAGAGAATGCCAGAGCCAAACTCTGAAGCCAATGTGGGTCTAGTTAAACCAACATAGTTTGGCCATAGTGGAAAGACGGGACTTTCCAATTTTGAAAAACACAATAGCTAAATACACGAAAGTCGTCGTTCTAAAAAAAACATGAAAAATGATAATTTCCAAGACTATCTCAACAGCTCATCTTTATTATCCAAGGTGACTTGGCATTGTCATGTATAAGTGATGATACTGCAAACGAACATGCACTTTTTAACTCCATGACCATTGTTTCTAACATTTTAATCATCAATTCATCACTAAAGAAATACCAGAGAAATAAAATAAAGATGCTTAGGATGCGGGACACAAACGATCACGAAAAAAATATAGACGTTATTACTTTTAGTTTGATTGATCTTGGGTGACAATTGAGTATATTGACATCGGGTTTTCGATGAAAAACCTAACGAGAGTGGCTCCAACAGATAGTAACCCGGAATCTATAGAACCTAACCATCAATTATTGACGGTGTAGCGAAGAATTACCAAGGGAATCTTAGGCCAATATCGACATTCGCTTGAAAAGAACATGGTGGATCATATCATAAATCCAATATCATATCAACGATGGATTACTAATGGAATAGTTGTCATTGATGCTTTCCCATTAAACTGGCGATCTTTTAAAAAGAGGCGCAATTTTAACTAATATTATAATATTTTTAGGGAAGTTCCGTCAGGAATTACTAACAAAATGTTCCCTATAATAAACTTCTCAATGAAACTTATTTGTTTAGTAGTGGTAAATTATAGAGACAATTACGTGGGTAGCCTCTATAGCCTCTATGTAAGGTTATATTACAATTTTGATCACAACCTTTTGAAAATTACTCTTGCATTCCCGATTGTTTCTTGACCTCTTATTGGTGGGTTAATCTGCCAAACCGATTAAAGGTTTTAGAAAAGTTATATATGAAAAATGTTAATATTTGAAGTAAAGTATAATGATTTCACTTTTTTCATCTTGTTTTAAACGATATTAGCTTGGTGGTTGCGGTGTCTTTTCCAAATGGTCATAACACATATCAACATCTTCTTACCCAAGTTAATAAGAAAGTCAATATTCACGATCAAATTAGCTAGTGGCAATTCACGATCCAATAACATGCTTTAAAAAAAAAGAAAAAAACTTAACACACAGCCGTGTTTTTTAAAAAAAAAATCGATATAAATTTTATTGAAAGAGTGTTTGTATTAAAAACATAGTGATTTTTTTTCATACGTGTCTTATAACAAGCAACAAAATTGATAGACACTAATATTCATTCATTCTCTACATTCAAACTCATATTCTAGTATCAAACTCAGGTCTATTAGAGAGGAGGCAATCGATCAAACCACCAGAACAAGTTAATTGCTTGCAATTTGATTAGAAGAACAATTACTTAATATGCAACGCTAGATGTTAAATTTTAATTGAAAAAGTTACTATTCACTCCTAGACCTTTTACTATGAATATAGTTGATGCTGAAACATACATAGATGTTGATGTTCTTATGATACATATGCATGTACGATAAAATTGTTCTTCATGTATTGCAATTGCAAGTGCATAAAAGAAAACTAAATAAAATATCAACATAAGTTATTTTTTGTTTTATAAAATTTATCACAATAGAATGTTTATTCACACATTAGTAAGAGATAAAAGGTGTCGTAACTCCGATATAACGTTGTTGTGTAGAGGTTCAAATGAATGCTATCAAATCTATTATCATTAAGAGATACAAACCAATCTAGATTTTAATTGCTATCAATGTGGAAAACGGGTTACACGTGTTGAGAATCTAGTGGAGCTATCGTTGTTCATCGTTTGTGTTTTAATATAGATAACGTTACACTAATGATTATATGGGAAACTTTAATTAATTATAAGATACAACGAACGGTGACAATTGGTGGTTTAATGCTATTTTAAGAACATCATACAATTTTAATTTGTTTTGTTTCGATTACAAAGAGTACTTCGACGAAAATTTTAATGCATACCAATTAAGTTTCAATAAAACTAATCAAATGTATCGGAAAAAAAATTTGAAACGAAACAAAGTAGAAAAAGGGTTATCTGTTGCTTCATTAGTGTAGACCCAAATTCTATATATTTGTCGCTAATTTATCAAGACCAGTTGATGGTTTGAAAGAACTCACCACTTGAGTCAAAACAACTTGAATGTCTTATACATCTTATGATGTTCTTAAATCCTAATATGTCCGGCTACTTTGTTGTTCAACCTTTTTAATTATTGTCATATAAAATTGGCTATAACTATGGTCAATGGACATCTTTAACTCTTAGCCCAACATGGAACTATAAGTTTATAACCATGGTCTTCCCGTTTGTGTTCTTTTTTGAAGGTAGATTTATTTTCACTTCCTAAAACTCGAACTTAGAATGCTTAGGTGTTAAGAGACTTTGTCTATGTTATTGGACCACCAACTCTAACTTAGTCTTCCCGTTTGTGTCAGCGGATTTCTGAAACTTTTATACATTTGGGTTAATAAAGCTTTATGGTTTTTTTATGCTAGTGAATATACATTAGAAGAGTTTCAACTTGCATGTGTGTTACAATTTACAAATATGTTACCTACGTGTTATTTAATTATCTTTTTACAAGTCAAACAACTCCAAAAACAAGTTTTTTTTCTCATGAACTACATTGTTATTACCTCTTCTTCGTTATTCAAATAACAACAATAATAAATAACAAGAAATTAACCTATCATGTTTTTTCTATAATGCAACAATTTCAATTTCACATATTTCATAATTATACGAAACTTTTATGCAATGTTATAATACATGTTAAAAGGATTATTTGGGTTTCTGTGCCTAACACATGTATCACACATAATTTTAGTATACATATACACTTAGATCCAAAATACAAAATACAACAAAGTGAATGATTTGGTGAGACAACTAAGCCCTAATAAGGTGGTGTTGGTTAAGGATGGCCCATGTTGTAATCCTTATTGCATTCCTATTTCTTTGGTTTTCTACAACCAGTGGTATAGTGAGAGCTAGGTGTAGGCGGCACCCCATGTTTGTCGTGAGAAGTGTAAATTTACCCGAAATTTGTTATATGCAGTGTAAATTTAGTCATTTTCGGACGAAAATTTAAGCCCCTTGTTTATGAACTTTTTAAAAACGTTTTGAGTCTGGTCCCCTTTATGAATTTTTTAATACATTTTGAGTTCCCCCGATGTCTTAGTCCAAGCTTGGCCAGTGTTTACAACCTTAGTGTTTACAGCCTTACACATTTGCCAACTTTAGTTCCCTAAGTTTAACCCTATCATTAATCATTCTCAAATTTAAATTAGTACATTAACAAATAGCTACCATAACAAACTGAGCCAATACCATCCAAATTCTCACCGCGTCACCACCGCAACATATAAGGTTTAACCAATACCAACTCAGTTCCCGTCACACCCCAATAGTCGAAAACAAGGCAACTAGTTAAACTTTAACATAACTATATGTAAAGATTTTCCATTTGAAGTCGGTTTTGGCACTGGACTCTTGTTCAAGAAATCTCCAACTCGTAAATTACCAAACTACCCTCCTTTCATTTTCCATAACACGAAATCTATCTAATTTGGGGGTTTCTTAAAACCCTAAACTTGACAAAGGGGTTTATACTTAATACTTATTCTTATGCTTATACTTGAACCTCCAAATCTTCATCTTCACTGATAGCTTTATACTATACAAGGTCCGTCAATGGCGGCTTCCAAGTTAGCTTCGTTGGCTGCAGCCGCCGCCGCCGCCGCATCAACCACCACTCACGCGTACGCCGACGGTCCGTCGTACCGGTTCAATCCGTTCTCTCCATCTCCGAGTCCACCACAGCCGGCTCAACCGGAGTCGAACGCCGAGCCGAAGCCGGAGGTTGAGGATTCGAAAGGCGGATTTGATCCTGAAGCTTTAGAAAGAGGAGCTAAAGCACTCAGAGATATCAATAGTTCTCCGTTATCTAAACAGGTTATTGTTTTTATTATATTATTAATATTAATATTAATATTAGTATTAATGCTTTCGTTATAAACAGATTTAAGTTTGATATAAGTTTTTGGTATCAAAAGTTTATAATATGCTTATTTTGGATGCTGAGATTTGTGCGTATGATTATGATGGTTAAATTGCTGCTTAAAGTTTTCTTTCAATTAGGTTGGAAACTAAAGGAAGGATACAAGTTATTGATAATTGAACGAAAAACCGAAATGCCGGTTTTAGTTTTGGGCTAAATTGAACCAAAAACCGAAATGTCGGTTTTGGTTTTGCCATTTGGGATTGAAATTTTGGGCCGAAAAAAAGTTAACAAAAGATAATGAATTTAGATCATTTGTAATTTAGTATTTAATTTGATTATTTTGATTAATATATTTGGATTAAATATAGATTAAGCTATCATAAATTACTTCAAATTTTAAATAAAAAGTAAAAATTGTAATCTCGGTTTGGTGTTTTCAGCTTTAGTTACATGTCGAACCGAAAGTCTGGTTTGTACGAACACATAAAACCAAACTGTTTTTTTTTGTTTCGGTTTGGGATTGTTTTTTTCGGTTTCATGCACGCCCCTAGCAAGTTTAGCTTCTGGTATTATAACTTTATAAAGTTATAACTTGCATATTCAGTTCTATGTAAACCGATCTAAAGGTGGTGTACTCATAAACGTATCACCTATGCTTGTTTTGGGTGCTGAGAATTGTCTGTATGTATATGATGGTTAAATTGATGCATAACATTTTCTTTTAATTAGGCTAGAAACTAAAGGAAGGATGGAAGTTACTGATAATTTGGGTGTTTGAATTTTTCTGTTTGTGATGCTCATATGGACAAAATGTGAATGGTTATAAATGTTTACTTGTTGTAACAACTTGCGACAAATGGTTGCTAAGAGCAACTTTTGTTCATTTTTGTTAGGTATTTGAGTTGATGAGAAAACAGGAGCAAGCTCGTCTTACTGAATTAGCAGCAGAGAAGGCTCATCAGGAAGCTATTCAGGCTCAACTTGATATTGTGAGTAATATTTTAGGTCAATTATTCATCTTTATATTTGAATAAACATAATTGGCTCCAAAAAATGTCTCTAGTTTGATATATTTTAACATCTAATAACCCATGTTTTCTAATGCATTCATTCATATGCAGGAAAGACAACGAAAACTGGCCGAAGAACAAATGAATTTATTACAACAACAATCCAACGCTAAGGCCCAATTATTGCGATATGAAGATGAGTTGGCTAGGAAAAGGATGCAGGTTCAGTTAGTTATCTGTGGTTTTTATGAGACAGATGATGACACGAAGAAACTCAAATGGCATTCACTTTTTGCCAAGAAAACTCAAAAAATAGTGGTTAAAGATTTGCCTGATGATGTCATTCGAGAGGCTGCTAAAAAGACAGAAGGGTTTTCGGGGCGTGAGATTGCAAAACTAGTTGCTAGTGTTCAAGCAGCGGTGTATGGCAGGCCAGATTGCACTTTGGATTCCCAGCTGCTGATGGAGATTGTTGATTATAAGGTCGCCGAGCATCATCAAAGAATCCAACTTGCAAATGCAGGTAGTCAGCTAGCTTAACCAAATTAAAATTAATCTTTGTGTTACGTACATGAAACCCGTTTCTACTTTTTGAGATGAGTTAATTGATGTCTGAAAATTTGAATTTTGAGAGCAAATAGATATAAAAGGGATGGCTTTTCCTAGGATTTTGAGATGTAGAGGCTTTGGCGATTAGGGTTTATGTTCTTTTGTTTTAAGCTTGTGTATTTGTTTTCACAAAATTGGTTTTTATCTCGAAACTTGATGGGATAACCATTCATTTTACCGTGCATTTATCTCCTGGAGCTCATTGTTAAATTTGGCTTGAACATATGAATAGAGACTTGATCGTCGTTGAAAGTGATGTGGTTTATGCGTTGTGTGGCACCGTACACTACATAAGTTGTGCCTAGTGGTTTAAACTTTAAAGTCGTTTGTTTTATAACTTTCTAGTCACCCATCTTTTGTTCTTCAACTTAGGCTTTCAACCCATACTTAAACTAACCCACATTATTTTTTGTCTAATTAACATGTTACAAATCTATACATATAACCAAAAAGATTTTTGGAATGTTACACTTTATTTGCTTATTTTAGTATCTCACTAGGCAACTGAATCTCACCAGGTGAAATGAACCTGAACCAGATAAGATTTAATTTT
Organism: Bidens hawaiensis; assembly: GCF_021521415.1. Lineage (NCBI taxonomy): Eukaryota > Viridiplantae > Streptophyta > Magnoliopsida > Asterales > Asteraceae > Bidens > Bidens hawaiensis. Next base: position 261,627 of record NW_027491578.1, on the reverse strand, counting down.
ACATCAAAATATCTTATCAGTCATTGTTGTCATATACTTAACTTTTATGGACATGCAATTCGGATGGATATATCAAAATATATAAACCCATAGAGCATAAGTCGGGGATGATTATTTTGAATATTCGGGCACACAACCTAGCGTACATTGATCAATGTCTGTAATTTGGAGAAGGAACATAACCAGACTCTAGGTGCCTAAGGTCTTCAACAAGCACATCATAGTGTTTCTTCACTTCTTCCGTAGACTTGCCACCCACTGCCCTCGCAATCTTCTGCCAACGGTCAGGGGTGTCTTGATCATAAACAGCGAGTGCGGTTTCAAATAACTTGTTCTGCTTAGCGGTCCAAGAGATGGAGTTTGATGCCATTGTGTTTCTTGAATGTGGTTAAGGTTAATGGTTTGGAGTTTGGAGGATGAGCATTTATAAGCCAATGAAAGTGGTGGAGTTGAGAGAATAAAGTTGCAATAGGCTCAAATTGTAAGGGATCCATCAACTTATGAGAGTTGTAGATAAAACATTCGGTGAATATTTATGGAAAAAGTGGGTTGCTTGACGAGAAAACTTGTCCTCTTGTAAAAAGTGGCATTTCTTTTCTAAAATAACTGTGTACGTGTAGGGTACGTCGGTACGACCTTTTATTTATTACATTATGTATTATGTTTATTACATTATTGTTATTGTCTACTAATTAGGCCTATTGGGCTGGGGGTTTGTGGAGGTAACCCCTAACCGGGCTTGGCCCAATAAAGGTTAGGGTTCATGATGCTAGCCATGGAGTCCCTATATAAGGAGTCTTTTATCATTCATTGAAAGGACCTTCTCTTGGATCCTTGGCTCCCATCTATTTTTGTGTCTTTAAACAAGAGTTCATTCTCTTATCAGTCATCTCCACTCCCCCACTTTTCCATGGCAGATCTAATCAACTGGAGAATAAGATCAAGGCGTATCGTATCAGCAGTTAATCGTATCCTACCCTGTTGACTCATCGGATCTAGGACCCGTTAAGGGGAGTAGATCCATGTTTCTTCATTGGCGCCATCCGTATTTTTGTTAGAACAACAAGGAATTACTCTTTGTTTTTCGTCTCGGTTCTCATATCTGTTCATAAATATCTCAGATCTATGATTTCTTCTTTCAGATCTGTTCTATGGGAGTCCAAAAAATTCGTAGATCTAAATATGTTTCCAGATCTATTTGATTGAAACTCAGAAATTTCATAGATCTGAAAATTACCTTCAGATATGTGTGATTTGGCTTTAAAAATTCATAAATATAAAAAAGGTCATTCTAGATCTAGAGTTATAAGCCCGTGCTTCAAGGGATCTGTTCCCTTTTTCTTCATGCTTAGGTTTCATCATAATAAATTCATGATTGGGTCCACCATCATGTTTGAAGGTCATTCTTGATCTAAAAGAAACGTGTCTAAAAATATTAGAAAAGGAAGATGTACAAGTTGCATAGGGAATTGTACAACCCGATAATGCTTTGTACTCTTTGACGAGACACACTCTGAGATGGTGATGCGTTCTGCCACTTTCACACTACAAAAATCACCCTATGAGGCAATCTACATCAACCAAGTTATAAACTCCGGTGTCCGCACCGTGACCCGCGAGTCATCCGGATGGCAACACTCCGGCGTCCGCACCGCGACCCGCGAGTCATCCGCATGTCAACACTCCGGCGTCCGCACCGCGACCCGCGAGTCATCCGCATGTCAACACTCCGGTGTCCGCACCGCGACCCGTGAGTCATCCGCATGCAACACTCTGGTGTGTCCGCACCGCGACCCGCGAGTCATCCGCATGGCAACGCTCCGGCGTCCGCACAGCGACCCGCGAGTCATCCGGATTTGTTCATCAAATATTCTAGATCTATGACTTTTCCTTTCGAGAAAAATCTAGATCTGAAAGTATACAAGAAGAAATACCACCAAACTTTGAGAAAAACCCTTAGATCTGTGTCTTTTTGGAGTGATATATGCCAGATCTGGTTCCAATTTATTCAGATCCGAGTTTGTTTCAGAAATTATCACATTCCATACTTGTAGATCTGAAAATCCTTCAAGATCTGTTGGTTTTTCAAAAAACCTACTTGATTTGAATGTTCAAAACTTCTATATCTGGTTTCCAAGACAAAAGAGAGAGGTCTGTTTCAAATCAAGGTTTCTTAATAACCGATTTGATTGGGAAGTCCACCGTCACTTATCTAGAAAAAACAATAATATCGTAAAAAGAAATATGTACAACTTGTATAGCAGAAGGTACAATTCAACTATGCACCGTACCCGCTAGGGAGACAAGATTTAAAATGGTGACAGAAGGCCTATCAGAAAAGCATGATACCTGCACCCCATGTGCTATAATTATCCATAGTACAATAGTGCATGCCCCGCTTTGTCACCATTTACAACACCGACATCATGCCATAACGTAAATCGATCTTCACACTCCATGTTGTGTAAATGGCAAATCATCTCTCCCACGGCACTCCGGAGCCACCTTTGCCGCTGCGGATCGCATTCTCACGGCAGGGAGCATCGCGGGTCAAACTCGCTTACTAACTCTGTTCCCTCCGAGCAAAAAATTGGCAGATAACTTGAGTACTCCCGCATATCCTTGACTAGTTGCATGCGCGTTCCGGCGATTCACACCATAGCGGGCCGCATGCGCGCTAAGTGATAAAGGGCGATTGCTCCCGCATATCTTTGAGTAGCCGCATGCGCGTTCCGGCGATTCACGCCATAGCGGGCCGCATGCACGCTAAGCGATAAAGGGCGAGTGCTCCCGCATATCCTTGAGTAGCCGCATGCGTGTTCCGGCGATTCACGCCATAGCGGGCATGCGTGCTAAGCGATAAAGGGCGAGTGCTCCCGCATATCCTTGACTAGCCGCATGCGCGTTCCGGCGATTCACGCCATAGCGGGCCGCATGCGCGCTAAGCGATAAAGGGCGAGTGCTCCCGCATATCCTTGACTAGCCGCATGTGCGTTCCGCCGATTCATGCCATAGCGGGCCACATGCGCGCTAAGCGATAAAGGGCGAGTGCTCCCGCATATCCTTGACTAGCCGCATGCGCGTTCTGCCAATTCACACCATAGCGAGCCGCATGCGCGCTAAGCGATAAATGGCGAGTGCTCCCGCATATCTTCGAAAGCCGCATGCGCGTTCCGGCGATTCACGCCATAATGGCCGCATGCGCGCTAAACGATAAACGGCGGATCACTTGTGTGCTCCCGCATATCCATAGGGATCCGCATGCCAAACACTGCGGCGTCCGAACCGAGACACGCGAGTCAGAACCGTGATCCGCCTGACAACACTCTGGCGTCCGCACCGCGACACGCGAGTCAAAACTTCACCCAATTTTGAATCTGGTAGTTAAAATCGGAAAGCTAATAATCAATTCTGATTTTCAAGTTTCCAGTAAATGGGAGTGCTTACGTTAGCAATCAACTCCACCCACTTTTGAATTTTGAGATTGAAAAAACATCTAGAATATGAGGAAATTTCAAGTCCAGACACGCTCCTTGTACTTGATAAAAAAAAAGGAAAGGGAAACCGTGCAATATAATATGTGAAAATGAAAATGACGAATTAAACAACCCTTCACGTGGATTACCATCGTAACTAGCAACCTCAAAATTCAAATTCTCTTTATCAAAATTACCTTTATCTTTAGAAATATTCAAACAACCCATAATCATAAGCGGAGATAATGGAATTTCAACATTCAAACCAAAATTACCATTTGCCTACATTCAGCCTCCATGAATGTAGGCATATTAACTGAAACTTCCAAAAACAAGTCCACGCCTCCAACTGATTCATCGTCACTACTCACTAGTAGTCACGGTCTCGCCACACAAAGCCACCACATGACCTTCATCAACATCTAAACAAACAATTATATTTTTCCGCACATCAGGCTTTGTGTCACAGTCATTAACATCTTTATCTTTCTCTGGCTCGGTCTCTTGAACGGTAATCCCGCTAAGAACGTTTTGCACAAATGAATATTCTTCTTCATAAAAATCAATACCGTCTTCATCATACTTTGGACCGTCTTCCGATACACTCACATGATAGATCGGTTCGTCGAACCGACGTGGGTGATAGTAAATCGGATACTCCTCTCCGTCGTCACCTTCGTCCCAGACGATGGTGCTCGACTCGGTTTCCGCCTTACGCATATCCCGTTGTAACTTGAGATCACATACTCGTTTTCGGAGACGTTTGATCTTCTCAAAATCACGGACTCGTTTTCGAAGTCGTTTGATCTCCTCAAGATCGCAGACTCGTTGTTGGAGTCGTTTGATCTCGTAATCCCATGGGTCGGAATAGACTCCATCGCTGCCTCGGGCGGCGAATCTGCCTGCGAGTAGGGAGCCAATCTTCTCCACTTGCACGTGAATCGAACATACTTCTCTCGTTGCCTCTGGCGGCGAATCTACGATAGAGCAAGCATCTCTCTCCACGAAGAGCCATTTGAACAACCAAAGCTCTGATACCAAATGATACCGATTCCACGGTTTTACTCAAATGGCTCAAGAACAATTGATCATAATCAAAATAACCCGAACCAAAATGCTCGGTAAACAAGCTTCACGCTTACAATTAACTTTATTAAACATAAACAACTAACTAAACAAAAGACCTAACAAGCCTATTTATAAATAAAATAAACATTTGAGATGGGCCGGGCCGGACTGACTTAATGAACCGAATGCTCCTGCATCAGCTTCTCAGAAGAGTGAAATTCCAGCAGTAACAAGAGCCAAGGAATGATGTTCTCCCACCCAGCTATAGGCGTCAAAGGGCTTGCAGCATGTAGCCTAACAACATCAAGGAGTGTGGAAACTGTTACTCCTAGTGGTTGAGATTCTAGTCCTATTACAAACACACACAGTATTCTTTATACTCCAAAATGATACTGTTAAAATACATACAATCCAAGCAGTTCTGATGCAGTGGGGAAAGGCGGATGCAATAAAATTCTTAAGTGGGTTTCATAATTAGTAATATTTGTAATGCACACTTTAGACATGCATCTGAACACTCGCAGAATTGGCTAGGGCGTGTGTGGAGTGGGGTCGTACTGGTTCAGGTCGGTTTACTCGGTCCAACCTACATTTTGCTTAGCCCTACATTCAGCCAGATGTCCATCCAATGAACAATTTAGCATGAACACAAATGCAAAATAAAAAAACGATCAGTAATGAGCTATAAAATGTAACCGGTCAGGCTGTGAAGATTGTATTTTTAGTTGTAGTCTGTTAAACAAATAATACAATGCAAATCCCGCAGCCCATACCTGCAAAAATTGATAGAAGAATCATTCAATATCAATCAAACCTGAAAGCACAAAATTTTGCAATGAAAATTAACTTAATCAATCAGAATGAAAGAAAGAAAAGATAAAACCTTGGGATCAAGCTCTGGATCGCCTCCTGAATCAACAACGTACCCTTTGATCTTCTCAATTAGCTTCTCTCTACCCTGCAACAAGTTCAAAATAGAACCATATCTGCAAATACAATCAAAGTAACATAACAAAATTAAATAAATACTCATGAATAAAATATTCGTTTGTAGAAGCAGAAACATTCAATAATGTGGTCGTTTACGTCCATTAATGTTTGTTCATTAAAGGTTTTTAATATTTTTCAATGACTCGTCTAATCTTATCATATACATTTAAGCAAAATTACAAACTATAAAACAAATCCCTATATTACCATTATGTGATTAATTTATATGTATGCTAAAATATGAATATGATGTTTCGAAAAACACGAACACAAACTTGGTAGCCACACAGAACCGGGCAAACATGAACACGGCTTTCAATTAATAAATAAAAAAATCCAACGAATTAACCTACGCAAGCCAACCCGTGTTGCTGAAAGTATGAAACACCAAAACCCGCTCTCTCCCATCATCCTCCTCCTTCTCCAGCCACGTCACCAACTCACCAGCCAACGCCGCAATTCTCGACTCCAGCTTCCTCCCCAAGTCAAACCCTAACACATCATTAACCGAAGCCGCAAACGTAACGGCATTCATACCAAACATATTATACATCTCAGCATACCTCCTCAAATGCTTCTGCTTCGACCCTAACCACCCTAACACCACCACCGTCACCGCCGTCCGGTTATTATCAACACCAAACCCTAATTCGTTATTTACTCCGTCAAGAGCAAACTTCCATTCGAAAGATTTGTGGGTTTGGTCGGATAATGATATACGAGCAAAATGGTTAGTGGGTATTGGAGTATTGGCAGTGAATTGCGATATGGGGTTGAAATTGGGTAAATTGATGCGGGTGTGTGAATTAGGGTTTGAGAATGAGAGAGTGGCGAGTGGTTTGAGTGTGTGGCGTTTGGAAGAAAGAAGGAAGTGGCGATTGGTGGATATTATTGTTATAAGTGATCTGCTCAGTGAAGCTTCCTTGCCGGAAATTGGGGTTTAGAGTGGCCGAATACCTGGCGACGGGATTAATAATAAAGGAAGCCGGCGATAGTGGTTGTAGTCATCGAGATTTTCCTTCTAAATTTAGAGCTATGAGAACTAGTGTGGATTTGAGATAGGCTTGTGAAAAACTCGAATCGAGTTTAAATGACCTTAATGTCACGGACCAAATATTTGAAGATCGAGACACTTGAATTGTGTTGAAACGCTTGGGTTTGTTGGCTCGTCCCGGACTTCATCGGGCACGACCTCAGCGGGAAAGAAGGCATACATGCCTAGTTGTGCTTGCACGATAAACGCATCGCTGGTTGCGAGCTGTTGGTGCTCGCCTGATGAGTCCAAGGCATGACGAAACTAGCAGACCCTCATCATGAGCGGACCGATTGGTTGACATTCGGGCACTACACGGAGTTTGAGAGGTAGCTCCGTGACATTAAGCTTTTATAAAGGCTCACTCAATAAACGGGCTCGAGCTTTATTTTACATATTGAGCTTGAACCGGTTTGCAAGCATAAATCGGGCTTTTTTCATATATAATTTATCGAGTAGGTCGGTGATTTATTAGTGATTTAAATGGCCATTCAAAAAAATGATATATATATATGTGTGTAGTTGCTGAGCGGAGCTTGAGTTTCTCGAACTACTCACGAGGCGTGCACTCATGCTTCAGTTTTAGGATTATTACAACTCTAACTGAGCAAAGTTCGAGGTCAAGCTCACTTAAACTAAAACAAGCCTAAACAAGCTTGAGTTCGGCTCAACTCATTTGCCACCCAAGCTATGAGCTTACTATGTATACTTTCCCTAAAATAGAGCTATAAATATAGTCGATGATAGTTTTAACTTAGAGAGTAAATTAGCTTATACTTTAACGTAGTTGTTAAAAAAAGAAGCTTGTATTTGAAAATCTTATGTGGAACAATAAACCATTTGTTAAAGAATACCAATTGAAGAGGTAGAGCCCAGTTGGACCCGCAAGACTCACCTTGAAGAGGGACGTCTGCGCAAAGACCAACTGGTTCCGCAGGACCCACCATGCTCAGAGAGATGAAGACCTTACGCGCATACGCCAGCTGTTCACGCAGGAAAAGCCTCCCAATGGTGAAGTACCCCGCCTGTTCCCGCAGCTGCGGATACAAGCCATCAGCGGAGGCTACCCGCACTAATAGTAAGGCTACACGCACAAGGCACTAACTCTCAATAATTCAGTAATGTTACCTGAAGAAGGAATGAGCAAGCTGGGAATACTCCCGCCCAAATGAGCCAGTCCGTACGCTTCTGGAGGATCTTTTGTACTATACCTGCCAAGGTATGGACAAAATAGACAAGATCTGACCAAAGCAGCCCATCACAGGGTGACAGCTCATTGACAACAGTACGACGAGGAGCACGCTCTAGTACTTAATGTCACTATCAGCCGCTGCCTACTCACCAACCCTTGTCGTGGCACGTACATAGCCTGCAGTTGGTGGAAAAGGAATAGTACACAGCCGGCCATGTCACTATCAGCCGCTACCTACCCACCAACCACCAGCACGGCACGTGCGTAGCCCACAGTTGGTAGAAAAGGAATATTATACAGCTGGCTGTACCTGCTTGGAAACCTACCTTCGGCTATAAATACTCCAACACCTTGGAACGGTATCATTATCTTATGATCTTATCTTATACCATCACATATCTTATCTGCTCTAGCTATTTCTCTTAATATACACTTATATTCAGAGCAATCTAGTCTGATTCTCACGCCGGAGGGTGGTCACAAGGAGGTACCCCCCCTTCTTAGTGAAGAGCTCACGGTGTCTGTTTTGCAGGTCATCAGAAGAATAACCATCTTTGCCGGACCTAACCCTCGTGGGAAACATCTATTTGACCCTAAGATTATCCGTAATCTGCCGCGGTCGCCTAGTGTTTCTTCATTGGCGCCATCCGTGCATAAAAGCTAGAACTAATTCTTTTTCAGTTTTTTCAAAACCTCCGGAAAGATGGTTAAGGTTACTCCGGTGCCAAGGCCAGCGAGTGACCAAGAAACCCCGGTAACCAAAACCCCAGCTACTGGGGGAAACACCGGCGAGAACACAAATTTTACGAACACTACCCCGGTTACCCAAGTCGGGGCAAGTGCAGTAAACAATCCTCCCCTGGGATTCATTGATACCCAGGTGGAGAGACAACAGACGAGGCTCCCCCGCCAAACACTTGATCAAGTTAAAGCGTGGGCGGAAGCACGTCAGAAGGAATTCCAAGCTGAGTTGGATGAACGCTTACGTTCACTCCAACAGGCTGACGAATTCGGAAGCACTCGACAACAGCTCAACATGAGCAATGAGTGCGAGTACTTGGACGATGATTGGGAGGAGTCCGACAGTGACGCAAACCCTCGTCATAGGGCGAAAGGGAAGCTTAAGGAAACGGACTTCCAACCAAGAAGAAATTTTGGAGAAACCTTCAAACCAAGGAACGCGGGGGGAAACCCACGTGACTTCTCCAAAACCTTTAGACCAACTGTTGCAAATGCGGGAACGTCCAAGTTTGCAAGGGACATTGCGGAAGCAATCGCCCCGAAGAGTGCCAAACAGATGTCCAACATCGGCACTTATGATGGTATATCCGACCCAGACGATCACTTGAACAGATTCATAGCGGGGGCAACCGTCAGCAACTGGACGGAACCCACGTGGTGTTATATGTTCCAGATGACGCTGGTTGGAGCGGCCAGGGCGTGGTTTAATCGTTTACCGGTCCACCACATCTATGATTGGGCGGACTTCCAACACAAGTTCAGCCAGCACTTCAGTCAACAGAGGAAATATACTGAAGAGCAGTGGACGATCCTCAACTGCGTTAGAGAGGAAGATGAGTCTTTACTAGACTTCATCACGCGCTTCAACTCAAAGAAGCTGAGTCTGGGCACCATAAGCGAGGATCTTGTTCGCGCAGCTTTCATCCAAGGCGCCGAATACCCAGAGCTTATCCGCACATTGACGGGTAAAGATGGCATGCCATCCACATGGGATGCCATCATGACGGTGGCCAAGCGCTTTGCCGAAACGGAGAAGCAACTGGGTAGGGATCTTCCCCAGAGTACAAACCTCTACACGTAGAGGACTAGAGAAAACAACGTCCGGACTGCCCGGCAAAACAAAAAGAGGAAGCTAGGTATTTGGCAGTCAAGGGTAAACTTTGACACCTCATCCAGTTCTCGCCCTCTAGTAGGCGGAAGGGATAACACGCACCCATCAAGCCGAAACCCCCGGTGGACGCCACTCACCAAAAGCGTCACGGAGATATTTGCCACCGAAAAACTCCCATGGCCAAAAGCTCCAATGGTCCGGCAGCGACATAACGCGGATCAGAGCAAATCCTGTGACTTCCACGGGACAAAGGGTCACACCACTGAGGAGTGTATATCCTTGAGGGATATTGTTGAAACATTCGTCAAGGATGGAAAACTTAAACACCTTGTGGCATCAATCAAGAATGGAGGGAAGAATGATAACCGATACAAAAGCAACGGACGAAAGCCTGTTGACATCAGCATCCACATGGTTCATAGTAACGTCAGAAGAAGAAAAAGACGAACGACGGAACCATGCGCGTGGAAGGAAGCTGAGGTGCGCTTCCCGCGAGTGCTAGGGGGACCCAGCAAAGAAGGCTCTATCGTCATCAAAAGCCAGCTGGGGCACTACATCACTTCCCGCACTCTTGCTGACAACGGCGCCTCGTCAACGGTTATGTACAGGCAGTTCTTCGACAAGCTAGACGAAGAAGACAAGGAACGCCTGGAAACGGTCTACGCCTCGATGGAAGGGTTCGACGGAAGCACAAACACCCCCTGGGTATCCTATCTTTCCTCGTCATTCTCACAGACGGGAAACACTCCCGCACAGAAGACGTGGACTTTGTCGTAATGAGGAAGCCACACCACACATACGACATTCTCTTCGGGAGAGACGGGATGGCAAGATTCAATGCCGTGGTATCTTCAGTCCACGGCATGATGGGATGGCCAACAGCTGAGGGTGTAGCGATGATCACAGGTATTCCCCAGGTATGCATCACATCTGTCTCATCAAAACCCAAACCAAAGATGGCTAAACCAACCATCACCGAACCAGAAGAGTGGGCCTTCAATGGAAAATACCCTGACCAGGCTGTTACCATTGGCCCAACAGTCACTGATCCTACGCGCACCTTACTCAAACGCTTACTACAGAAAAACGCTGACATCTTCGCGTGGACACCAGCTGACATGACTGGTGTACCTCGAAGTAAGGCAGAGCATAAGCTCAAGTGTGACCCGGATTTTACGCCAGTCATACAAAAGCGCAGAGTAATGGGGGCGGAACAAGCTAACGCGTGTAGAACCCAAGTCAAGGAACTCCTTGACGCGGGCATCGTACGCGTTAGCAGATATCAAACATGGGTTGCAAATCCCGTCATGGTACCGAAGTCTAACAAACAATGGCGCATGTGCATAGATTTCAAAGACTTAAACAAAGCATGCCCCAAAGATTGTTACCCGTTACCCAAAATTGATCTTAAGGTAGATTCGTTAGCACCGTTTCGCCTTAAATGCTTCCTTGATGCGTATAAGGGGTACCATCAAATCCACATGGCCGTTGACGATCAGGACAAAACCGCATTTCGGACGCCCGATGGCACATTTTGTTATCAAATGATGCCATTCGGACTTAAGAATGCCGGGTCCACATACCAACGCCTGATGGACAAAGAGTTTCATGCCCAAATTGGGAGGAACTTGGAAGTCTACATGGATGACTTGGTCATCAAAAGCCCTGACCCAGAAACGATGTTGACGGACATCGAAGAAACTTTCAACACGCTCAGAAAGATAAACATGAAGCTCAACCCGAGCAAGTGTTCCTTTGGGATGGAAGAAGGGAAGTTCTTAGGAGTCATTGTTACTAAAGATGGCTTCAGAGCGAACCCTGAAAAGGTCGAAGCCATTATCAAAATGGAATCACCTACTACCATTAAGCAAGCTCAGACACTGAATGGACGACTAGTCGCACTTAACCGCTTTTTGGCAAACCATGCGGAAAGGTCGTTCCCATTCGTGTCAACATTGAGAAACTGTTTAAAGAAAACGCACTTTCGCTGGACACCAGAAGCGGAAGCAGCTTTTCAGGAAATTCGGTCACGCTTGATCGAACTCCCAACGCTCACAGCACCAGAAGCGGGGGAGGAATTAATCCTATACCTTTCCGCCACAGATAGAGCAACCGGGGCAGTCCTGCTAGTAGAGCGAAAAGGCATCCAGATGCCAATCTACTATGTTAGCCGTATCCTAACAGACGTAGAAACCCGGCACTCTACCCTGGAAAAATTAGTCTTAGCACTTGTACAGGCTTCACGCAGGCTAAGACGATATTTCCAAGGTCACCCAATCACCATTCTCACCAACTTCAAACTTGCAAACGTTCTAGGCAAACCCGAATTGTCAGGACGCCTAGCCAAATGGGCGATAGAATTGGGAGAATATGCGATAAAGTACAAGCCGAGACCAGCCATAAAAGGCCAGGTCTTGGCCGACTTTATTGCAGAAGTCCCCGCTTCGCGGGAGAAAGAGTGCCAGGAGGAGGCTCAACCCTCCAGCACAGGACATTGATGATGTCTGGCGACTCTACACTGATGGAGCAGCCAGCAACGAAGGTTCAGGCGCAGGGTTGAAACTAACCAACCCAGCAGGCCAAGAATACACTTACGCTATTCGACTGGATTTTCCAAGTACGAATAACGAGGCGGAGTATGAAGCATTCTTGGCCGGGCTGAGAATTGCGCGTAAGATGGGAGTGAAAAACTTGGAAGCCCACGTGGATTCCATGTTAGTAGCCAACCAAATAAACGGGACGTACACGGCCGTGAACGACATAATGGCCCTGTACCTCGCACAAGCAAAAACCCTTATGCGCGATTTTAACGATTGTAAGGTCATACACGTCAAGCGTAGCGAAATCAAATCTGCGGATGCGTTAAGCAAGCTTGCATCATTAGCCTTCACCCACTTGGGAAATGACATCCGCATTGAACTCCTTGGAGCACCATCAGTCCCGCACAAGGAAATCTGTGTCATCCAAACCGGCACAGAAACGTGGATGACACCAATAATAAATTACCTCGCGGCGGGTATACTACCAGAGTCAAAAACACAGGCAAGAAAAATACGCTGTAAAGCACTGAACTATCAACTCATCGATGACATCCTTTACAGACGTAATTTTCTTGGCCCACTCCTAAGATGCGTAGACAACCAAGATCTGGATACCTCCTAAGGGAAGTGCACGAAGGCATCTGTGGAGTACACGCAGGTCCACGCGCTGTTGTGGCTAAGCTAAACAACGCGGGATACTTTTGGCCGGGGATGCATACGGATGCGCTGGCATACATCAGAAAGTGTAGGTCTTGCCAACTCTACGCACCCAACACGCATCGCCCGAAGAATGAGCTTGTTCCAGTCACCTCTTCATGGCCATTTCAGAAGTGGGCCATCGATGTGACAGGCCCATTTCCCACAGCAGCAGGGAACGTTCGGTTTCTAGTGGTAGCCATCGACTACTTCACCAAGTGGATAGAAGCAAAACCCTTAGCCCAAACAACCGCAAAACATATCAAAAAATTTATTTGGGAATTTATTATTTGTCGTTTTGGACTTCCACAGAATTTGGTGAGCGATAACGGCACCAACTTTGCTAACAAAAAGCTACAAAAGTGGCTGGAAGAACTTCAAATCACCCACACCTTTACCTCAGTGGCGCACCCGTAGGGTAATGGTGAGGTGGAAAGAGCAAATAAGAGCATCGTCGACGGCATAAAGAAAAGACTATTGGAACACAGATCCGGCTGAGTGGACGAAGTTCCACACGTCCTTTGGGCAAACAGAACGCTGAAAAAGGCAAGTACGGGAGAAACCCCGTTCAGCCTCACTTATGGCACTGAAGCCATGGTCCCGGTCGAAATTGGTCTACCCTCACCAAGGGTCTTGATTCAGCCAGAAGACAATGATGCAGAAAGACGGTTAGACCTTATGCTAACCGAAGAACGCAGAGACTTAGCCGCAGCGCGTGAAGAGAATTACAAGCGACAAATGCAAAAATACTACAACACGCGGGTAAAACTCTGCAACTTCAATTTAGGAGACTACATATTGCGTAACAACGAGGCTTCGAACCAAGAGCGCCCAGGAAAGCTGGTCCCGGTCTGGGAAGGACCATACATTATCAAAGAAGTTTTGGGAAATGGCGCATACCGGCTCGAAAGGCTCGATGGCACCCCCATCCCAAGAACATGGAATGGAGCTCAATTACGCAAATGTTACATGTAGATCAATTCCAAACTTGTAAAGAAAAGGCCTAGAGCCACTTCTAATGGAAATGATTCTCCTTATCACATTGACGCTGATGGTCTTACATTTATACTTATGAACTTTCCAGACGGATATGCCGGTATTCACCGCATATATTATGGAAAGAAATAAGTCGTTGCGTGTGGAAGGCGGCAAAACCCGCATAAACACAAAAAACGGCAAATATTTCTAAGGAAAAGATGAGGAAAACCTTCACGCAGGTCAGTTATAGGTAAAGTTTGGTCATCCCACTAAATGAAAGTGACAGTCCTACCCGCACAATCATGATTGAGGAAACTGAACATTAACCTATTGACAACCGCACGTTGAAAGGTTAACTTATTCAAAACACTGATATGCCGGTATTCACCGTATAAATAAGTGGGGAAGTCGTTGCGTGTGGACGGCGGCAAAACCCGCATAAACACAAAAAAAAGGTGAAAATTTCTAAAAAGATGAGGAACACCTTCACGCAGGTCAGTTATGGGTGAAGTTTGGTCATCCTAAGTGAAAGTGACGGTCCTACCCGCACAATCATGATAGAGGAAACTGAACATTAACCTATTGACAACCGCGCGTCGAAAGGTTAACTTATTCAAAACACTTGGAAAATTTCTAAGGAAAAGATGAGGAAAACCTTCACGCAGGTCAGATATAGGTAAAGTTTAGCCATCCTACTAAGTGAAAGTGACGGTCTTACCCGCACAATCACGAAAGAGGAAGCAAAACTTTAACCTATCATCTACCACGATAAAAGGTTAACTTATCCAAACACTTGGAAAATTGCTAAGTTAAACTAAAGTATGCATGAGCGAATCATATATTGTTTATGAGGCAAAACAAGTGCCAAATAAAACTATAATATGCATGAGCAAGTCATATAACATTTATAAAGCAATTCAAAACGATTCAAAAATAAGAGGGAATCTACCCCCTTACCTTGGTAACCAAGAACCCGTAAGACAAGTGCGGGTACAGTGTCAAGGCGAAACCCTTCACATACTTAGCACCTGCAGGGAATTGAAGCCAAGAATACCTTGGGAGTCAAGTAACTATAAGACGAGTGCGGGTACAGTGTCAAGGCGAAACCCTTCACATACTTAGCACTCGCAGGGAATTAAAACCAAGAAGGATCTTCTGGGCCATGCTTGTGGAAAGGGAAACAACATCCCCGCATAGCGGGAACGTTGAGAACTAGATTGTTTGAAGCTCCAAGATGGAATTGGTTGTTTAACATAATTGATCACTGTCTAAAACTACCAAAACCTCGTGGAGAATCTACACAAGTGAAACTCAACGCTCCTGACTTGCGAGGAGGTTACATACCTACCCGCATCATACCCAAAGATCAAGCAGAAAAGTCGGGAATTTCTGCACGTGACATTAGGGAAACCGCGGAAAGAATCCCCATGGACAACCTTAAAACTAAAAACCCTTTTCAAAACCCCTTGCTTAAGTCCAAAAGTTCACCTCACTTATTAAAAATTCATGAGAAGAACATTGGACTGGGGGGACTTGAAGAGGTAGGTCCCAGCAGAGCCCAGTTGGACCCGCAAGACTCACCTTGAAGAGGGACGTCTGCGCGAAGACCAACTGGTTCCGCATGACCCACCATGCTCAGAGAGATGAAGACCTTACGCGCATACGCCAGCTGTTCACGCAGGAAAAGCCTCCCAATGGTGAAATACCCCGCTTGTTCCCGCAGCTGCGGATACAAGCCATCAGCGGAGGCTACCCGCACTAATAGTAAGGCTACACGCACAAGGCACTAACTCTCAATAATTCAGTAATGTCACCTGAAGAAGGAATGAGCAAGCCGGGAATACTCCCGCCCAAATGAGCCAGTCCGTACGCTTCTGGAGGATCTTTTGTACTATACCTGCCAAGGTATGGACAAAATAGACAAGATCTGACCAAAGCAGCCCATCACAGGGTGACAGCTCACTGACAACAGTACGACGAGGAGCACGCTCTAGTACTTAATGTCACTATCAGCCGCTGCCTACTCACCAACCCTTGTCGTGGCACGTACATAGCCTGCAGTTGGTGGAAAAGGAATAGTACACAGCCGGCCATGTCACTATCAGCCGCTACCTACCCACCAACCACCAGCACGGCACGTGCGTAGCCCACAGTTGGTAGAAAAGGAATATTATACAGCTGGCTGTACCTGCTTGGAAACCTACATTCGGCTATAAATACTCCAACACCTTGGAACGGTATCATTATCTTATGATCTTATCTTATACCATCACATATCTTATCTGCTCTAGCTATTTCTCTTAATATACACTTATATTCAGAGCAATCTAGTCTGATTCTCACGCCGGAGGGTGGTCACAAGGAGGTACCCCCCCCTTCTCAGTGACGAGCTCACGGTGTCTGTTTTGCAGGTCATCAGAAGAATAACCATCTTTGCCGGACCTAATCCTCGTGGGAAACATCTATTTGACCCTAAGATTATCCGTAATCTGCCGGGGTCGCCTAGTGTTTCTTCACCAATATGTATACATTTTGATACCATTAAACTAAAGACCTTTAATACTTACGCTTCAAACATCAAGTAAAAGAGTCGAGTTCAAACCAAACTCAGCTTTAAAATTTGTGTACATACCCATCTTAGATGTAAAAAAAAAGGCTTTAAATGTTCCGCTTGACTCTGGTCATTTGCATCCTGATTATAACTTACTATCTTATCCATTATATGCCAACAAAATACACTTTATGATAATCTAAATATACTTCAATAAAGGTTTTAATCAGTACACTAATCAATATGTAAAAATTTATATATATATTTTATAAAAACACAATTGAGAATGCTAGGGGATTAAAGTTTTGAGATAGTTTTGATAGGCGCACATATGGGAGAATATCCATATAACTTGTTTTACCCAAACAAGGTGATATAAGACTATCCATAATGCAAAGTGCCCTTAATATGTGCCCTCTCACCTGCCCATATGACTTGTTTTACCCAAACAAGGTGATATAAGACTATCCACAATGCAAAGTGCCCTTAATATGTGCCCTCTCACCTGCCCAATATCACATCAGCACCACCTAAAAAATCCTCCTTTCCAACATGCCATTATCATGTGGGTCTCTCATCACAAACATCATTTTCTTCTCAACTCTTAAGCCCTTAGCTAAGGGCTTTCTTCACTCTCTCACGTATCTCTCATTCATGTCATCAATTCACATCATCAGTGGCATGTACGGGCTTCTTTTTTTTTTCTCATTGAAGATAGTCTAATAAAGTGTTCAATTCATGATTCCCTTGCCTATAAACACCGAAAAAAACAGCCCCTAAATGCTGAAGAATTTATTGAATAGACAAAGTCACAACTCACAAAGGCATTCATAAATCATGAATATGATGAGTTTTAAAGAGTGTTATAGTATTTCGGCTTTTGGATATTTAATTTAAAATATGTTCTTTTTATTGGGCCGTCATCAAAATTTCAACAACGCACACTATAAAATAGAAATCGGTGCTAACAAGATACGTCCACCCATAACTACACTTAACTAGGTGGTGCTTCTTCACATACTCTCAACCCTAGCCAACACCCCTTGCTCCTCCACCGGCATCGCCCCTCTACCGATCGAAATCCAACACTCGCATGGGCGGATCTACGCACATAGGTGCGGGTTTACGGGAACCCATTGAGTTTCGGATTTATATAGAAAATCCTATATAAAATATGAGAGTGAACCCATATATAAATTGTGAGTGAACACATAAACAAATTGTAACAATGGTTTGGTGGAAGGCACCTTGCTCTTCTATTGTGAAAACCCGGGTTCAATTATCTGTTTTAGCAGTTTTGTTTTCGACTTTTCCCTTTTTATAAACACGTATACCTTCAATTTACACTACAGACTACAGTGTTAAAAACGATTAGGTTGTGCAGGTCAAACTATGCAGCTTGGAACTTTAATAGTTTTTATCTTTTTATAACCTATGCCTAGGTAAGTGGTAAAGCCATCTATCCATTTTAAGAAAATATGTTATCTATCCTTGTATAAGGTTACATACTTACATATATAACTTGTATTTGAATGCTGAAGCTTAACCATTATATTGAAGACAAAGTTTGTCCATCAAACATGGATCTTGATATATACTCTACGGGTTTTAAGTCAGGCATACCCAAGGGGTATATTTAATAAACTAACAAGTCAACCCGGAACCTGTGAGTATACTCGACAAATACCCGATGAGTTATGCGTGGAGAATGGGGCAGGCATATGGGGTCGGGAATACCTAAACTCGTCCCAAACCCGACCCATTGTCATCTCTAAAAACACAAGCCTTGCTTGTAAGCATTTCTAATTTCTAATGACGATGTATTTTTTTTATTATTGTATCGTACTTTTATTATGTGATAAGCATTACCCGACCTGAACCGTCGAATTGACACGAAACTTTTCATGTCCGGTTCTATATATCCGGAGCATCTAAAACAGTGTGAACCCACTGAAAACAAATCCTGAACACTCGAGGCATAAACCTATTGTGTCCTACTTTGTTACCTCTCGTATATGCTGCTCTCTGCAACCATCGCCGCCTGCCATATTATCTGAACTCCGACGTTGACTGTAAATGAAATTAACATCATTCGAATGTTTTATTTGCAAAAATTTTCTCGTGATGAGATTGAAATTAGTTATTAGGTTTCGTGCATTTGAAAATTGAAAACTATTATTTAAATTTCAATGTTGAAAAACTCTTTTAAGTTTAAAAAATCAGTTTAGTTAAATTTCAGTTTATTTTTGTAATATGTAGAAGTTAAAAAAACAACCAATTTTCTTATTACAGACTTTAGATCTTTGGTCTACCTTATATTCTACAGAGATCTTGAGATGCGGCATGCAGACTGCAGACATTTTACCAATTAAAAAACAAACTGCACCGTACTATATTAATATTTATAATTGGTTAAATGAAAAACCAGTTTCCCTTTAAAGGTTCGCCACGAAAGCCGAATAATCAAAAAAACTTTTACACCATGCAACACTAAGTACTTATTAGGCCTACTAAAAAGTGTAAATTACAATATGGGCTTGGTAGAGAGACAAATGGGTTGTGCACTTATTACTTATTAGGTGCCTGTTCTTGAGTAGAGGTGCCCAATTTTTAATCTGAAAATATAACCGGTTAGTAACCGGTCTTGTACTAACCGGTTTATACCAGCGCAGGTTAGAAACCGGTTATTCATTTTTTCAACAGGGTAGGTTTATAACCGCTTCATTAAAAACTGGTTAATAACCAGTTAACCCTGTTGCAGCTCAGTAGTGGTATATCATACCGTTTTTAAGACCAAACGGTCTTATGACCGATTTTGTCGTTTGCTTGACTTTTTTTTACCCATTTTAACCCCTCTACTAGCGTAAATAGGTATTTGGTGTGTTGGGTTAATTACACCAGTTCTCAAACTCTCAAAACACTAAAAAAAAGCAAAAAAACAAACTCAAAAACAGACTCTAAAACCAAAAAAAAAAAATGTCAACACTTGAACAACTTGGAGGTTTACCGTCATGAAGATCATCTCAAAAACTTTGACAAAAACCTCTGGGCTAATTTCGACGAGTGCGAAATGTCGAACGGGTCGTTTATGGCTCGGTGCAAAAAATGTGGAAAATTTTACGCACCCAAATCGAACTCCACTGAATCAAGCACAAATTTCAACCGATGGTCGACAACGTCTGTGGTAGGTTGGCAAATTTGTTATTCAAGAAGGCTTGTCTTTTGATTACTTTGACAACTCGCGTTTGACAAAGTTGATTTAAGAAACACTCCAACCTCGATATCAACATGTAAGTCGCATTACCTTAAGACGCAATTATTTAAAAATATGGAAAAAAGCTAAAAGAATTAATTTTAGGTTTTGAAAACGTAAAATCCGGTGTTAACTTAACTACCAACGTTTGGTCAGCTCCACACGGTATACAGTTTCCGTATCTTTGCGTAACCGTGCATTGAGTTAATCCTAACATGTGGGAAATGATGAGCGTGCGATTGCATTTGAGTTATTTAGTTATCCTCACACCGCCCAAAACTTGTTTATGTTTTAGATGGTGTTATACCAACTTATAAATTACAAGAAAAGCTTCTTTCTGTATTTTTCGATAACGCATCAAATAACAATGTTGCGGTTGGAAAACTAAAACTAACGATGTGTGACGGTTTTTTTAATACTCGATGTGTTGCACATATCATTAGCTTGGTTGTGACAAAAACCTCTCGGTTTTTTTAAAAGTTAAGAAAATAAAAAAGTTAATCGGCCATTTTAGAACAATGTTAACCGATGTTTTTAGAAGTAAGCGAAGATGTACAAGATAGGGATGAGCATGGTACCGGACCGGCACCGACCGGTCCCGATCCCGAAAATCCCTAATTCTTGGTACCGGTACCGGTACCGAAATATTCGGTTCGGTACCGGGACGGTACCGGGATTATACCGGTACCGGAGGTAAAAAATCGGGAAATACCGGTACCGTACCGATCCCGAAACTTAAAACTTTGGTACCGATTCGGTACCGACGGTACCAAATCGGTACCGGTACCGGTACGGTACGGGTACCAATCGGTACCGATCCCGATTTTGCTCATCCCTAGTACAAGATATATGCAATTATTTACCGAAACGAGTTCCATCATTTTAAGTTCCCATTTCGACGTACTTGCTAGGTGGAATTCGACTTGGAAATGTTTGATAACACTTTAAGACAAAGACCAACTTTGAAATGATTTCATGAAAATCTTTCTCTTAAACGAAAAGTTAAGGCATTTTCGTTGAATGGTTGGGAAACAATTACAAAGTTAAGCGATTTTCTTAGATTTTTTAAAAATGTAACTACTTATTTATCGGGAGTTTATTACCCAACGAGTCCATTGCATCTTCACCAAATTTGGTTAGTTTGTGTCAAATTAAATGATTTAGAATATGTCGATCAAATGTAAAATGATATGATAGCTCCAATTAAATTAAAATTAAAAATATATTTTGAAGAATTGCCGACGGTTTTTACTTGTGTCGCTGCGTTGAACCCGACTTTAACAACTTGGGTTGAAACTTTAATCAAAAAAATTATTTGGTCTTTGGATTTGCATTTAAAAGACCCTAGTTATGCATTAAAATAAGTAACAAACATTTAATACTTTTAGAAAACATGTTTGAATTTTTGTCATTATATCCGATATCAATTCGTGTGTAATCGTCACCACACCCCGAATTATATTCAAAATATCCAGTGTATAATGGTCTACCGCCATTATATCACCAATCCGTGTGTAATGATCTACCGTCATTACATCACAAAACAATAGGCATTTCATTTCTTAAACAAATTGAGTTGTTGTAGACGAGCAAAGAATACAACATTGCGTATAACTATCATAGTTGATAACCCGATACATACAATACTCAAAATATTCCCACTTTTAACTCAACGTGAATGGAAGTGGGAGGCGTCACCCCAATAGATCTACCAATATTTCTGTGCCCCTTCTTATGGTTAACTATTACTTATCCCAACTAGACTCATCCCGCATTGTACACTAATTTGTAAAATAAAATGCCTTTATAAAACATGAACGAAAATAATATATAATAAAGAATATGCTTTTCCCCCAAAACACAATTAAATATCGTTTTGAAAACATTTCTAGTTAAAAATCGAGGGGG
Source organism: Bidens hawaiensis (assembly GCF_021521415.1). Lineage (NCBI taxonomy): Eukaryota > Viridiplantae > Streptophyta > Magnoliopsida > Asterales > Asteraceae > Bidens > Bidens hawaiensis. The sequence continues at coordinate 240,090 of NW_027491578.1, read as the reverse complement.
GTAGAGAAACTCACTGTCTTGTAGCCTTTCCGAAAATCCTATGTCCTATATTAGAACACGTTTTGTTAATAAAAACTTGATTTTAGTTTTTATACAAAACTCCTTTTTATTTTATAAGTCTTATTCTAGTATTCACATAATCACATAAACACATAAGAGGTTACACATAGTTTGTGGTTTTCCGTTAGCTATTAATTAATTAAATTAAATAATAAACAACTAAAATTAAGAAAATAACTTAAGATTCAGTTGCTGGAATTTTTCAAGAAAATATTAATGTTTTCAACTTCCTATGATTATTCAGTGACGATTTATATGAAAAATAAAATTAAATCATCATATATATTAATCTATATATTTATGCTCTTAAATGTGGTTCGACACCAAACGTTCGCCAATCAATGGGTTTTTGCAGAAAGCTCGTTATCAAGTAACCCAAACATAAGTTTGTTTAATGATAAAAGAAACGATAAAATTAACCCAAATAGCGAGCTAAGCCGGTAGGGTGCAACTAATTTTATGTTCACGACAGATGATTTTGCAAACTTTGATATTTTGGGTTGCTGGAAGCATGAAACTCCAATTCCCCGTGCTTGTCGCATGATGTAGATGTTGTGCTCTAATAAAAAAACAAGTATTTCTAAGACTTAAATGCCTATAACTAGTACGGGCAAGTAAGGTTGTCTCCGTGCAAATAAAAAACTTAATCCTAAATGTTGATGAACACAAACTAAATAATTAATAATAAATGTAGATCCCGGAAAAACAACTGTTTAAACAATTTAAACAAACATATAGATTCAATCAACCAAAAGATTAATCAAAACTAAATAAAATTATAAGTTTATATGCAAAATTTTAAAACAATCATAAAATTTTAAGTTTATATGCAAACCCTACACCTGAAGTGATAACGAGTGGTTTAGCCTTGCCTATGCATCATGATTAGCACACATGTTAGGTTGGAATCTTGAATCCTTGGATGAATTAATGATTGAGAGGTGTTAAGATGTTGGATAATGGCCCCAAAATCATCCTTGTTGGCTAAGGTATGAAGTTATCTTTACCTAGGGTTAAACTGGTCTTAAATATGAAAGAAAATAGCCAAAAACCGACTTTCCTTGTCAGGTCCACCGTATTCTATGGTGGACCTAAGCCTTACGAAAATTCGAATCTGCCTTAAGGTTAGTGTTACGGTAATCTGAATTCAGCCTCCACCGTAAGCTACAGTGGAGGTAGCATCTACTTCTTTCCATTATTTGACTCCTCTAAAATTCATTTTTACGAATACTAAATCTTGGAAGTGAATTAAACTGAAATTACTTAGCCATAATGATTCATTTGTACAACTAATTCAACTCATTTCATGTTTTATTCTGCATTATTTTACTTCTATAACTAAGATTTGACATTTTATTTTTGAAATATTATGTTTCTCGAATTTCAAATATACCATTGCAATGTGCTTATTATATTTAATTTCAATATAAGTTTCATTCAACACCGATTAGAGTAATATATTACATATATTAACTTTTATTTCACAGTGTAATGTTACACTAAATTAAATACAAATGTCAATGTTTCTACGTACGCTTTGATATAAATTTTATTCAATACCAAGCTTATGCAATGCGTGAGCAAAATACACATGTCAAATATAATATATATTTAGTTTTCTTCACAACAACTTAATTTTGTATATATGCATCCTTACTTCTAAATAAGTTTTGATATAATTTTTTTTATTGAAACCAAATGAGTTATAACGCGCGTTTAAACTTTAGTAAATTTATGTTTTATCAACGTCTCATCACGTCAATGTTTCTACGTATGCTTCGATATAAAATTTATTCAATACCGAGCTTATGCAATGCGCCAGGGCCACCTCCAAGAAAGCAAAAAATATTTGTGTCGTAGGTGACTATAAAATCGGGCCTTAAGACTTAAGTCAATTATAACCTCCATAACTCATAAATAAAAGTAAATCATACGATGATAATTGTAATTTCAATACACAAAACATAAATATTGTAGCAAAATAATCTAATTAAAATACCTAAACGAAACACGATGCTCTCCTTGAATTTCTTGAAGCAAAGCTCTCGATCAATTCTTGAAACTAACAACCAATCAACATAATTCAATAACCGATCAAAACATGAAATTATGAACAATAAACCCTAAGTCATCAACTTTTATAAAACTAAACAAATAAACAACTAAGCTTGGGTTATATTGTTATAATCTAACTGTTGGACATAATTTCGGACTCCAAGTCACAAGTCGGTGAATTTGAGGGCTCAATATTAACACCGATTAGAGTAATATATTACATATATTAACTTTTATTTCACAGTGTAATGTTACACTAAATTAAATACAAATGTCAATGTTTCTACGTACGCTTTGATATAAATTTTATTCAATACCAAGCTTATGCAATGCGTGAGCAAAATACACATGTCAAATATAATATATATTTAGTTTTCTTCACAACAACTTAATTTTGTATATATGCATCCTTACTTCTAAATAAGTTTTGATATAATTTTTTTTATTGAAACCAAATGAGTTATAACGCGCGTTTAAACTTTAGTAAATTTATGTTTTATCAACGTCTCATCACGTCAATGTTTCTACGTATGCTTCGATATAAAATTTATTCAATACCGAGCTTATGCAATGCGCCAGGGCCACCTCCAAGAAAGCAAAAAATATTTGTGTCGTAGGTGACTATAAAATCGGGCCTTAAGACTTAAGTCAATTATAACCTCCATAACTCATAAATAAAAGTAAATCATACGATGATAATTGTAATTTCAATACACAAAACATAAATATTGTAGCAAAATAATCTAATTAAAATACCTAAACGAAACACGATGCTCTCCTTGAATTTCTTGAAGCAAAGCTCTCGATCAATTCTTGAAACTAACAACCAATCAACATAATTCAATAACCGATCAAAACATGAAATTATGAACAATAAACCCTAAGTCATCAACTTTTATAAAACTAAACAAATAAACAACTAAGCTTGGGTTATATTGTTATAATCTAACTGTTGGACATAATTTCGGACTCCAAGTCACAAGTCGGTGAATTTGAGGGCTCAATATTAACAAGTCGGTCATAGTTGGTTATGTTTCCTAATTACGTTATGTTTCCTAATTGTAGTGTAATTAATTGGTAATGTCTTTGCTAGCAAGTTAGGTTAGTCTATATAAACTTAGTTATGGTTAGACATTATGGGTGTGATGTGAGATACAACCGAGTTAAGGTTCATCAAGAGGTACACACGAGATGTAATCGAGTTAGTAAATTAATCTAGATGCAACCGAGTTAGGGTTCATCAAGAGTCAAATCGAGTTAGGGTTTGATAGTTTGTAATTATTTTTTTGAGTTAGATTTTCTGATTAATAAACGAGAGTTATTTGTTTACATCGTGTTTGATTATCGATCCGGGACATGAGTAACCTCATGAGTCACGAGAGAAGTATAGCAGGGCGGACTTCAGATAATCGAAGGAGGGAGACAAAAGACCATAGTCGGCGCGACTAGAATTGGTGGTGGTGTAGGCCACTGGAGCAGGAGGACAGCGGTGGACGGTGGTTGTTTAAGGTTTTCAGTTTTCAGTTTTTCACTTTTGATGAGGAGTACATGTAACGTGTTCTCTTGTGCCTCATGGTCTCCTAAACAATTAAACAAATATGTAATTGTGTTATGGGCCTACAGATAATTTAGGCAATTGGAAAATTGGGGTTATGGATTATGGACAAGATTGTAAATGGGCCTAAACAAAATTAAGATACAAGTTCAAATACAATTATATATATATATATATATATATATATATATATAATTTAAAAATTTACGGGCCTAGTGGGTAGTCGGGCCTATGGCCGTCGATCACTCGACCCCATGCCATGGCTGGCCTTGCAATGCGCGAGCAAAACACATGGGTCAAATATAATATATTTTTTATTTTTCTTCACAACAAATTATTTTTGTTTATATACATCCTTACCTCTAAATGCGTTTTGATATAACTTTTATTTTATTAAAATCAAATGAGTCATAACGCACATGCAAACTTTAGTAACTTTATGTTTTATCAATGTCCAATTGCGACACACAAGTTAACATTAATCAACGCTCCTGCCGCAATGCACGGGTCGTTCACTAGATTGAAATGAATTTCCAACTAAACCCCCCTAGTTGTTGTACCTTACCACTGTAAAATCAATATATATATATATATATATGTATGTATGTATGTAAGGGAGATTTCAATTAAGAACCCCTTTGAGTTTTAAGAACTCGAAAGAACTCAGTGTAACGATTTTTTTTTTTTCGAATTTTTTTACACATGCGTAATATATGTAAGTTACATACACGTAAAAAAATTACAGAATTTTTACGTACCGAGTTGACTTTTTACACATGTGTAACGGACGTAAAAGTTAGTGTAACCACTTACATATTTATTCTCTCTCATACTTTGAATTTTTTGTCAGATTTAATCTCAACCACATATTCCAATCCATTTAATTAAATGTGTGGCCTAGAATTGAGTTCTTAAGTTCTTAACTCAATGCGTGAGCCAATCACACGGGTCAAATATTATGTATTTTTAGTTTTCTTCACAACAACTTTAATTTGTATATGTGCATTCTTACTTCTAAACACGTTTTGATATAAATTTTATTATATTAAAACCAAATGAGTCATAACGCGCATGGAAACTTTAGTAACTTTATGTTTTATCAACGTCCAATCACGTCAATGTTTCTTCGTACGCTTTGATATAAATTTTATTCAATACCAAGCTTATGCAACGCGCGAGAAAATCATATGGACCAAATATAATATATTTTTAGTTTTCTTCAAAACTGTAACATTCGTTAATTTTCAAACCCGAAGTCCGACCCGTTTTAAAATTTCGTTATACTTCGGATCCACATTTATTTAAGAAAACATTGATTATCATGTCACTTATATTTCATGTTTATAATTATTTTTTGTATGATTTATATTATCAACCACTTCATCAATTTTGGTTAAAACATTTAATTCCCTCATTATTCCTACTTAGACTAGGCTAAAGACTTTGCTTAACCATTTAATCTGGTCAAGCATTGTTATTAACAAATTCTTCATTATAAATACATGCTCTAGCCTCTACTCATTCTTTGCCACAACTCATTTCAATCTCAAAATCATTCTAGCTATCAATTTGGTGTTTTTATGCTTTAGTTTGACTTCAAAAGTCAAATTGTTCATGATTCAAGTCTTCATCCTTTTATTCTAGTTCTTTTCTCTGGTAATTATATTTATTTTTCTTCTATTGTTATAATCATTTAGAATATGATGCTTTTTTAAAATTTAATTTAACAATAGTATCGGTTCATTAAAACGAACTTGGCTCGCTTATGCGACATGTTCAGTTAAAGTTTGGAATTTCTCTTCTTTAAACATCTAAAACTAACATTTTCTTGTTCAAACCTCAAAATAATGATTTTGTGATATTGGAACTAAACCCGACCTAAATTCGAGTTTGTGCCCGATAAAAAAAAAACTACTCACTTAAAACTCGTTTTTTACATTTGGCCCCGTTTTGGATTTTTCTCTAAACGTCCACTTTCTTTAGCATAATTAAAACATATTTCGTTCACAAAATTTTATAAAATACATTAAACTAACTTATCTAATAGCTATTCTTATCTATACTATATATAATACACAAAACAAGGGCAAATTAAGACACCCATTTTTAAGTAATTTACAACATTTAAAGCATGCGATACATGTGTTAGTAAGGGTAAACATGTCTTTTAAACACAATTAATTCAACTTACAAGTTTGGTCCCTCATCTTTAACCATATTATGTTTTAAATTTAACTTGTAAACTAACTTCTCATCCATGATTTTTAAACGTCTATAGCCTTTTCATACGTTAATATTTTTATAAATAAATTGCACCATGAAAACGAGCATTTTATTCTTTTAATTTGGATATGATATTGTTGTAATTTTTTTCATTTTAAATAAATTAATATGTTACGTAGGGGTGTTCAGTGTCAGTTTTGATAGTTTTAAGTTAAACTTGTGAGTCCAACCGTTATTACTGATTTTTTGTCGTCCAAAACCAAACTCAACCATTGAAAGTTGAAACCGAATCGTTACTAACGGCTTGGTTCCAGTTTGGTTTCACAGTTTAAACTTTAATAATAACTTTAGTTTAAAATAATTAATAATTTAAATTTACCATCAATTTTAACTAAAAACCAACATAATATGATACTTGAGATTATCATAAATAAAAAATGATAATTTTAACCACATAAATGGTAAATATTAATGGAAGATCTAGGGCGTGAAATAATAACAACAAAGATTACAAAAGGAATCATATTGAAAAAATTACGTTAATTTACAGTCTTTTCTGATTTCATATGGCCGGTCGCCGATATAAACCGCGGACCAACCGTTCACTACGTTTTGAAAATTTTGAAACCGACCAACAAACCAAAAGTAAAAAAGAAAAAGAAAAAAGAAGTCAAACCAATGACCGATTTAAACGATTTCAAGGTTTTAACCGAGCCATAAACACTTATATTTGTACGTGATTAACAGGTTCAAACACCCGCTGCATCGTGCGGGCACCCGTCTAGTAAAACATAATAACTAATTATAGGGAATTATATATATTTTTTTCAAGCATTTCAAACTCCAAGCTTTGAACCAAATCCATGTCTTTCACTCATTCTTCCATTTTCCATGAACATTATTTTTGATCTTAAATTAATCTTCTAGGATCCCGTCTAGAACCAAACTCATCCGGTTCAACTCTCTTATTTACTTAGTTCGTCTTTCGCTCGTTTAACTTTACCAAGTGAGTTTTCATAACCCCTTTTTCCATGCTTTTTAAATATCTGGGGTGTAGCACGTTACCATTTTTCCTCGTTATTTCATGCTCTTTATTTATGTAAGGCCCCGAACCCGGTGACCCTACTTTAGCGTCGGATTTACTCATAAACACAGTTCTTCAAATCAGAGTTTATTAAAACTTTTCGCGGAATATAAAACATCAATCATTTGTTACAAAACATTAAATCTTTTCTTTGATACCATAACACAAAACTTTATATTTAAAACATCTTTACTTCTTTCTTCAGATGCCAGCCGTTCAATCCATGCCGTGTGTCATCCTCATGCTAACCCTATAATCAGCTCACCTGCGTGCATACTAAAAGTCAGCTACGCTGAGTGAGTTCTAGTTAATCGAACGCCATACAATACATACACATACATACATATCTGTAGATACATATCCATACTTCACTAGTTACCCTTCTGTTCTACATACATACTTGCTACCATACATACATACATATCTACAATCACTAACCTCAGTCTACCGAGAGTACGTTCATAGTTCACCGTCTATACCTGTACTCAAGGTCGTGAACACGTACAAGGTTCGCAGTCCTTACCTATGTTCACCATTTATGGTACATACAAGGATCGCGGTCCTTCCATATACCATAGTACATCCACAACACGTACAAGGTTCACAGTCCTTCCCTATGATGCAACCTAATTCATAGCACGTACGAGGTTCGCAGTCCTCCCCTATGCTACAAAATCAGCACGTATAAGGTTCACAGTCCTTTCCTATGCTGAAATACATCCACAACACGTACAAGGTTCGCAGTCCTTCCCTATGTTGCAACCTAATTCATAGCACGTACGAGGTTCGCAGTCCTCCCCTATGCTACAAATACAGCACGTATAAGGTTCACAGTCCTTTCCTATGCTGACGCCTATCTACATTACGTATAAGGTTCGCAGTCCTTATCTACGTTTACATATATCATCTACTTCACGTATAAGGTTCGCAGTCCTTAACTACGCCATTACCAGCCGAGTCTATGTCCGACAGAAGCTAGAGGGATTTGCCATCCTAACTTACTATGTCGAACGTAGAACTCACATGCCATTCGTGTACCTATATACACATACTTACATTATAACATAAGAACACTCTAGGCATTCTTTACCTCATTCATTTAACAACCATACCCCTTGTCGTTACGTGCAATATCCGAAGATCGTTCACGCCCCGACAAGTATTCATTTGAAATATTCATACATCTTCGATATATAATATTCGTACCTTTATTTTTAACCTGACAGTACGCGCAATATCCGAAGATCGTTCGCGTACCGACAAACAATCATTCATATCTATCACACATATCACATATGACATACACTTATCACTTAGGATAAATGTATTAACAACACATCGAGTATGCACACAGCCCCGAAAACATAACAAGGAATGGGGCTAGAAACTCACCTGAACACGGTTACGTTCACCGTTAATCGTAATCCCTTTCTTCAGCTGTGCACGGCTGACTGTATAACAAGTACACGTATCAAACAACTATCACTACTCATATCATCTTTCCAGTCTTAACTACTACCCACAACGAACGGGGGTCCGGGGGCAGCGCCCCTGGCAGCGGGGTCTAGGGGCGGCAGCCCCTAGCAGGGTCCAAGGGGCAGAGCCCCTGGCTGGGGTCGAGCTGCCAGGTCAGCTTGGAAAAATTTTATTTACATTAACTGTCTTAACACATTTTCCATTAGGTTTTTAATTTATTTTCTAAGCGAACTTAACTTTAGGCGAAGTTAAACCTTAAGCGAACTTAGCTTTAGGCGAAGTTAAACCTTAAGCGAACTTAGCTTTAGGCGAAGTTAAACCTTAGGCGAACTTAGCTTTAGGCGAACTTAGCTTTAGGCGAAGTTAAACCTTAGGCGAACTTAGCTTTAGGCGAAGTTAAACCTTAGGCGAACTTAGCTTTAGGCGAAGTTCATCAGGCGAACTTAGCTTGCAGGCGAAGTTGTCGTCTGCAGGTTCTGTTCGCTCTTAAATCCTTCGTTCCTTAACCAAATAACTCGATTTAGGTACCCATGGAATCGTCTGACCAGCGCCTACAAACCCCAACTATCAAATCGACCTAACATCGATGTTTAGAGGGTGCGATTTAGGCATATAGGTTACGGGTCCTTTTTATCAATCGATTAACCCATCAAATCATAACCATTTTCAGTAAGTTTAGCTTTGTTGGATTCGTTTTTACCATACAAACTCAGATCTACCATTTCTCAAATCAAACCGAACCTATACGAACGATTTCTAACCGTAAACGTACCTTGAACGAGTCGAACTTACGAACACGAGCTGGTCTTGTTGCTTTGGTTCGTCACGACGATCTAGCACCAACTAACGTTTACTCTCTCTCGGATCCTGCTCGTTTATGGTGTGTGTGTTTTTGAATGTGTAGAGATTAGAATGGAAAGAGATGAGGTTTAGGGTTTTATGGTGGTTTAGGGGATATTTATATCCCTTAAAGCCCATGGACCTAAGGCCCATTCTCATTTAACCCATCTCAATTAATCTAACACTAGCCCGACTCATACCAACTCCTACTCTATTATTTATTTCCCGAACCCGAGTCAACTTTCCCTCTATTATTAAGTAATATAATTAATATCATTTTGGAAATTTCGGGATGTTACAATTTATAAACCGATTCACAATTATGTCATGCATGTTAATAATATTTCTTTCATATTGTTTATGGTGACTATACGTGAATAATATGCAATGCGGGTTTATCACTTTATGGTTGGTACATTAAACATCGAAGCGGGAGGGTTCAACAGGACGTACCTGCGTAATCTATTCTTCAACTTCGGTTAGAATGGACGGTGGAATCATTTCCCTAGTTCTTTGACTTCGGTCGGGGAACATGACGATTTTAGTTACTTTCCATTTACTTTATGATTGAATGTATTGTATTATGACATGTGAATCGGTAAGTAGTTTTTTGTAATATCTGTATGTTAAACTTATGAAATCTCACCAACATTCGTGTTGACAAAATATATTATTTTTAACGTGCTACATGTTGATTGATGAAGTGCTAAGGAACGAAGATAACTAGATTGGACCTTTAGGATTATTTACATAAATATTTTTCTTTATATTCCGATGTATTGCTATTTGCCAATGTGTACTTGCTTCATTATGAAATAAATAAGTATGTTTTAATTTTCACTTTAATAGTATTACGAGCTTATGAGCAATTTTTAAGTACCGCCCGACATATATTGCACAAGGTCCCGGTGTTAAGATTGGTATCAGAGCTGTGACTATAAGATAGGTTGTTAGATGTAACGACCTATAATAGTTATAGTTTATTTAAGGTCTCAATTGCATGTATACCATATGTGCTATATGCCCGCATTTTTTTTTAATTTTTTTCATATGCTTAATTTATATTTATGAAGTTTCATATCGTAGCATGTACATATATTCACACACTATTCTAAGGTTTATGCCTATTTTATTCTCTATATCAAAAGTTTTGCGTTATTTCAATGACGAAATTCGTGTTTCAATTTTTTCGATTTTTCGTTCACCTTAAAGACTGTATTATGTGACGTGGGACTAGGTTGCTTATGTGGAGGGTTCGGTGAGGGTGTTTAAACCTATTAGGCCAAAGCATACCGTACCAAACATCATAAGAGCCACAACTCTAAGTTGTCAACGTGACCATTTTCCTTTGTGAATAGAAAATGATTACATTCACACTCTTAAATTAACATACAAGTCATAATGATTCATGTAACGTATGATTCCAAAATTCATTGTTTGTATTATTTTTTATTTGAAAATTTGAAAAGTCACAGTGACACATGAACACTTGATTTTCAATTTGATTTCATCATTTATATTAATTTAGAACCGGAATATAAAAATCCATGGTGATTCATGAATATTTCAATATCAAGTTTAATATTGTTTCATGTGATTTTCTAAAAGCTGATTGAATTGAAATGAAATTTGAAAATCCATGGAGATTCATGTATATTCAATTTTGATTTCAATCTTGTTTCATGTGATTATATTTATTTTTTTAAGATGATTTATGTAGATTGATTTCAATTTCAGGAATGTTTCATGTTGTGTTTTTTCAGTCGTCAATTTGAATTTCACAATTACGTCCCATGTCTCGTGAATCTTTTCCGCTTTGCAGCATGTATTCTGGATTCCCTCGACGTCATTCCAGAAGCTCATGCCACAAAAAGTTTGTCAAACAATTGATGGATGTAGTCCCGTCTAGGATGATCCTAAATTTTATCAGGATGCACCTACACCAACCATAGCAATAAGAACAAATGCAAACATCAAAGCTATGTCCTAACCAATCCAACCTTACAACCCTTGGATACTCATACCCAACCTAAAAAAAAGCCCTACACAGGAACACACTCTTCATGTAGCACGCATATGTTTCACCACTCTACTACCGCACAATGCCAATGTGGTCGCTTCGACCGCTCCATCAACTCTTTCCAAGAACCTATACATACTAAACACCACCTATTTATCCCACGACCCATTTTTCAACCATTTACCCAACCATATGCTATCATTGTGGTGACCAAGCGTACCCGCTATGCTCATGAAGGCCTAACTTATTTCCTCCATGCAATACCTTCAACCGCGTTCCATGACTACTTAAAGCTTATTTGTATTGTTGCACCATACTTACTACCTTCATACTCTTCAAATATTTATTTTTGTGACCATGCATGCTTTCCGCATTCAGTTTATTTTATGAAAACCTTTAACGTATAATTTCAAATCCTCGATTATCATAAATAGTTCATTAATAAGTATGTATATATATAAAAAAAAAATTTATACGTAATATATTCAAGTTGATTATCTCCAAAAGGACTTTAATTCGAACTAAATAATTTTTCTTCAAGGTTAGATGAATCTTTAAAAAAAGAAAGATCTTTTGTTTCAAATAAGTCCTAAGCTATGAGGCTATTATACTATCAGTATTGTATTTTAGACTAATTTCTATCTACAACGAGTCATTTTATTTGGTGATCCTCTATAAAGTTTTTTAAGATGCTACCAAAAGAAAACGTTTATTTTACATTAAATATTTCATCAATTTCTTCAAGACTTAGCGCTAACTAATGACTTTTCGTATATCATTAAACTTAACGTTTTAGTTATAAAAGCATTAAGATGAAATGCCTACATAGAAATCAATAATAAATTCCTCATATAGAATTAAACCGAATATTACAAGAATCATAGAAAACAAAACATAAATCTAGTGAGTACCTTGAAGATCGATACAGATCAAAACAGATTGTTGAGGAAGATTTGGAGAAAGGCCGAATGATATACAGATCGAGAGTCTTGTTCAAAAGGATTTAAAGAACGCAGAGGATGACTTAGTGTGTAGATAACAAATTTTTTCGAGCCAAATCTGGTCTTCATAGACCCGTGCCTAAAAATAAAACTGATCCAATGAGTTTGAGCGAGAATTCATTAGTATATGGACATTCTACAGATGACGCGTGTCCGTTATATTTTGTTTTATTAGAATAGAGAGATATTCATTGTATATATGGTACATGTAAGCAAGTATATGTACCGTTTACGGGTTCTACGTTTGACTTGGTAAGCTAGGATGTCAAATCCCTCTAACTTTTGTTGGATGTGGAGTTGGTATGATGTTAGCATTGGTAAGGACGGTGGACCTTAAATGTGCGGTAGATTTAATACGCTAGCATGGTTAAGGACCGTGGACCTAGCTGTACATGTTTGTGAATGTAAGTAAAGCGATGTGGACCTTATAAATGCTATAGATGTAAGGAGGAAACATAAGAGAGGACTGTGGACCTCGTACATGCTATGGTGTATGTGTCAGCACATGTAAGGACAACGGACCTTGTACGTGCTATAGTTGTATGCATTAGCATAGGAAATGACTGTGGACCTCATACATGTTGTGAGTGTAGGGTGGTAGCATAGGGAGGACTGTGGACCTCGTACGTGCTATGATGTAGCTGTCAGCATAGGGAAGGATGGTGCACCTTGTACGTGCTGTTAATGTATGTTGGTATAGGGAAGGAGTGCAGACCTTGTACGTACCATGAATGGTGAACACATGTAATGACTGCGGACCTTGCACGTGTTCACGACCTTGAGTATAGGTATAGACGCCGGACTATGAACATACTCTTGATTGGTTAAGGTAATTATACATGTGCTAAGTATGTATGGTTTGAATGTTAATAAAGTTTGTATAAAAATAAGAATGTGTATAAGGTGATGAATGGTATGTGTATCTTTAGATATGAATATGTATGAATTTGTAAGTATGACATGTTGCCTATTAAGACTAGAACTCACTCAGCGTAGCTGAATTTTAGTATGCACGCATGTATTAAAAAGAGTTGCCAAACTTGAGATACACATGAGGCTATTAGAAGAATGGTTGGCATCCGAAGAAGAGAAGTTATGAAGTGTTAAGTTAAGAGTGTTGTTAGAAAACGTATAAAATGAATGAATGTGTTGTTTGTAAGAATATTCCGTTAAAGCTTTTACAAACTCTGATTTTTAAGTTGTTTTTATGAGTAAATGCAACGCTTCTTAACATACCCGGGTTCGGGCTCTTACAGATTATATGCAATTCAAGCTAAATGTTCACAAAACTATTTCATCAATCTAAACCGACACCCAATTTCATAATTTTTTTTAGCAAGTCCATCTTTCCCAAAGTAGGTATCTACAAGTCACCAACTCGTGAGTTCCAAACTTTTATAAGAGAACTTTTATAAGAGAATTTGCTGCAACAATGCTTCACATATATAATATAAATCAATCACATCATATGCCTATATTTTAATAACGCCATGCTATCCCTTTGTTATGCCTTTTTTGTTTCCATATGCAATCCTCCATCTTTATCGATTTTTTCAAACGTTATGTTATATTTATGATTCAAGCCCAAGCCGGACACGTTCGTTTCACAAAATTTGTGAAAATTCAAAGAAATTGGAATAAAATCTCATGATAAGGCGTGTTTATTTCGTTGTAATTGAAATCTTAATTTCATGTTAGTGTGTTGGGTTCAAAGAAATTGGAATTGGAATTCAATTCTTTCAAATTCCTTTATATTAAGGAATTTCAAATCCTTCCAAATTGTTGAGAAATTCGAGGTAATTCACTGGTATCTTTTCTCGAGTTATTTTTTTAACGAGGACAACAAATAAAATATTTTAGTTTTTTTACTTTTTTTTGTTTTTTATTTATATTTTGAGTTATGAATTTTTTATTATTATTTTTAAACATTTTTGAGGGGTTTTTAATCTTAATAGAAAACCCATAAAAAAACTCAAAAAAACAATAAAAAAATTATAACTCAAAATATAAATAAAAAACTAAAATGTTTTCTCCGTTATCCTTGTAAAAAAACGATTCCTATTCATTTGTCAAACGAACACATTAAGAATGTAACTGGATTTTAATTCCCTTCATTTCCAATTCCTATTGGAATGTTCAGATTCCAAATCCAATTCATTCAAATTTCAAATCTTATGCAAATTCCAATTTCATTCCATTTTGTGAAACGAACGCGCCCTAAAATTTCATTGAAAAAAGAAGAGAGGAGGTATGTTCTAGTCATGCGTTAATTTTTCTAATATATGATGAGTTTTCTCTTGAGTGTGGATTACGGGTGGGGATTGATGAGGCGGATTGATGCACGAGCTTCCTTTCGGGGGTACATGGCCACAGAGCATGCTAGGTTTCATACTCGGACAATGAAGATGATCGGGCGAGTTAGTAGTAGTAATCTAAATAACCCTAAAAAAGGTAAATTGTTCTAAAGTTGAAAGTATGCCAAACATAAATCCCCAATAATAGTGATTTGCTTATTGCTATTAGCGAATTTTGTGGGTGCTTCAATTTAAATGGAAAACGGCTGTAAAATTATTTTATATGGAGTTTGCATTAAAAAACTTTATTTGCAATCAACTTTTGTAAAAACAAAATACAACAATTTGCAATTTGTATAAATTAGGGCTGTTCAAAAAGCTCACGGCTCGAAGCTCACTCGAAACTTGCTCGGGAAAAACTCGAAAAAAGCTCGCTCGAAATTGGCTCGACTGTAAACGAGCCGAGCCTGAGCTAGCCCTGAGCTCGGCTCGAGCTCGCTTGATAGGCTCGAATTATATTTTTTACTTTATTATATATATGTACACACATATATACATATATACACATGTAAATTATAAGGCCCAATAACTTATACATGAGCTTCATTAAATTTTACACAGCCTTATACTTTATTAAATTTATTATTATTTTTTATTTTAATATATAAACCTTATACCATCCATATGTAACCCTAATTTTCAAACTTTTACACAGCCGTTCTCTAACTCTAACCCTACCTTCAACTATCCAATCATCCTCACTACCACACCACCTCCGTCCGCCGCTACACTTTCCGTCACCGTCAGCGCTGGCCACCTACGGCACTATCCGTCACACCCTCACCAGTCACCAAGTTCATCCTCCGGCGCCGCCGTCCTCTTCCGTCTGCACCAAAACACCAGTCACCAAGTTCGTCTTCACAGATTGATACATTTATCTATTAGATTTGTTAGATTGGAAATCTATTGTGTTTAGGTTGTTGGATTGAATGTTGTGATTTGTAAGTTTTCCAAAACAGGTTGTTGGATTGTTGAATTGAATGTTTGGTGACTTGTAATTTTAATCTTAAAACATGTTGATTGTTTGTTAGTATTTCAGTTTTTTTTTTCTTTTTTTCAGTTCGAGCCAATTCGATTCAAGCCGAGCTGGCTCGATATAGAACCGAGCCGAGCTTGAGCTCCAATTTCCAGCTCAATTTAAATTTCGAGTTTGAGCTGAGCCAGCTCGATTAAATTTCGAGTCGAGCTCGAGCTCGAGCTGGCCTTGGCTCGTGAACAGGCCTAGTATAAATCAATTCCTCACTTATTTCAATAGCGGTCCTTTTTACAATATAGAATACTAGCTTTTGAATATGTGTATTATACATGATATGTCATATACTCCCTCCGTCCCATTATAAGTGTCCTATTTTGACTTTTTAAGTTTTTATTTTGCAACTTTGACCGTAAATATTTTTGTTCGTGTCATATAATACTTGATGAAAATTATATCAATGTAAAATACATTTAAAACACAATCCATTCATATATTTTACATCAAGTAT
Organism: Bidens hawaiensis; assembly: GCF_021521415.1. NCBI lineage: Eukaryota > Viridiplantae > Streptophyta > Magnoliopsida > Asterales > Asteraceae > Bidens > Bidens hawaiensis. The sequence continues at coordinate 223,938 of NW_027491578.1, read as the reverse complement.
TATATAACACAAACAAAAATATTGCCGGTCAAAGTTAAACAAGAAAGACTTGAAAAATCAAACTAAGACACTTATAATGGGACGGAGAGAGTAATAATAAATAAATAAATAAGGTTTAGTTATTTGAAATAAATGAAAAAAATTAAAGATAAAAAAGAAATAAAATATATAATACAAATAATAAGAATTTTAAAATCTCAAGTTAAATTTAAAAAAATCTCTTTACATACAATATTTGTACTTTATAATAACAAGCATTCCCATTGATTCCAATATTAACAATTTTAGACCATGAATCCTAAGTACTCTAGATAATGCAACATATAGTGTCCATGTGTACGATCTATGCTTTCTGGCCTCATATAGTCTTTCACCTGCAACGTTTTAGTGGGACTCGCTGGTACGAGTCATTAGTGTTTAGAAAATTCGGTTTGCTATGTTTTCTGGAGTTTGTTTATAATTTACAGATATTGGTGTCCGGAGCCACGGTTTCGGTACTTAGTACGTGGTTGGCCGGTAATGAACCTTTCGAATTTATTAGTGTGATTGAGATGTTCTCCCATTAGTAAAGAAATGGTACCCTATTGTAAATGCATAATCATTTATAATTTAACAAATTTATAAAAATAATAATAACGTGATGGTTGATAAACATTTTTAGCGCTCTTAATTATTACGCTAGTACGTAGCAATACTGTTTTATATATTATCTAAAAAGTAAAATAACATGGACTCATTTTTATAATCGAATATTACTAATTCATCTTTATATAACTATATCATGCATATAGGCAGCTGTCGAAGTCGAAGCGTCAACTCGTGACCACTCTTTTTATCGTTGCTAAAAATGTCAAAAATGAAATGTTTTCTTTTCTCTTTCATTCCAAAATATTGTGCTGTTTTAGTCATACTAAGCATCTGCATATTAGAAGGAACACTTTATTTTAACTTTAATGGGCATTATTGAAAAAAGATCCAATGAACATTGCAATATGTACAATTGTACATAAAGCTTTAAATTTATTTTCCGTAATCAAATCTTATTGGAATGCCCTTTTTATAAATGTTAAAAGAAATAAACCATTACTAAAAATTAAGCCATCTTCCTACATTAATTTTTTACAAAGTTTCTACATGTAATTCCAACAAAATTCAAATGTATTTTCAATTGAATTCGACATTACAATTTCCGTCGGATAACCGTCGCTAAATTCTTTCGAATTATACTTACATTTAATTGTTTATTAAAATTTCAAATTTTGTCAAAAACTTTCATTAAACATTATAAATATATATTTACTTTATTATAGTTTTAAAAATAAAAATAATAAGTATATTTTTAACTAGGGAACGCCCAAACCAAACTCTGAAGTCAACGTGGGCGCGGTTAAGACAACATAGTATGAACAGAGTGGGGCATCGGAGCTCTCAAAATTTGAAGAGTGCGATAGCCTAAGTACAAGAAAGTCGTCGTTCTAAAAAAAACTCAATTGAAAAATTGTCGGAAAATTCTGACAATTTTTTCCAAAGCTCATTTCATATATTTTTACTACTGTTTCATACACACAACAATATTTGTAATGATATTAATATTTTTCCGAATATTTTCGCAATTTAAAAAATAATATACAGAAACAAAATTGGTTTTTGTTAGAAATTTCTCAAAAGCTTGCAATGAAACTGTGTTGTTGGCAAAATCACTGGAAAATAGGATTTCTTTTTTCTATGATAACACTATAACGTAAGGATTAGTATTTGTCAATTAAGAGTATAATAATAGAGTATAGAGGAGTAATATTAAACATGATATACATGCTGGAGAAGGCGAATATTTATACTCGTACGGGAGCCGTGGTTCAGGAGACGGATATTGGGGTCCGGTCCGGATGGTTACGGTACTTAATTAGTAGTTGGTACGTGGTGATCAATGGTGAATGGTGATGAACCTTTAGGCCGTATTAGTGTGATTGAGAATTTGAGATCGATATTACTAAAATGGCACGTGGTTTGAGTCAATAAGATAATCCACGAGCCCACAGCCACGACATGGAGCTAGCAAGTCTATTATTAGTTTCTGTTATCTTTAAGTTGGTTAATTTGGAAAAAAGAATTGACGACCCAAAGTCACATAACAATAGCGTCATCTGTCCCATGTGTATCTGACATACTTTCTGAATGATTAATTTTGCTTTTCAAGAGACATGAACTCAAACCTCTTTAACCGTTTAGTGTGTTAAAGTTTATGTCTTTGCCAATAGACCACCAACCTCATTCACACATCTATATGACATTAACATTAGTAATTTAGTTCATAAAGCATATATTATGTAAATAATTTTTCTAACTCGAGTTTATAGAGGTAATTAAAATATTTCATTATATATTATTTTATTACTATATATATATATATATTATTTTATACAAAACAAGTATCATCACTGATAGTTATATCCGTCTTCAGTAATTCGTCAATGAAAGTGTAGCTACTGACAGAAACCTATCGATGAATAATCTTCATAAAATATGGGTGAAGGTAATCTCATTTGTGAGAGATTATCAAGGGATTTAATGAAGAATCACCGATTTAGAAATTAGCAACGGACCACTTACAACTTTTGCAGTGTCATTCAAAGACGAATTTGGCCATGGGTTTGGTTTTAGCACACGTCTAGTGACGAATTGGCCTTGGCCGGCCTTAGCATTCAATCCTATAGTTTAAAGAGAAAAAAATTAGAAAATCTAGACAATTTTGGCATGATAACAACTATAACAATTCTATTACCTGTTAAATGAGATTACCTTAGCATTATAAATACAGTATTATTCGCAATGTCAAATTATTTAATTATTCTAACTTATACGCAAGATCAAGTAGCTACCTGGAGTAACATTACTACTAAAATAAGTATTTCAATAATTAATTAAGTACAGTAAGTATTACATATGCACAAAAGCAACACATTCTAGTATGACGTTGGGCAAGAAACGAAACCCCACCCCCAAACCCTAAAACCAATAATCTTATCGGCCGGGGTGTGTGTGTGTGGGTGGGGGGGGGGGGGGGTTGCCCAGCGTCGCCCCAAATCACCCCTATTTGCCGCCCACTACACTTTACGTAAAACCTTAAGCTTTTGTAACAATGGTGTAATTCAAGATATGTTCTTAAACAACCTACTAATATGTAGAAACCTTAATCATTTGTAACTCTACACCTGCTCAACTTCTTAATTGCATTTGAAAACATTCAAATCGACCACCGGCCCCTCCCTACAATGCGGGGGATGAAAATACTAGTTTTATTGAAACTGAGTAGTATTCTACTATTCTTATTTTATGTTTACGTGACAGTAAATGCATTATTTAAAATAAAACTTGGTTTCTAGTAAAATTATATCGAAACTTAGAGAAAGAGATTTAAACAAACCTATTTATTTAGAATTTTTAAAGAACTTAAATACTACAAGATGTTAAAGAGACCTAAAAAAAACAAATTATAATAAAATATTTTAAAAAATAAAAAGGAAATTAAATTCACAAGTTGAAAATCGCATCCCCCTCTCATGACTTTGGTGAACATCGCAATCCCCTCTATTGATTTTGGTGAAGGTCGTATTTCACCCACACGACTTACCTACTTATACATCTGCATATTTGAATCCTTACTATAAACCACTTATAAATGCAAAAATACCATAAAGTGAAACCTTTTTCTAGACCAGCTAAACATCAATTTGGACCAACTTAATTTCAATTTAATTTCATAAAATTCACAGTGACCGAAATTGTTTTGGTTGCAAATATGATGGTTAGTTTTAAAATATAGAAAAAGTAATAAAATAGAAATTTACTTGGTCGCAAAATGGCAAAAATATGGTCGCTAGCTTTAAGAAATAGGGAATAATAAAAAAATGATTTGATACACAAAATGGTTGCATAATTAGCGACCGGAATTGTTCGCTCATATATATAGTCACCAAAGAAAGTTAAGTGCTTCAAAAAACTGGTCGAAATTATAAACTACTAGAATTATTTCGGTCAGAAATATAAACTATCAAAATTGTTTTCGGTCGAAAATATTCAGTGAAGGTCAATTAGGGGTAATAGAGGAAATTAATGGTCGAAAATATTCTGTGAAGTTCAATTAGTGGTAAATAAAAGACACTGCTGGAAATGAGGCTACTTAGTTTCAACTAAAACCTATCATGGTTAATATGTTTTAATGGTTACCAATTACTATCAATTTTAGTTTGTCTGAGAGAATAACTTACAATTAGGATCAATATTGGTTGACCATCTGCAATTAAGACCGCTTAGGGGAAATTATGGACAATATTGATCACTGGAGATCAATATCTATCAAAACATGAGTAATTGGGTCAAATTTAGTCAACGGTAGACGATTAGGATCAATCAACGCGATTAATGTCAATATTGGTCAAGGATGATCGAGGAAGATTAAATTAAGAGTAATTAGTTTCAATTGGGGCAATTAGGGCCAATCAAGCTCATATTTATTATAACTTGTTATTACCTAAATTAGCCAAAACTCAATATTTGTTACTCAAGGCCAAACATGCTCAAACAAAAACAAAATTGGTTAATAATGAGCATAAAAAAATGAACCTAATGTAGCCTAACTAGGCATGCCATACCGCATTAAAAGCTACCATGAGTCTTAAGAGCCAATAAGACATAACAAAGCTGTAGTCCATTAAGAGCCACTATGACCACCAATGTTGCAAAATGTCTAACTTGTTCTAAGGTTTAATCAAAACATCAGAAACCGTCGACTTCATGGATTTTATCTCCAAGCTTCCCAGGACTTCTTGCGGGAATGATACAATTTGAGTTATAATAGACAGATTGACCAAACACATTTTCTACCTATGAAGAGAAATTCAATATGGATATATTATCACGTTTGTATGTAGACAACGTAGTATCTCTACATGGCGTATCATTGTCCATTGTGTTAAATAGAGATAGTCGTTTCACGTTCCAGTTTTGGAAAAGTTTTCAGAATGCGATGGGTACGAACTTGAATCTAAGCACAACCTATCACCCATAATAGCATTTGTGATAGACTTAGGAGGAGGTTGGGACGACCATTTACCTCTTATGGAATTTTCATATAATAACAGTTATCACTGAGGTATTCTAACAACACAATTTGAAGCATTATATGACCATAAATGCGGAACGCCTATATGTTGGTCTGAAATCGGAGAAAATTAGTTGTCATGACTTCAGATAGTTCAAGAGACAACTAACAAAGCACAACAAACCAGAGACATTTAAAAACGACAAGAGATAGACAAAAGAGTTACGCCAATGTTCGAAGAAAGTCGTTAGAATTTTAAGTTGGTGACAAGGTGTTGCTTAAGGTTTCACCTTGGAAAGGTGTGGTCCGACTTGACAGGGAAGGCAAATTGAGTCCATGATTTGTTGGACCATTTTAAATTAATGAAAAAATGGACCAGTAGCTTATCAGCTACGATTGCAAGAAGAAATGAGCGGAGTACACGACGTATTTCATATCTCAAATTTGCGTAAGTGTGTAGCAGATGAATCTCTGGCTATGCTATTAAAGGATGTGGAGGTTAACGAAAATATGATATTCGTAGAACAACCTCTGAAAATCAAAATAAATGTTTTGTTAAGGTTTAAAGCTATAAATCGGACTAAAGGTCTGAGGCTAAATCATTCGATCTAAATAAATTATTAAACTATTATTCTCGAACTATATGTTCGAGGTAATCGTTCATCAAATACAGAGACATTGTTAATTGAACAACTCATCAAAAGGTGAATACGCTCAACCCTTTTTTTGTTATCACTTATACCTTTTTACAAAGTATATAATCATTTAAAATTATGGATATTTATGTATATTTAAAGAGTCAGAAAAGTATTGATACATGAGGGTTGGTTCAAATCCTCTAAAACGCTTTGATACGCGATGGTAGTAGACACTCATGCTAAAATACACATATGTTTGGATCCTTATATATATATAAGGTTTGGATCGAATACAAATAAAGTAAACGTGCTAATTGTGATAATCAAGTAGAGTAATTATATAATAACATCATAGAGTAATAACATAATTACTCTATGATGTAATTACATAATTACTATATATATATATGGGTGGGATCTAGAGAGAACTCCTTTTAAAGAGAGAACTAGTAAAGAATTATTTTTAACTATTTTTAAAAAAATATTTTGTGATTTCTTTCCTCATTCTAAAAAAAAACTTGTCGGTGTAGTACTGTAGTGCATATGTGCACTAATGCATATTGCATATATACAATAGTGTTTTATTGCATATAATACAAAACAATTGCATTATCTAATACACACTATTGAATATATGCAAATACGACACTAATAATTGTATGCAAAACACATTATCGCATATATGTAATACAACACTAATGCACATATGCACTATATCGATTTTTTTTAATTTTTGTATATAATATAACACTATTGCAAATATACAATGCAAACAACTATATATATGTTATTCAACACTATTTAAAATATCAAAATGCACACTATTGCACATATGCATTATAAAAAAGTCGGTGTATTGCATATATGCATTACTCGTTATTTTTTTTTTATTTTTTTCACTTTTATATTTTTTTGTGGTGAAGAATAACAACATATAAGAAGGATGAAAGAAAAAAAATTTTAAAAATATATTTTTTAATTAAATTAAAAATACTTCATTATTAGTTCTCTAGTTCTCTCTATAAAATGGAGTTCTCTCATGATCCTCTCCCTATATATATATATATATATATATATATATATATATATATATATAATTACTCTACTTGATTATCACAATTAGTATGCTAATTTCATTTGTACTTTAACTTTCCCATATATATATATATATATATATATATATTCATGTGTGTGAAATGTAGTGGGAACACTTCAGTCATATTGGTCATGGGGTGGTTAACCGTCCGTGAAGTGATTTGTGTGTATGTTAGTTACGATTAGATGGGATTGAGACCCACTGAGTCTTGAACGCTATTGGTGTTGTGTCGTGACGAATTATGAAAACATTTTATCGAGTCAACGTTGTTCATCAGCATATAGGTGACGTATATTTGAAAGTGTTTTCAGATTACTAGGAGTAAGGGATAGAAGATTCCTAGGCATGTAATATGGCTGTTGGCTCAGCTAAATATTGTACACGATGCATGTGTAAACTTGTTTATACATCAAGTAATTTTGTAAACGAAAAGGGTGTTTAATCCCCTATGCTATGAAAATAAATATTTTATTAAAATTTTACGCTGAGTAACCAAATTTTGATAAACTGACAAAAGTAGTGCCAACAGTTGGTCACGTGGTTAGGCCACTATGGCCGGGTTTGACAAAATATCAATAAATCCCCATTGATTATCATATTCCAATACAAACACAATATAACGTTCACATTCTAAAAACGCCAAAAAAAATCATATGAAAAATAATTGAATTTGATATTGGAATATCCACGAATCACCATGGATTTTCACATTCCAATACAAATGCAATGTTTAGTTAAATCCTAAAATTGTTGAAACTTGTATTAAGATAATTGAATTTGTTATTGGAATATCCATGAATTACCATGGATTTTTATATTCCATTACAAACTCAATATAATAAAAGAAATCAAACTGGAAATCGACATGTATGACTATGACTTTTTGAATTTTCAGTTAAAACCACAATATAAACATTGAATTTTTGGAATCATACGTTGCATGAATCACAATGACTTGTAAGTAATTTTAAGAGTGAGAGTGTAACCATTTTTATTCAAAATGGCTACTTTTACGGTTTAAAGCTATGGTTCTAGTGTGGTATGTTTTGGCGTAATATGTTTCAACACCCTCACCGAATCCCAAGGTAAGCAACCTAGTCTCGCGTCTGATTAGGATTTATGCGCATTGTTTATCCTTAGGTTAGATAAACTTGGTGGCAATGGTTCGAATTGCAAGTGTTGCATCCCTTCCAGTTACTACATACCCGTTAACTAAAACCCTACTCTAAGGTGATCGAAAAATTGAAACATGATCTACACCATTGTGTAACATTCTATAATAATAAATAAAAGAATTTCGTTTAATGGTGTGTTATTATTTAGCTTAGCTAAGTTAAATAATAATAATAAAAGAGTGTGGACTTAGACAATAAAAGATGGAATAAGAGATGGTGATGGACCTTAGGTCCATGGGCTTAGGGGTATTTCAACACCCTTAAACCTCCTTAAAACCGTAAACCCTCATTTCCACATTTGCCTCCATATACTCAAAAACACACACAAACACTCTCCTTCATCCCGGATCCAGATCCGAGCAAGAAAGAGGGTGATTTGCAGCTGATTTTCGTAGACAAGTAAGAAACACATCCAGATCTATGTATAGGCTCAGACTCGAACCCGAACCAAAAAGGTACGTTTTTGATTAAAAGGCTAAATGTTTAAGGTCGGTTGCCATGAAACTGAGTAGGACAATAAATCATCTGGTAGTGTTAGAAAAACGTAACCTTTATGTTAAACGACTTAACGGGTAGTGTTAGAAAAACGTAACCTTTATGGTAAACGAATTAACAGGTGTAAAACAGGACGAGCGGGTGTCATTCGGACCACATAAGAGCTAGTATATGAAGCTGATATAGCCTGAGACTCGTTATATTGGTAAAACGGGCATAAGGAGATAGAAGAAAATGGTTAGAATGGAAATATATGAAAAACAATTTTTTGAATCGAATTTTTGAGAATTCGATTAATTTGAAGAAAACTCGTTTCTATTTGTTTGCAAGAATCGATTAAATTCATTTCAGAATTCGATTCGTTTAAATATGCATTTTGCTAATGAATTTTTAATTACAGGAGTGTCTCCTCTTGTTGGGCTCAGGGACCGTGGGTTTGTTGTGGGTCAGGCTGCGTTGAAGGCTGAATCGGGCAAAGTTGTTAAACACGAGAAAACTTGTTTAGATAATCAACATGTCTTTCTACCATTTGCCTTTGATACATTTGGTTTTCTGGCTCCAGAGGCTGTGAAATTTTTTAGTAGGGTTCAGCGCGTCGTACACGGAACCTCTTCAGCTTCTAGGTCCCAAAGCTTCGTTTTTAGCAGGATTGGCTTTGCTATTCAAAAGGGGGTTGCGGCGCAGCTTGTTGCCCGTTTGCCTGCCACTTTATTGTAATCGTTTTAAAGTAAATTATATAAAACAAATCGATTATATGAATATTTTTAATGAAGACTTATTAAACCCAGCCATGGGCTCTGCCCCTTGGACCCTGCTAGGGGCTGCCGCCCCCAGACCCTGTTTCCCCGGACCCCGTTCGTTAGGGGTTTTACTAACTTAGAAATATGATTTTGGTTAGGAGTAGTTAAGTGATGTTTGTAAACTGTACATAGCTAGTCGTGCCTAGCTAGAAGAGGTGTGACAATAAACTTAGAAAGAAACCGGATTCATGTGAGTTTATAGCCTCATTTCTTTGTTGTGTTTTCGGGGCTGTATGCATACTCGATGTGATTAGTTAGTATACTTACCTTAAGTGGTAAGTGCATGCCAGATGAATGTATTGTGAATGATATATGAATGATGTATGAACGTAGAAAAGGTTAGAGTGGATAGATATATACATATTTATATATGTCCAACGTGTACGATTGTATGGTAAAGTATGTATGATTATCCGATACAGAAGGGATCGGACCCTTATAATATGCGAAACAGATATATGGTTTGTATGGTTATCCGAAAAGAAGGGACCAAACCCTAATAATATCCGAGGAAGAAGGGACCATACCCTAATAATATCCAAGAAAGAAGGGACAGGACCCTAATAATATTCGAGGAAGTAGAGTGAAATTCTCTTTAAAACGTAGAGACAATATGTAAGAGATATTAAATAAAAAAGTACGAAATATGAAAGTTTGAAAGTATAAAAGTATGAACGTATGCATGCATGTAAGTACGAAAGTAAGATATGCATGTTAAGTAGGTAATATGTGTCCTCGGATACGTATGCGTAGGATGTGAATGTAATGTATGTTTCATGATTAACTAGAACTTACGCAGTGTAGCTGACTTTTAGTATGCACGTAGGTAAATAGGCTAAGGCAGCTAGCTTGAGGGAGACACGTGGCATTGGATTGAACAGGTTGGCATCTTGAGAAGAATGTTATGATGTTTTAAGACAAGTGTTGGATTGTTATGATGAGATTTGAATGATTATGTAATAAATGATTGAAGTTTAATGTTTCCGCAAAAGTTTTAATTCACTCTGATATTTATAACTGTATTTATAAATAAATCCAACACCAATGTAGGGCACCGGGCTCAGGGCCTTACACACTGAAATATCACAAAATCGTTGAAATTAAATGTATAAATTAAAATAGGCATAAGCCTTAGAGTTGTGTGTGAACTTGTGTACATGCGACGTTATGAAATTTTCAAAATATACATAAAGCATATGAACAAAATTTAAAAATGCAAACACATAGCACATAAGGTATAAATGTAGTTTGAGGGTCCTACAATAAACTAACTATGGTCCATAAATGTATGAAATCAAACTCTAAAAGGTAAATTTTGTAAGTCCCTGTAAGATTAATATAGATGTAAATGAATATCAGCTTTAGCTCAACTGGTGTAGAAGGGGATGCGAATATTTAGGATAGAGGCAACAAGGTCTCAACTTCGAATCAGATTCCAATTAGTTTTTATCACAGTGGGCCTTCGGGTAATATGTTTTCTACGGATTAGGAGATAGTGAGCTTGGGCTACCTAGTGCTATCTGCAATCGTGGAAGTATGGGATCACTTTTTTTCATTAGGTTACCCGTGATAACCGAGCTTTATTCATTTGCTTCTTATGTGAACCAAACATATTTTTTTTCACGTCATTTTTCATTGATATCTAATACATATAAAAGATTATCGGCATGTTTGGGATTGAGTTTGAAAACCGTTTATTGACTTATTAGCTTTTTCAAAAATTCATTTTAAAAAGCTAGAATTTGTGGCTTTTTAAAAACTGTTTTCTAAACCTTTTAAAAACTAAAATAAAAGAGACTTTTATATTTAATACACACTTTTTAACTTATTAAATTTCTAAAATGCCAATAAATTAATAAATTATTTTCAATCTCAATCACAAACATTCTCTAAGTAAACAGACAATACTACCCCCAAAACAAGAGATATTATTGGACGAGTCACGTGACCTCTTGAAACAAAATAAAAGCATATTTTGGTCTTTACAATATGAATTATGAAGTCTTCATCACTAACTAAAACCTCACACACTTGGGTTTTGCGTTCACAATGGATGATTATAGTAAAACATATTTTGGTATTTACAATATGAAGAGTCTCTATTGTAGTATATAAAATTATCAAAGATTATTTCAAAATCAATATAGATTATTTAATTACATGCTAATATTTATAACCTGATTCATATTTTTATTTAACAATTGGTTTTTATTTAGTAACTTTGTTAGGTGGACGGAGTCGTGAACTTGGCTTGGCCAAGTAGGCCGGGAAACCACCCTTCCCAACCGAGTACCTTGTCGAGTAGTTTTGAACGAGTAGAACAACTCGAGCCAGGTAGTTGAAATTTTAAAAAACATTTTTTTTTATCATAAATAACTACCATTTAAACCACATTCTTCCCCCCTTTCTAGTCAATATACTCTCTATACACTCTCAACTTAAAAAAAATAATAAAAAAGAAAAAGAAATGAAAGATTAAGAAAAAAAAATCATTGGCTACAAATACAAAAAAACATAGACCAAATGTTGCTCTGGATCGGTACGAGCCCATTCCGATCCAACCATTTGTTAGCCATCTTTTTACGAGCCATCCGAACACGAGCCAACTGAACCCAGACCATCACCTTCACATTGTTGTTTTCTTTTTTCTTATTTTGTTCATTTTGGTATTGTGTTTTTTTATCTAATGAAATTATGGTTTTGATTTAAATAATTTATATAATTTAATAGGAAACTAAAAATCAAGTAAATATTAAGTGAATAATTTGGTTGAGTGGATAAATCATCCTCTATAAATTGAGTAGTTTTAGGTTGTTTTATAACATGTGTATGTGATAATAATATTTTTAACACTAAATTCAAAATAAAGTAAAAGCACCAAATACGAAAAACAATTGGGAAAAGAATTAAGAATTCCAAAAATTGAAGTAATTAAGTTGATATTTAGAAGTAGTGTATTAAGAATATTGTTTATTTTTTAATTTATACAGACTGTTAAAATAAACTGAAATTTAAATAAATCAATTTTTTTAACTTAAAAAGAGTTTTTTTAACATTTAAATAAAAATTATGTCTTTTCATTATGAGTTCTCAAATGCTATATAGATTATTATTTAGGCCACATACCATAATGGTATTTCCATTACATATATTATTATTATTATTATAATTATTATTAGCTTTTATATAGCTGTTAAACTGTGATCTTATTATTAATATTATTATAATTAGTAGTAGTTTTTATATAACTGTTAAACTTTGATTTCCTTTATTTTGCTTTATTTTCCTTTATTTTGCTTCATACACATGTACTTAGAGCCGAGGGTCTCTCTGGAAGCCACCTCTTTATTCCTTTGGATAGAGGTACGGTGTGCCTACATCCCACCCTCCCCAGACCCTACTTATAGCTTTGCTGTCGGTGGGATTTTACTGGGCATGATTGATTGATTGATTGAAATGCTATATAGATTGATTTCAACTTTCAAATTATATACGAAAACCTAATGACTAATTTCAATTTCATCATGAAAAAATTTTAAAAAATAAAAAATTTGAAAGCTATTATTTTCACTTACAGTCAACGTCGAAGTTCGCAGGTGACGGGTGGCGGAGAGCAGCAGAGACATCATGAAAAAATTTTAAAAAATAAAAAATTTGAAAGCTATTATTTTCACTTATAGCCAACCTCGAAGTTCAAAAGTGACGGGTGGCGGAGAGCAGCAGAGACGAGAGGTGGAGAAGCATGGTACAGTAAGTTTATGCCTTGAGTGCGAGATTTTGATCGGCGAAAGAGCGACACCGGTGGAGGGGTGACGGACGGCGGAGGGGTGAATACCGGTGGAGTAGTGAGGGGTGATGGCTAGGGTTGAGAGTCTGTGAATGAGAACGATGGTTATGATGTTAGAAATATATTAGAAGAGGTAAAAAGAGGCTAACCAGATCTGCACCAAGAAGAGCCTGCACATATGTTTTTTTAATGAAACACCTACGAGAAAGCAAACACTCTGCAAAAGTTCATGTATACGCGACGCAAATAGAAGAGCTCCCACAAATCTTTTTTAAGAAAACAAACACTACCTTAGATTATAATTTATATTTACAATTTATAATAAATAATAAATTAATTTAACAACCTTAAATTGTGTCCCCCAATCCTATGGAATCCGTCCCGTAATTATCTGGGTATGCTAATAGTTTATTATCATCCCGTAATGATCATTAGGCCATCGACATTTATCATTTAAATAAGTACAAGCCCTTGTATCCTAGCGGTATCGACATATGTTAGATATGTTCCTTCTCAATGGTTAATAATTATATTCTCGTGATGAAGATTGATAAAAATTTGAGTAAGTGTTTGACTTAACCATTTAAAAAAAATCTAAACAAGTATAAGCTACTGGTTTATATATATATATATATTATATATATATATATATATATATATATATATATATATATATATATATATATATACTAGTTTTTATCCTCGTATTACGGGGGTTGTTTTATATTGTTTGTTCTAATATTTATTTATTTTTTGAATTTATATTTTTTTATTGTATTAAAGTTAATAATATACTTATGGTTTGATGATAAATTGTTTCACAAATAAATGAGATGTTATAACCCGATTTAAAAGCTATATGGTTTTGATGAGACCCAAGACCCGTTTATTTTTTTACTATAAAATTGGTTTTTTAATTATAAATAATATTTATGAAAGTTAATAATATACTTATGGTTTAATGAGACTCAAGACCCGTTTATTTTTTTTACTATCAAATTGGTTTTTTAATTTAAATAATATATATATCTTTTTTAAAATAAATAAGATATTAATTTTTATTATATCCTATTTTATAGGATTTTTACATCAATAATTTGGTGATAATAATTTTTAATTTAATGAGTTCTTATAATCTGTTTAAGAAATATCTGGGTTTGGTAAGACCCATACCCATGAATTCGGGTCAAATGCATGAGAAACCTCTATTTAAAAATCAAGCAAATCTAGTGACTCCAAAAAAAGGGGGAGCGACCACATCGCGACACGTAGGATTTTTTTGTCTTCGTTTATATTATATATATATATATATATATATATATATATAGGGGATGGTTCAAGAGAGAAATGATATTATTGCAAGAAATGTAAAAAATGAATATGGACCACTAGTTTTGTTTTAAGTTTTAAATGCTTAAAGCTAAATAAAGAAACTATTAATTATTCTCTTTCTTCAATTAATATAACTAATAAACCATAATACTTATTTGTTTAATTAATATAACTAAATAAATTATTATAATTAGAAAATATTAAGAACCCATTTATTTTTATAATTACTTTTTGTTTCTTGAATTTTATCCTACACACGTATAATTTATTCATATATTAAAATTTCTTTCTATCCAAAACTAATTTCTTCCCACTCAATATATTAATATCCATCAACACATACTTACATTATGATGAATAATACCAAAAAATAATTTTACATGTGTTTGCAATAGATATCAACAAAAAACATACAACATACACAAAAACGTATAATCTACACTTGTTCTAAAAATAAGACAGCATATAACCTACACACGAAAAACATTTAACCTACACACAAAATTCATCATCAATAAAATACACACGCACACGAAAACATATAATATACACACAAAAAACACCTACACACGAAAATTTTAACTTTGTGTAGGTTATCTACACTTGTTCAAAACAAGTGTAGGTTATATAACTTTGTAGGTTATATAACTTTGTGTAGGTTATATAATTTTGTGTAGGTTGTATATTAATTTAACTGTGTGTAGATTATACGTTTTTATTGCTCAAAACTAGTGTAGGTTATATAATTTTGTGTAGGTTGTATATTTATCGAAGTTAAATTAGTTGATATATGCTAATATATTGAGTGGAAATTATTTTTTTAATATAAAGAAATAGTATTATATGAATAAATTGTATTTATGTTGAATAAAATGAAGAATGTGTAAATAAAAAATAAAACTAAATTAGTGATTTTATCTTTTTAATTATTATAGTTAAATTAGTTAGATATATTAATTAGAGATATTTATTATGGTTATATTAGTTGTATTAATTGGAGAGAGTGAGTACATTTATTGTTGCATTAACATCTTTTTTAATTATTTTTAAATATTTAAAACATAAAATAAAACTAGTGACTCATATTCATTTCTCTCATTTCTTGCAATAATTTGATTTCTTTCTTGAACTTAAACATATATATATATATATATATATGGGATGGTTCAAGAGAGAAATGAGATTATTGCGAGAAATGCGAGAAATAAATCTGAACCATTGATTATGTGTAATCAATGGTATAGAATAATAGTGGCAATCTTTGTAATTTTTATAACATAATTTGCATGATTTGAAAGTAAAAAGGGTTGTTTGGTATTTTGTGCGGGTGTATCATTAAACTCATTTCCATATTTTACTCCTAATTTTTCTTTCAATGTATTAATATATTAATTGTCTCAAGATAAGCATATATTATAAAAAATTTTTGCCATTCAATTATTGTCATCCATATTTCCCTGCAAGTTTTTATCCGTCGAGGTTTGTGGTTTTTTTTTTATTATTATGAAGAGATGAGTATATATATTTCAATTTTTAATCTGGTTAGAAACTAGTAGTAGAGAAATAAATGCAAAAGTTTATTCAAGGGCTTAGTGTAGTATATATACGTGAGTCCTTGTTTATTGTGTAGGGTGCATGTCGAAACTGAGTTAAATTGTTTTATTAGGTTATGTTATCTAATGTATGTTGTATGCTACGTGTGTAGTTTTTATTTATGAAATTGTGGGATTATAAGTTTCGTGTATGTGTTCCTTGAGTTGGTGTAGGAAGTGTTATTAATATCGAGACTGATATTTTTACTTGTGTACTATGTACACTAATTGTGTAGGCATTACTTATACTTTGTGTACGACTTATTATTTATTGCGTAAGATGTCAATTGCTAATGTAGATATTAATCGAGAAACTATGTATGGGTTTTTTTAGTTAATGCGCTTATTAATAAGAAATCGTGTATGAGTTATATATTGTGTAGGATGTTTGCCACTTCTATAGCTATTAACCAAGAAGTTGTGTAGGAGTGTAATGTGTTAAATATTTTTTGGTTATTATTAATTAACCAAGAAGTTGTGTAGGATGTACCGTACACTACTTGTGTGGGTACATGTGTATGAGTTTCTTTTAATGTGTAGGATATTTATTAGTTGTGTATGTGTATATATGTTATGTGTTTTGTTGTGTAGGTAATATAACAATTATACATACGAGAATGATTTCTTATTTATTTATTATTTATATGTGTGATGTTATTTTGTGTAGGAAATGATATTTTCTTTAATGAGAATGAATAATGTAATTAATGTAGGTTGTTGACTACTAATGTAGGGATAAACATAATGTGTTCACTACCTGAATAAAAAGTTAAAAAATAATAGGTGATTAAATTCATATACATATAATAAGAATAATTCATATTGATTGTTGAATAAAAACCTACAAATCACTAACAGAATAACAAGAGTTATTATTTACATATATGGTTATGATTTTTTTTTTCACATGATAAAATCTTCTTGGTTACAAAAATAAAAAATAAAAAAAATAAAAAATATTGCCTTCGGAATTTTGGTAGAGAACTTTTGAGTTTTGACATACAAAAATCTTGAATTTAAATATGAGTATTATTGTTTGATAAATAATGATTTTAAGATAATAATAATAATGTGGTTTTGTAAAGATACTATATTTGTGATTACTTAACAAAAATAAAAGTTTTTGCATTTTACTACTATTTCCTTATAATTAAATAAAGCAAAAGGAAAAAGAAAAAAATATGATTGGTTAAAACCATTTCTTGCATTTCTTGCAATAAGATCACTACTCTCTTGAACTTAAACATATATATATATATATATATATATATATATATATATATATGGTGAGGATCTTAAGAGAACTTTTTGAGATTGAGAACGATTTTAGGCCACAAAAAAAACCTCTTAAAAAATATTTTAAAAAAAATTATAAAACGAAAAACAAGAATTTTAAAAAAGTAAAAAAACCAAAAAATTTATTTTACATCCCATTTTCATAAAAAAAAACTAATTATACACATATGTATATTTTTATTTAATCTCGATTTACATAATGCACACATATGTACATTACCATTTATCTTAATTGTACATATGTGTATAAAGAATAACATGTATAAAAAATCAAAAAAATAAGTATTATACATATATGTATAATTTTGCTAAACCGATATTATTTTGATTTTTTTTGAAAGCGGGATAAAAAATAAAAATTTTGGTCTTTTTACTTTTGTTTATTTTCACGTTTTTTGTTTGTTGTATAATTTCCTTTTTATTTTTCTTAAAAATAGCTTTTTTGTGGTCCAAAATGGTTCTCTAAGCTCTAAATTTCAAAATGGTTCTCACATGATCCTAATCCTATATAATACTTTAATATAATTTACAAATTTACATACATATTTGATTAGATTTAAAAAGAGTTAATTTTTCAATCTCATACCCGGTCCATGCGTGAATACTGATCATGATGTTTCGGACATTCCTATCGGGCTTGGTTTTTTTGTTTGCCATCCTCAAGTTTACCAAGTTTTTAGAACACCATAAGTTAATCTTATGTATTTTCTTGTCGCTTTTTGTGTTGTCTCGAACCTTTATCATGTACATCAAGTCATTCCAAGTTAGAACACAAACGGAGCACGACCAAGTAGATCTAAGGAACTAGATACAACAATATTACAAGGAACGGATCTAGGAATGTACCCTCAGGAATATTCTAATTTCCCAACAATTCAAGCTCACTACTGTTCTCATACTCATGGTAAATATATGATGCGTGCGTGATAGTGGTATGAAAAGTTGATAGTTTTTCAAGTCGAGTTTTAAATTATAAAAATGATTTTTATCTTAACTAAACCACACACAAATAGACAATTGTACTTATCGTATATTTACTATAGTACGGGTAAGAACCAAGTATCGATCCATGGACACACTTGTTTGATTTTTACTACTAAATCGTTGTATTTTTTTTTTAATCGAAAGCAAACATCATAGTAGTTTTGGTTTGACAAGTAAATTTTTAAAAGAAATCTAAAAGCATAAATTAAAAACAACACTTTTAGGGTTTTATATATTTATAGATATAATCAAGGATAAAAGTGCATCATCTTGGTTAAAAATCCTTTTGACTTGGTTTAACAATTAATTGGTAAACATGTGATATAGACTTGGTTTAGTAATTAAGTGGGAATAACACCTTAGTCCTAAGTCATGTTATTCCATAATAATTAAAGAAAGAGACATGCAAAACTTCATAATCTCCACTAAAACTTCATTTTATGTAAGCAAGTGGTTTATATTAAGTATTTATGAGATACCTTAGTTTAAAGATGAAAGATTCCCTTAAATTACTAAGTGAGTTATCCTTGATATTTTAGTTAATATAACCATTGTATAATATTTAAAATACCAATTAAGATTTGTTAAGTCATAAATGATCAACCTTGAATTAACAAGTATTAAGTTGTACAACTATTGGACAATTATAGAACTTTTTAATATGGTTCCAAGAATTGTTTAAAATAGATTATGTTGTACACTCCCTTGACAAGTAATCAACCAATTTTAGTGGATTAGCATCAATAATCCGTTTTTACAACATTGTCAATATTCTATGATCAATTACTACTAATACTTCATTTGGTCCATGTTCATATCAGGATTTATGTTTTTATCAACCAAGCCCTTACAAGAATGATAATTCCCCGGCTTATCATCGAACTTGGTACTTGGTGTCTCTTTTAAGATTTACATTTTATAAACCAAGGCCTCACAAGAGTGGCGGTTCCCCGACTTATCATCAAGCTCGGAACTTGGAGTCTCTTTTAAGGTTCATATTATATTAACCAAGGCCTCACAAGAGTGATAGTTCCTTGGCTTATCGTTAATCTCGACACTTGGTATATCTTTTAAGAGTGTTTTAACATTCTTTATCAAGTGATAATTACAACATAACCTTTACTTTTTATAAAACAATAACATGTTTAACCAAATTAAACTTGGTTAAGATTCATTATAAACCAAGTTAATACTATGAAAGTTTTACCAATACTAAGCATAATGTTATACATCAAAGCACTAGATACAAACATGATCAAATTTAAACACTATAACCAATTTAGATGACTAATATTTGATGCTACTGACTTCTTCCAAGAGCTTAATCTCCTTGATTTTCAGAAGGTTGATGAATGAGAAAATTCCCTTATTAATGGTGGTGAAAGTAAGTGGGTGGAGTGTATTAAGTGTTCCTCCAAGTCCAT
Organism: Bidens hawaiensis; assembly: GCF_021521415.1. Lineage (NCBI taxonomy): Eukaryota > Viridiplantae > Streptophyta > Magnoliopsida > Asterales > Asteraceae > Bidens > Bidens hawaiensis. The sequence goes on along the minus strand of NW_027491578.1, from coordinate 204,218 downwards.
TAGATGTGGTGGATGAGCATTCATTTTAAAGGGTGATCAGGGCTCTCAAAACGACCCTGTTGACATTGACATGATCGTGTTGATCATTTTGTCTGACTGTTTTAAATGCTTGTTGTCAGAAAGTACAACATGAAAGAGAACACGACGCATGTTGACATGAGCATGACCGTGGTGATCCTGGAAGCTTCTATTTTCTCTTTTCTCTTGTACTGTCAACATGGGAGCGTGTTGATGTCAACATGACCCTTGTTGAGTTAGGCAACTTTTATTTTGTATTTTCCTCTTCTACTTTCAACATGGACCATGATGTGACTTCTGAATTTTGTCTTTTCCTCGTATGCTTGTAACATGGCCTTACCTTGCTTCAACATGGGGTGTGTTGAGTCAAATTTAACAGTTTCTTCCGCTTTTCTTCACATGTCTTCTCGTTTTATTCTTTAAGACTATATTTACCTAGAAATAGAAATTATAAACATTAGTGGTTATTTATTCTAATATAATCGCTGATATTATACTTATATGGAGATATTTGAGTGCTGAAAAGATGTATAATTTATATACATGAATATACTCCCATGAACTCTCGGTATGAAAGAACATCATATGACATTCAGGTATATCAAACTCATTATGAAATACCAACTGCTAGAATAACTAGAATCATACTCAAGATTGAAAACGATAATGGAGAGGAGGAAAAAGAAAAAAGAGATGCGAGAATGCCAAAAAGGACAATAAGATCAAGAATTGATCATTTATTGGAAGACATAGATAATAAGAATCTTAATAGTTATAAACCGTATAGCTGTAGTAATTTTGTGCACTGTTGTAACCACAACATAGATACATAAAAGTTATTATTTGATTTCCTCGAACATTGAACTTATCTTTGAAATTTATCGTAGTACGTCAAGAGCGAAGGTAGCACAAATTCTATGACAATTCTTCATAACAATTCTTCCAATAAACCTAGAAGTGTGAAAAACACTAGCAATTAAAATGCAGAAATTACATCCCAATATATGGACAAAATCCAAAAATGATCAACGAAGCTATGACTTCAATTCTTGACGCACATAAGAATATCTCTATGAGTCAAAGCCAATCAAGATCTAGCAAAAGAAGCCGAAGTAACTCCATTCATTCAAGAAAGAATGAAAGTTAAAAGAGTTCCATAGTTGATAGCAACTTAATGGATGAAATTCAAAAGTAATCAAAACTCCAAAAGGGGATTAAGAAATTTTAAAGCTTACAATCCCAAAGAATTTTATGGAGATAAGAATGTTATAGGCGCAATTAGATGGCTATAGGAGTAGGAATCAATTATCATCATCATCATAACATGCACATGTGAAGAAGCTATATAATATTCGGCTCATATGCTCATTGGAGAAGCCCTTGAATGGTGGAATACCCTGATCCATGCCAAGGCTAGAGAAGCATTGTACAATCCGAGTTGGGAGACATGTAAAAATCAGCTTCTGTAGAAATTATGTCCAATCCATGAGATAGATCAGATTCAAACTCAGCTTTGGAACCACAAGATTGTTGGTACAAATCTCAAGAAATATAACACTAAATTCCTTGAATATTCTGACTAGTTTCACATCTGGTAACTCTAGAGTATAACAAGGTTACTTGGTCTATATGGGTTGCTAAGAGAAATAAGAGACATGGTAAGATCCCATATGCCATAAAAAGCATATTCGGCTATGGATTTAGCTGGATACTTAAGCAACTATATGCTAAGGAATCAAGAAGAATATAAAAAGAATAACACTGAAAAGAAGGAAGAAACCAAGAAATCAAAGGACCAAGAGAAGACAAAGACGTATTCATACTCTTCAAAGTCTACTAGTACAACTTGTGGGAAAATGCATTAAGGAGAATGCATATACCACACAAATCAATTTGATGCATATGTGACATGTACCTTTTGCAATAGGAGAGGTTGTACCTACAGAAAGAAAACAATTGTTTGTTTTAACTGTGGGGAGAAATGACATTTTAGCACCGAATGTCCGAAAAGGAAAAACACAACAAGCAACGCAAGTGGAAGCGACACTAAAAAGGGAAACACTAGAGTATTCATTTTGAATACACAAGAAGCATTTGACAATCAAGAATAGAATAAACATAAGTATGCCAAACTAATAACAAACATTCAAAGGAAATAGATATAACTACAAGTTTAGTTAACTTTTGTAAACTGTTTGTAAACTCGTTTTCAGATGAGACGTTTTGTAAACAATAATGGGTAATTAAATCCCTGATACATATAAAGAATAATATTAGCATATAGATCATGTCTTTACACAAGAATGCTTATATTCATCTAAAAAAGAGACACCTAAATCACAATTCTGAAAAGTTTTCAGAATACAAAAGAGTATATGTTTGATATAATCCATCATCTTCAAAAAGATAAACATAAAGAGAATGATGAATTCAACACTAGTAAAGACATAACAAGTATTTTTTTTTCCTTCCCCCCCCCCCCCCCTTTTCTTTATATCTTAAATTATACTCGGGAACACAATATAAAAGACAAACATTTGTCACTGTCACTTGGCCAACAACCCCATAACAATTCAATTAATAGAATATAATATAATTACAATTATTTTAAATGAAAAAGAAATTGTTACTGAATTACATTCATGTTTTTTTAACATCGCTTTCTCTGAGTCTAGTTGTGACGGAGTTTCAATCGTCCCCAGCTATTTGACGCTTCAAGTCTAACTAGAAAACCCTCGTAGGCAGAAACCCCAACTACCGGGTAAAGGCGCTCAATGATTCAAGATAATAGACACGGCTCTTTTTTTGTGATATATCAAATTTTAGTCTTCTTTCAGATCACCTCTTCGATCACGACTTTGATCGTTAAACTCCAAGAGCATAACCACTCTGATACCAATTCAAGGACGTATTGATATAGCTCACCAAAACGTAAACACGCACGACATAAATAAATTGAATAACTCTCAATATATTATATAGAGGAAATGTAACTCAAAAACCCAAATTACACATAACTCGTGTTTCTCTAGATGAACCCTAACTTGGTTGCATATCGTGTGTGTCTCTAATGTCTAACCATAACTCGGTTTATATAGACCAATTAACTTGCTAGCCAAGACATTACCAAATATATTAAAACCCTAATTACAACCCTATAAACTCATTACATTATTAATAAATCTCACGAGCCTAATAGGTCTAACCCGGTCACTTACACGTGACTGACCTATTAAGATGGAAATTACGTCCAACAATTAGTGGTAATTAACTGGACTTATTGATCGTCAATAACTTGCTCCACAAGTGGCAACTATGTTATTAATAGCAACAATGTGCAATAGCAATTACTATCAACCGCGAGTGTGCAATAAGAAGTAATCAAGTTACTACTAATCAATCATCAATGGTCATTAATATACCAATGAAGGAGTTCTTATTGAACGTTTCTTGCTAATTGAAACTTAGTCAATTTCTCCAAAATAAAAATAAAAAAGCAATCTGAGATTAGGATTCTTAAACATAGTTAACTAAATTAGTAACTTAAGCTTTTATTCTCAGTTCTAAAGCTTAACAACTTTTATATAATAATGCTTCTGCAATTGTATCAACCATGAGGATATTAATTTTATATTTTTACAAAAGATGTGCTAAAGACGTCAAGAGCACCAGCTATTATATATACCTTTAAGCTCTAGTTATAACTTAACCAATTCAATCCAGTTAAATTTTTCAAAAAATGTCTGTTAAACAAGAGGATGTTAAGCGCCCCACTGCTAATTTTCCTTCCAGCGTTTGGGGAGATCAGTTTCTTGTCTATGACGAGGTATGTACCTTAACAAATTTATCTTCGATACAACAATGTACAATTTTCGTGACTATCTAGTTGTTTTAAACCTAACTAATAAAGGATTCAATTTTAACTAAAGAAACATATGTTTTCATAATACACGTTCTGGTGTATTTATCTTAAAAACTTTAGGAATTGCTATTAAAAAAAATTAATGCAACATATCATTAAATATTTTTATGTGTATTGAAGCTTCTATGAATTAATGTAACTCAAGGATCCTTTCAAGTTGAATTTGTAATAACATGATTTAGGAGAATGAGTTGAATCGATCGTGCAGTGACACAAGAAACCTATACGGAATCAAGAACGAATACAAAAGAACATAAACAGGAAGATAATGACAATTGATTGAATATAACATTCAACTACCTGTATATATACGGCAGTTTCGCGGGTAAACTCTCAGATGGATAAAGGTTGACAGTTTAACATATATTAACCTCAAAATATAACAACTTGATCATACTATTAGCTAATCTACTAATGCATGTAATGACGATTATTACATAATAATCACAAATAACAAACATACAGATGGTTTGGTTTAAGACATAAGACAGTCCTGTAAATGGGAAATTCAAGTGATGATTAAACCCAAGTTTTTAATACGAACTCGTACAATCTAATTTTCAAAAACAGCCAACTTGCGTGCATCGTACCAGCCATAAAAGAAAACTTGTCTGGCTCCCAAAACACAGTCGTCAAAAATATAATCCTCTCCAAACCACGTATGCAAATCCCCTTTTATTCTCATTTTGTAGGACCGCTGAGTTTTCTTCCTTGTGTGGACTAATTTGTTGTCACGAGCACAGACACTTATTTTTCTTTTATTTATTTACTCCGTCAAATATATCAATGTATTATATGCTGAACCCCATCATTCAAGTTTTAAGCAACATATGAATTTAAAATAGCTAACATTAAAATGATTAGAAATAATAGGTTATTGAATCGGCCTTTTTAAGTTTTGATCAAATCATAATCTCTTATCCCATATTAAATATAATTGCATTTTGAGCTCGTTTTTATTTATAACCTACAAAATATAAAAATGAGTAAAAGTAGCATATTTATTAATAATATCGATGTGTTTTATAAATAATTAATGTGTACATAATGGTACCCAAAATGAACCGGTCACATACCAAATATCGGACATCGGTGCCTCTCACCAGATAATCATTGGTTCGGATTGGCTTTGGGTTACGATTGACTTATCTTGGTTTCCAGAATCATACTTTTAGCTATCTTATTAATGTAACACATGGTTTAGTTTAGGACATAAGTTTAATAAAACTTACAAGATTTGTGATAATGGTTTGTTTGTAAATGAAGCAAGAAGATCAAGCTGGTACTGAAAAAGTAGTTGAAGACCTTAAAGAAGAAGTGAGGAAAGAAATACTGCGAGCTTTGGATATCCCTGCGGAGCATACAAATTTGTTAAAACTGGTTGATGCAATCCAACGCCTAGGTATTGCATATTATTTCGAGGAGGAGGTTAATCAAGCCTTACAACACTTCTATGATGCGTACGGTGACAACTGGAATGGTGGTGCCACTTCTGTTTGGTTTCGAATCATGCGACAACATGGCTTTTTTGTTTCAAGTGGTTAGTGTGCATAAAATTTAATTTTTATATCATGAATCGGTAGGCATGCGATCTAATGACTGTCTTGTATGAAATTAAACAGATATTTTTAACAGCTACAAGGGAAAAGACGGGGCTTTTAAGGAGCTATTAGATAATGATACTGAGGGTTTAATTGAGTTGTATGAGGCAACATATCTAAGTGTTCCTGGGGAAGTCATATTAGATGATGCTCTTGTTTTTGCAAGAGGTAAACTTAATGGCATTTTAAAAAATCCATCTTTGACGAATGGTATCGTCTCTAGACAAATACAAGAAGCACTAAAGCAACCTCTACATAGAAGGTTGCCGAGACTTGAGGCGTTGCGTTACATACCTTTTTACCAACAACAGGCTTCTCATAACAAGTCTTTACTAAAGCTTGCCAAGTTAGGCTTCAACCTGCTTCAATCACTCCATAAGAAAGAGCTTAGCCAAATTTCCAAGTATGCACATATAAGACATATCCCTATCCCATATTTTATTGATATATTCGATATTGCAAAATAATCATGGAATTAATACTCTCTATAGATATTGTTATAGATCTAAAATATATCTCATATGCAGGTGGTGGAAGGGCTTTGATGTCCCAACAAAATTTCCTTATGCAAGAAATAGACTAGTTGAATGCTACTTTTGGTCATTAAGTGTGTTCTATGAGCCCAAGTATTCTGAATCTAGAATGTTCTTAGCTAAATTTATTGCGGTGGAAGCAATTCTTGATGATACTTATGATGCTTATGAAGAACTTGAGATCTTTACTGAAGAAATTTCAAGGTATATATATTGAACCAACATGCATCGTGTCATCCATTGAAACTGAATACCTAAGCAAATTCTATCAAGTTATAACTAGCACTTGTTTAATTCTTAGGTGGTCAGTTACACGCTTGGACAATCTTCCGGAATACATGAAACCCCTATACCGAATGCTTCTCGATATGTACGAAGATATGGAAAAAAATCTTGACAAAGATGGGAAAAGCACACCATTTAAATTATAGTAGAGAAGCAGTAAGTTTCCAACTCATTCCAGTGGTAATAGTATTTTTGTTTTCAGTTTTGTAAGTTCAACATGATTATCTCTACATGTTGAGAAACATAAACTTGTGACATCCAATTTTTGAGAAACATAATTTATTGGTGAATGTTTTACATGTAAAATATATAGTTGCATATTTTTTTATTGAAAATTTAGAAAATGGTATGTATTTTTAGTTTCTTATGACATTAGTACGTACTTATACAGATGATCGAATACATTGGAAGCTACTTGCAAGAAGCTAAATGGGCAAAATATGGGTACATACCAACAACAGAGGAGCATCAAGAAGTGACAATCGTTAGTAGCGGATATAAAAACACTCTAATAGCAAGTTTTTGTGCCATGGGTGACATAATCAAAGACGAAACATTCAAATGGGCTCTCACTATGCCTCCCATAGCGAAAGCTTGTTGTTTGCTTTGTAGGGTCATGGATGATATTGTCACTCACAAGGTACATCTTGATCATATCTTTACCACTATAAAGTTAACTTCTACGATGGGTTGACGGCCAAAACTGTTGCAAATCCCCATTCCGATGGTTTCAGCTCGCTAGTAATATTTTTGCGAGGATTTTGATACAGAAAAATATTGGTGACAGATTATAGAGACGGAATTATCCTAGCAAATAGCAACGGTTTTTCCAACATATCCAGCAAACTTATAGCAATGCTGAAATGTTCAAATTGAATTGTTTTTTTCAACGACAAACTAACATACTCCTATATACTCATATAAACAATCATCTATACCTTCGTCTTGCAGGATTTGAACTATCAACATCTAGATTAAAGACGAGGCACCTTACCATTGGGGAACTCAAAATGAAAATTGTTTTCCATTCTTTTTTTTCACATTAATTATATCTGAAATCATGTAAATATATGAAAACACTAACTAAACTAAAATCTTATGGACTTTCTAAAATAATATAAATTTCTATAAATTGTCAACTCTATACGTAAAATACCCAAACTTAATGTTAACATTCTACCAATGATCCAAAACATTAAGCTTAGCCATGCTAAAAAGTAAGTTGTTTGTTATTGTAGCGCAACCTCGTGACCCTTCATGAAAAGTTAAGTTTTTATATATGTATATATAACTAGTGTTAAACGAGTATTTTAGCTTCGATCTATTGCAACATAACCTAATTATCATCCATATTCACTAATGTACGTTAACATTTAAATAGCTATATTCATTCTAGGATAATTTTTTTTACGTGCTAATTATTTATAGATTTAAATAAAAATTCAGGAGAAGCAAGGAAGAACTCATGCCCCTTCTGGAATTGAATGCTACATGAATGAATACGGTGTTAAGTGAACAACATGTCTATGATTTGTTCAATAAAAAAGTTGGAGAAGCTTGGAAAGAAATGAATCAAGAGTCTCTCAAGTGTAAAGAAGTTGCAATGCCAGTAATTCTGAGGGTGATTAATTTGGCACGTGCCATGGATGTCCTCTATAAGAATAAGGACCATTTCACACATGTTGGTGAAGAACTCATAAATCATATCAAGTCTCTTGTCGTTGATGCTATCGTTGTATGAGTTCCTGTTCTTAACCACTATCCGTCTATATATGTTCATATATCTGGAAGATCCCCGATGTCTTTTAAGATGTTTTGGCTCTGGCAGTTAAAGATAGCAAGGTCAACTTCTATCAGTGAAGATCAAACTGGAATAATATTAATATGTACGTGTGCTTCTGTTTTTGTCTGTATTTTAAGGATTGAGTAATAAAAGATTGGTTCTTAACCGATATACATGATTAGTATGCAAGTGACCTATAGATTTTACTTTATGAAACAAACAAAAGCCAATTATATCAGTGATTATCGGTATTGCATTTCTTTTTGTTCAAATTCCAAAGTACGATGAAGTTCTAGAATCTGGGTACGTTTACTCGTGCAAATTCTTTAGGTTGTGTCCTAGTATTAATTATTTGTTACATTAATTGGGAGGAAGCATGAACATGGTCATATTTCTTTCACCAAGTAAATATAACTTTTTTGAAAATTAATTTAACGAATTTGTAGATAATTTTATTTAATTTGTCCTTACATATATTTATGGAATTTTGAATATATTTGTAAATAAGAAAAATTGAAATAGTTAGCAAAGAAAATTACAAATTCAGCTGACAATAGATACAGGAAAGTGGTTTGTAATCACAAACTTGTTCCATCATTTACAAATCACAAATCAAACTGTTGATCTGCTATTGTGCGGGTGATCAATTTGTCATGGGCCATGGATGTCCTCTATAAGAATAACGACCATTTCACACATGTTGATAAAGAACTCATAAATCATATCAAGTCTCTTGTCGTTGATGCCATTGTTATATGTCCTTAACGATCCATCGTGATCGTTTCCATATATCTGGAAGATGCCCAATGTCTTGATGGTTTGATTACAGCAGCTAAAGATAATAAGTTAAGTTCTTTGAGTATAAAAGATTGATCAACTTGGTGCTTAATTAATAATATTATAAGATGTATATTTTAAGGTTCCAGTAATAAAGACTGATTGGAAATCGAAATCAAGATTAATATGTTTTCAACAGTGCTGAATAGTTTATTAATAACGAAAACAAGAGGCTTCTAGCTAGGAGCTAGAAGCACAATACAAACACCCGCTGAAACCAATCTAAAGGTTCTTTAATTTAAAATTATGGCAATGAGACAACTACAAGAATTGCCTGCTCGCTCTACTTATTACCCACAACTCCACAAGTACTCACCAACGAGGCCACTCCAAGGATTGTTCCTTAGCTCTATATTAACCAACATTATATATTTTGTAAACTTGGACATTGAATTTCTTCTTTTGTGAACACTTTCTCATTTCTTGTGTTTCCAAATACACCAACACCCGGTATGGAAGATAACTGTATTGATTTCTTTTGTTGTTGTCCGTGCCACAGAGGTATGAAAATCCAATATATCTTGGATACAAAATGCCCATATTGGAGGGTGCTTACACAAATGGCTTACGTTGTTCCATATTGCATTCTCCAGGAAATCGCCGCATATCGAGTGTAGATTCAAGTTTGTTTGTATGTTACTTGCGGACAGAGCTCCGAGGGTAGAGATACTTTTCATTTCAGCCCTCCAATTAACCAAAGATGTTTACCTTAATTGGTACCCATTTGTTCCAATGGCACAAAGAGTAGCATAGCACCACCCCCACCACTACCTGTACAATACCAACCCTCCCAATAGTTACTCGATCTCGTGCCGGTATATATCACAAAACCTCGAGTCCCACTAAATCTTCACACAACTTTAGTCTCACTTGTTCCTAACACAATAAACTGTTATCCGATCCAAGTTGGAGTACCGCCATGACCAAAAAGTATAAAGCTTTGATGGATAACTAAACATGGGAACTATAGTACCAAGACCCCCTAATACCAACATCATCCTGTGTTTATGGCTATTTAGACACAAATTCAATACCAACGGGTCGTTACAAAGGTACAAAGCAAGATTGGTTATGAACGGGAAGAGCCAACAAGTGGACATTGATTGTGATGAGGCGTTTAGTCTTGTGGTTAAACCAACCACCATTCGGACCATGCTATGTTTGGTCGTGTCCTGAATTTGGTCAATTTATCAACTTGATGTTAAAAACACATTTCTTTGTGGAGACTTACATGAAACTGTTTATATGTTTCATTCGTTGGGCTTTACCAATACTTCATATCCAAAACATGTGTGCCGGTTATGCAAATTCTCTATACGGTCTCAAACGAACACCACGTGCTTGGTATGAACGATTTTTCATATTACAGTTTCATGAGTACTGTTTGTGATACCTCACTATATGTCTACAAAAAGGGTGATCAAATGGTTTATTGATTTACTATGTACATGACATTATACTAACGGCTTCCGATGACACCTTAGTTCACAACATTATAGATACTTTGTCATGAGAATTTGCTATGTCTGATCTAGGCCCCTTACACCATTTTCTAGGAATTTGTGTCACACGACAATCGGGAGGCCTGCTTCTACCACAAGCTTCATATGCCACAGAAAATCTTTCTCAAGCTCACATACCAATTGCAAGCCATGCTCGACCCCTAATGACAAGTCCTTGAACTAAGTGCGTCAAGCGTAGATTTACTCTCCAATATATGGTACATTGTATCGACAACTTGCTGGAGCTCTCCATTATCTCACAGTCACACGACTAGGCCTAGCATATGCGGTGCAACAAACTGCCTGTTTATGTATGCACCTAGAGACCCCCATCCGCAGTCACATGACCGGACCTCATCTCTGTATTTACCTTTCTGGAAATTCGGTCCAACATCAACATACAAAACATGTAGAACTAGATATTCATTTCGTTCTTGAATCTTGATTTATTTCTTGGAAAATTATTAAATTACCAATGTATAATGCCAAGCAAAGAGGTCTACGCATAGTTTATGCAACGGTTGGTTTAGTGCAACATCGTCAATTTACATCTACCAATGCACCATAACTGGTTACGTGAAACGCTCTAAAACCCTCAAATTTATGTGCATTTAAAAATAGTTATTATTGTTGTTTGGTCGTCTATATAATCACTTAAAATAGTGTCATAATTTTAGGAGTTTAATTTTCACGTAGATTTATTGTAAATTATTTTTGACCTGACGTGTTTTGACTAACCTTATTTAACTCAGTAAGTTGTGACTTGCATGCTCTAACATGACCCAAGTTTCTCCCCAGCTGAAAAAACTATTTGGATCCGCCATTGGTTGTATCGCATAATCTTAACATGAAGATTTTGTTAAAAACGCTTTGAAGGATATCTCTGCTCTTCATAGAAGTGACTTGATTTGTTTGAAAACTCTCTTCAAACCCCTCTGCTCCAGTTGAGACCAAGACCTTACGTTATATCTTCAAACGGTTTAGAGTAGACGTGCACAAAATAACCGGTTCCGGAACCGAACCGGTGGAACCGACCCGGAACCGGTTCTAACCCATACCCGGAACCGGTTCCTGACCGGGTATAGGATTTCTCCTCGGAGCCGGTTCCGGAACCGAAACCGACCCGGAACCGGTGGAAATAACCCAGAGGAACCGGTCAAAAACCCGAAAAAAACCCGGAGGAACCGGTCAAAACCCGACCCGGAACTGGTCAAAACCTGGTCAAATACCCGACTATACCCGGAACCGGTTCCGGAACCGAACCTGGTTTGACTTTTGTTGACCATACCCGGAACCGGTTCCTACCCGGTTCCGGGTTTTTTAAATACCCGATTTGTGCACGTCTAGTTTAGAGATATATTAAGATCAACAAACGACTTAGATTTGTGCATTGGTCCCAAAATATTTTGTAATACCAAATTAGCAGCTTCCTTACCAGCAATAGGCCCAACTTAAAAAAAATCTTTGGCCCAACATCATTACCCAACCTTATTAACAAGTCCTCCAAAGAGCCCAGCAAGTTGCTTTGTTTGACCATTAGTTGGATTCCAAATCCCCCCCCCCCCCCCACCCGGTCCTAACCCTTTAAATATTTCATACCTTCTGCTTCCAACCTTGTGAAACTAGAATTGTTAAAATGGCCTAATTAATTATTTTTCAAATTAAGCTATATAAATTTTTTTTAACCAATATAAATTCTCAATATTTTTCGTTGTTATAAAACCCCTTCACACTTATTAAACTGAGTGATTAAACAATACTATTAAAATAGAGTTAATTACACAGATGCAACACCCTTTTCGATTACATTTTTAATATTTATACGAGTATTTGAGTGTGAAGTTAACCTTTTAAAACCGTGGGAATCTCCAATTTCATGAAATCTAATTCTGGTCGAAACTTTGGTATGGTGATTCGTTACTTAAAATTATTTTCCTAATGTATTTTTGATAGAAAACTATATAATTTCTAAGAGGATGTAGTGGTTTAATAACCATCTTGGATGGCAATGGCATTGGTGGAGGGAGCCATTGAACCTGCAAAAAGGCGTGAATGGGAAAATATTTTTATGGTTTTGTCCAATGGGGGTGTCGACTCGTGCTGTTGGGGTTGGTGGGGGGGGGGATAGACTCGTTTGATATATGAGGTGAAATAGGTGGAATAAAAAATTAGTTTTTCAAAAATATATATATATATATATCGAGTTTATCTTTGAAACATTGAAAGCGCCTACTAAATGAGGTGAAATAGGTGGAATAAAACATTAATCGTTAAAAAAAATCTCGAATTTTAGCTTCCGAGCATGAGAAACGGCTACCAAATAATTGAAATATCCCGTTGCAATAAAATAAATGAAATATCATTATTGGATTGGGTGGTTCTCAATTTTATGAGTTTTAAAATTAAAACTCCAACCTTTTGTTTTCTCAAAATACATCATAAAAACTCTAGAATGATTAAAAAAAAGAACATTACAAAAGTCCATAATGATTATTGACGGGCCACTTATCTAATTATATCTATTTTATTTTCAGGAAAAAAACTATTATATATGAGAAACCTCATAGCCTAACCTTAAAAACATTGGTTAAGAAAAAATATAGTATCAAACCGGCCAATGTTTAAAACTTGATTTGTTTTAATAAATAGGTTTCTAGAAGCAAACGACTTTAATTAAAATATTAATAAAAAATATAAAATGTTTTCAACTGAATAAAAAGTATAAATCATAAGTGGTAGGTGACACAAAGAATAATAGTGTTAATCTGGACTCCTTTTTAGACATTATACCAATATCACTGACTCCAAAGAATACTTTTACATTAATTCAAAGCAAATGGGTTCAGTATTAGGGGACAAAAATAAGGATGCAAAGGATTTTTGATAAAATAATAATAATAATAATCTCTAAAAATAATAGAATAATTTTAGCTTAATTAGAAAGTAGGTACTACAACAACAATGATAATGATAATGATAATGATAATGATAATAATAATAACTTAAGCTTAATTATAAACCTGCCTTGTTTAGTTTTTGAAATATATCATTCTCTTTATTTCTTCTCTTCTACAGCTTAGTTTTTATTAACTAAAAGTTTAAACACCGGATATGAAGTATCCTTTAGTCGTTTAGAGCACTGTTTTGATGTAAGTTCTACATTAATCGACTCATATTCTCATTCCGATCAACAGTCATAAAACATCAGTTTGAAATTTGGGAAAAAAAACTAAACGTCATTAAGTTTTTTTTTTAACGGCGGTCCAATGAAAACAAACGGTGTGAAAGTTGAGGCCGGTGACAACTATTTTCTAAGTTGGAATTATTATCTGCCAACTGCATTAAGTTGAGATTATTAAAATCCAATTTGCCTTAATTCAAAACATATGGGTGAAGTTATTTTATATAAGAAGAAAACAATGAGAAGGATGAAAAACATACGGGGGATAAGAAAACTTTTTTTAAAAAAATAATAAAAGAGTTATAACTTAAAATTAAAAAAGAATAACGAAAAAAGTTAGAAACAAAAAAAAAACGAAAATGTTCCTCGGTATTCTTGGTTCTAAAAAAACAAAAAAAATAATGTTGATGGAAAGATAATTGTGTCTTTTTATATATCATTGTATTTTTTGTTTATTTTCGTTATCGATTAAGATTTTTGTCATTAACTTTGTGTCTTTTTTTCTTGATATTGTGTTATATTACTCAACATTGTTTTATATTTTTCTCGGCATTGTGTTATATTTTGGGATCTATTATGTCATTTTTATTTATCATTGTGTTTTTCTTTTCCGTCATTGGGTATTTTTTTTCGAAATTGTCTTTTTCGGGTTTTGTTAACGAGAAAGACGGATGGAACTTAGTTTTTTTTGTTTCTTATTTATATTTTGAATTATTATTTTTTTATTATTTTTTTGAACTTTATTAGGGCACACATCATTCTCTCATTTCTCGTTTTTTTCTCTGTTTGTATTTTAATATTTTTCGTAATATAATTACCATTACATAAAATATTAATTATGTATCTTACTTTAAAAACTTTATGTTTTAATATATATATATATATATATATATATATATATATATATATATATATGTATAGTTTGGATCAAATACAAATGAAATTAGCATTCTAATTATGAGAATCAAGTAAAGTAGTTATATATACAAGTATGAATTAATTATATAATTACTCTACGTATATATATAATTAATCTGTTTGATTTTCACAATTAGCCGTTAATTTCATTTGTGCGTTAACACCCCCCACCCCCGCTCGACACACACATATAAGTTTTAAAAAATCATTTTTTATTAAAAAATTGATTTGGTTAAAAATAAATAAATATTAAAAAACAATAAATTAAATAGAATATGATTGATGCCTTGTCTTTCTTGTTTGTAATTTTTACTTAAATGTCTCTTTACTATTTAATATTATTGTTTTTCTCTCCATAATTTTTTCTATTGTTGGTTAATTAACAACAATAAATCCTTAAAATCCTTAATTAAATATGTGATCCATATTTGGTTCTTAAAATTCTTACAACTCAAGTAGTTCTCAAAATTTCCCTCATATATATATATATATAAACAACATTTGAGTTAGAAACAATATCTGAAGCTATAAGCCTTCTTGTACCCATTTGAGCTAGAACTGTATCATGCCGAATGCTAATACTTCTGCCTCGTCCTCTATTAGGAGGGCCTCTTCCTCTTCATCGAGGAATCATTCCTGAAAACATAACATTATGTCGAAGAGATTATTTTCTCTTTTTCTGTTAGGATTTTTATCCTTTCTATAGAATCATGTATTATTTTATAATAAAGTCTTATAGACTTTTCTCTACTATATGGATGAATGGTGAAATATATATATATATATATATGTATATATATATATATATATATATATAGGGTTAGTATCATTTGAGAACCACAAAAAAGTTAAGAACTTCCAGGAACTCATAAGAAACAAACATTTTTTAAATTTTTTTCATATATTAACATTGTTTGAGACTAGTTTTACCATATTTTATATATAAATTGTTATTACATATATAAATCACAAGTTTACATAAGTGTAAAATTTATGTAATAGCAAATTTACATATATGCAGAAAAAAGTTTAGATATGTTTAAAAACTAATTTTCATAATTGTAATCGTAATTATATATATAAAAAGTGATATAACTACACTCAAATAACACTAACATACAAAAAAATTATCGAAAACGTTAATTTTCAAGGGTTCTTTCAAATTCTTAAATAATTTAAGAGTTCTGTAATGATACTAATCATATATATATATATATATGTGTGTGTGTGTGTGTAGGGTGGGGTTATATAAGAAGTGAAGTGTGTCTAAGATGTGCATGAAGTAATCTCGTGCGTTAGATATGTTGATCTGACAGTGGATATGGAAAGTGTGTTTATTGTGCGATGTGTTTATTAGATATAATGGTGAAAACATACTTCCTACACTTCTTAGGTAATAACCTTGCTATATGTATGTGTGGGTGAGGGTGGGGGTTAATGTCATGCGATAAGTGATTTTAATGCGAGAAGTCAATTGAACCAATCAAAAATTTTATTTTCTTTTATGATTTAAGTTTAATGCTAAGGTAAATTAGTAACAACTATTATTATACATTATAAATAACAACTTTGTTGTCACTCTAAATTACTGTTTCTTGCAAAAAGAGTTTTAATGTATGTACTTACTGCTATGAATTTTGTACATTTACTCATAGCTTTTGCATCCTACACGTGTGGTGTTATGTTACAGTTGTATCCCTTTTTGTTGCATTCTCACATTACTTTACACCTCATATCACAAAACCCAAAATCGTATTCAAAAAACTTTTCTTCTTTGAGCTCCGGCACCACCACTTTCAACCCCGCCATCGTGACCATCGTCTTCAAACCGTGGCCCACCTACTGTTGCCGGAGGTACTTTGTGCCATTGGGGGTCCGGTAGTGTTGTTGTCGCATGGTTTCGGGACTGTGGTGGTGCCGTTTCCTACGGTGGTTTCATCGGATTGCCGTAAAGGTGTGGCAATCAGGGTGGAGATGTGGCTGACTCGGCCATTTCTTTTGTGTTGCTGCTCTGCTCGATCTTTCAGATTACGAAACCCTGCAACCCCTAATTTTCGTCCACAAATCCGATTTGTGTCCTTTTTATGGATGCCGCCTGAAGAAACACTAACCGAACCCTGGGCAGATTACTGGTAACCTGGGGGTTGGAGAGATGTTTCCCACGAGGGGTTAGACCCTTGGAAGATGGTTCTTCTGATAACCTGCAAAACAGACACCGTGAGCTCGTCACTGAGAAGGGGGGGGGTTCCTCCTTGTGACTACCCTCCGGCGTGAGAATCAGACTAGATTGCTCTTTAAATATAAAAGTATATTAAGAGATTGCTAGAGCAGATATCAGGTATATATGATGATAATGTAATAAGATATCATAAGATGAGATGGTCATACCATTTGGGGTATTTATAGCCGAAGGTAGGTTTCCAAGGGGTTTAGCCGGCCCAACACGCTACCAACTGTAACCTATGCACGTGCCCTGCCTGTGAGTGGTGGATAGGTAGCGGCTGACACAGAGCAGGCGTGTCGTGCACTCTTCCTCTTCTGCCAACTACAGGCTAGGCACGTGGTATGGCAGGAGTTGGTGGGTAGGCGGCGGCTATTGGTCACAGTGCTGTGGCGTGCTGTCTGCCATGCTGCTGTCAGTGAGCTGTCGCATTCTTGGTCAGATCTTTTGTCTGTACCTCGTCAGGTATCACACAAAAGATCCTCCATACGGACTGGCTCATTTAGGCGGGAGTTTTCCCCCTCCCGCCTTTGTGCGGGATTGCTCCCGGCTTGGCTCATTCCTTCAGGTGACACTGAACGATTGAGAGCTAAGTGCCTTGTGCGTGTAGCCATGCTGCGCGGGTGGCCTTCCCTAATGGCTTGTATCCGAGGCTGCGGGGACAGGCGGAGTCCTTCACCATTGGGAGGCATTTCCTGCGGGACCAGCTTGCGTACTGCGCGTAAGGACGTCACGTCTCTGAGCATGGTTGGTCCTGCGGATCCAGTTGGTCTCTGCGCAGACGTCCCTGTTTAAGGTGAGTCTTGCGGGTCTAACTGGGCTCTGCTGGGACCTACCTCTTCAAGTCCCCCCAGTCCAATGTTCTTCTCATGAGTGTTTAATGAAGTGAGGTGAACTTTTGGACTTGAGCAAAGGGTTTTGAAAAGGGTTTTGTAAGGTTTTCCATGGGGATTCTTTCCGCGGAAGTCCTTGTCACTTGCAGAAATGCCCGAGTTTCCTGCTTGGTCTTTGGGTATGATGCGGGTAGGTCTGTAACCTCCTCGCAAGTCAGGAGCATTGAGTCCCAGTTGTATGTATTTTCCATGAGGTTTTGGTAGTTTTGAACATAGTGATCAATTATGTTAAGACCACCAATTCCATCCTGGAGCTTCAAACAACGTAGTTCTCGATGTTCCCGCTATGCGGGGATGCTATTTCCGTTTCCGCAAGCATTGCCCAGAAGATCCTTGGTTTCAATTCCCAGCGGAGCGCTAGGTATGTGAAGGGTTTTGCCTTAACACTGTACCTGCGCTCGTCTTACGGTTACTTTACTCTCAAGGTATTCCTGGCGTCAATTCCCTGCGGGTGCTAGGTATGTGAAGGGTTTTGCCTTTACACTGTACCCGCACCTGTCTTATAGTTACTTGGTTGCCGAGGTACTTGGCTTCAATTCCCTGCGGGTGCTAGGTATGTGAAGGGTTTTGCCTTAACACTGTACCCGTATCCGTCTTATGGTTACTTGTTCGCCAAGGTTTTCTTGGCTTCAATTCCCTGCGGGTGCTAGGTATGTGAAGGGTTTTGCCTTTACACTGTACCCGCATCCGTCTTATGGTTACTTGTTTGCCAAGGTTTTTTTGGCTTCAATTCCCTGCGGGTGCTAGGTATGTGAAGGGTTTTGCCTTAACACTGTACCCGCATCCGTCTTATGGTTACTTGTTCGCCAAGGTAAGGGGGTATTTTCCCGCTTCTTTTTAAATTTTGAATTTTGAAATTCGAAAGGTTGGTGAAAAGATAAGTCCAAACCTTTGAAACGTCGTGCGACGGTTTCTTCTGACTGTGTCAGGACGTGCAGGAAGTTATGGTGACGTGACAGAACATGGTCATTCCAGTCGCTTTTTCAGGCGCGTGGGAGCGATTTTTCGGGCGCGTGGCCGCGA
Source organism: Bidens hawaiensis (assembly GCF_021521415.1). Taxonomy (NCBI): domain Eukaryota; kingdom Viridiplantae; phylum Streptophyta; class Magnoliopsida; order Asterales; family Asteraceae; genus Bidens; species Bidens hawaiensis. The sequence goes on along the minus strand of NW_027491578.1, from coordinate 185,501 downwards.
ATTTACTGGCACACGTCCTTTCAACAGCTGTTGCCAGCTTGCTTTTTGCCACGTGTCATAGTTTCATTGCACATTTGATTTCTCTCTCCTCCGCATTAAATTCACCGCATTAATTGCGATTACTATATAAAGGGGGAGAGGGTTATTTGCAATTCACACTTTCCACTTTCATCTCTTCTTTTCAAGTAATTTCCGGCGAATTTTTCTGTTCAGTAAAGCTTTACCCTGAAATCTCTTTTCGTCTTTCTTCCACCATGTCTTCTCATGATGCTGATGACCAGAAGACTGCTGGCGAATGCCAGTGCTCTCTTCCCGTCGATCTGTACCAGTATATCATCAGGAAGTTCATGCTCGAGTCTCTCGAGCCTGAGTTTCCTGAACCCCACCATACTGTGTACGATGCCCCTAGTGGCAAGATCGGGGTTTATGCTGCATTCTTTGTCTACGGGAACCTTAGGTTTCCGTTGACAAAGTTTGTGTACCGTGTCCTAGAGAGGCACGGTGTGCACCTGACAGAGGTGCACCCCATGGCCATTGCCAAGGTCCGGCACTTTGAGTGGGTGTGCCGGATACTGGGCCTTGAGCCCCTCGTTGATCGCCTGATGACCTTCTATACATGGAGGTGCATCCAAGGGTGGTACACTCTTACAACCCGTATCAAGGGTTTAAAGATCTGTACCACCGAGCGGAGTCTTCGCTCATGGAGAAGAGAGTTCTTCTTCATATCCGCTCGCGCCATCCCCATCGCCATGAAGTTCAAGAATGGCCAGGCGCTTCCGAACCTTCCCGCCCTCAACTACGAGGAGGCGGAATGGTTCTCGAAGATTTCCCGGGTCCAGTCCCCGGTTTTCCGTTTTCCGGAGTCGGCGATGGTGATGTTGGGGATGAGCCGGGTGTGGAAGGCGGCGAATGCGGATAAGGTTCCGATCGTCCTTGAATATGGTTCGAACTCTGTCCCTTATGGTACGTCTTGTTTCATTTTGCTGACTTCGATTTTTACTTTCTTGTTGATTTCAGAGGGGAACGATCTTCAGTCGCTCCTGAACCCGCGGGAGGAAGATGGTCCCGCGCGGATGGGTACTCGTGCTCTGGACGAGAACGAGTTGCCCATCTTAGAGCAGACCGCGGGTCGGTTCGTGGAGGTTTACCCGCCAGGCCAAGAGATCCTGAGCCACCGACGGCCAGGTAAGCCTATCTTCTACCCTGAACCTCTCAATGCTGTGCCTGCTGCTGGAGTTCATGACATTTCTTCTTCTGAGGAATCCGCAGAAGGTCCTCTACTGGTGCGGAAGAAAAAGGCTGCCGTCGGGAAGGGCAAGGAGAAGGTGGCCTCTACGGCCGACCCGGTAATCCTATCTGACTCGGAGTCAGATAATGCAGAGGTGGCGGGGAAGCCCGGTGGTGAGGAGACCACCGCTCCGGAGGCTGCAGGTGTTACCTCCGGGGAGGCAGCGACGACGACGGTTACCGGTGTCAAGAGGCCGACTCCATCGGGTTCGCCCCCGCTCGTCCGTGCGTTCAAGCTCAAGAAACCCCGTGAGTACCCCCATAATTTTTGTCTAGATTTGTTGTTTCAAATAAATTTTTCTAACACTTTTGCTTGTGCAGGTGTGGATGTTGACGCATTCCAGGGTGGAGTTGGAGCAAGTATTCCCCCGCCAATGACGGTAGGCTCGGTCAGCCTTCCCGAGGCGTCGACCCAGGCGTCTACGCCTGCTTCCGCTGGTTCCAGCCTTCCTGAGGCTGTTCCCGCTGAGAAGGTGTCTCCGCCGGCCGTGAGTGCAATTTTTACAGCATCTTTCACGGAGCCGGCGGTTACTGTTGCTGAGAAGGTGGCGCCAAACATGGCTACCACAGCGGCTGCCACTATACCTGCGCCACCGCCACCGACGGCCGGACCATCAGGTATGCGCCAGGCTTCCCGCCGATCTATGCCACCTTCCCGTCTGCCTGACCTGTTGGATGGATTTCCTTTAGGTTCAGGTGATGGGTTTGGCGGCTATCGGCCTGTTATTGACCCTACAGGTACGTAGGGTTCTTTTTCCCTTATATATTTTTATCATCTTTTCCTAACTGCCTTTGTTTCTTTTGCAGTGTCGGATTCCAATGAAGTGTATGTTCCAAGATGGAACATACGCCGAGGAACAACCCTTCGCACCCCTGTGGAGTGCGTGGACTGGGCTCGCCACGCTGCTCCTCATGGTGCGTTGGGGGAAGCCATGGCTAGCTACCAAGAGGGTAGGCTAACCAATGAGCTTCGGGTTCTCCAGGCCCGAACGCAGCCCCGCGTCGAGCTGCTTTGTCGTGAAAACGACAAGTTAAAAGCAGCTCGCGCCAAAGATATATCTGAAGCGCGGGCTCTTCGGGAGGAGAACCGGCAGTTGGCCGCTGCCGCAGCCGAGAAGGAGAAGGCATTCAAGGCCCTCGAGGTTGAAGTCCAGGCGCGACTCGAGGCCCGCTCCAAGGCTGCCCAAGCTGTGAATGAACAGCTTCGGCTGGCTAAGGAGGCTGCGCGAAACTCAACTGAGAGGGCTGCCAAGGCTGAAGCTGTTGCTGAGCCGCTTCGCGAAGAGAATGAGCAGCTTAAATGCAAATTAAAGGCTCTTCAGCATGCTCATGACGCCTTGGCAATGGAAGATGCCAAGAAGCTGCAGGAGATCCTTGACCAGAGGGGGGTGCTTGACCGCACTGAAAGGAAACTCAAAAGCGTCGAAGAGGCTGCCGCCAAGGAAGTTCAACTTGCCAACCTTGATAAAAACGGAGCCGAACGTGCTTACAAAGAAAGTCAAGCTACCCTCCAATGGCTGCTTCGAGAAGCGTTGCCTCAGGTATCTTTATCTTTTTCTTTACGCTTTCCGCTCGTAATTAGAGAATGTTCTAACTTGTATTCTTTTGTAGGTTGCGCGTCGGGTCCTTTCAGAGACCTCTTATGACGATGCGATGAGCGCAGCCCTCAACGCTTCTCATGAGGATGGGGAGAAGACTGGCTTCCTGCTTGGTCTAGGGTTTGCTGAGAGAGGCTTTCCGCCCTCCAACTTCCCTTTATTCAATGTTAATACTGAAGCTGCTTATGACCAAGCTGTGAACCAGTACGCTGCCTTCCCGCATCCAGTGGTGGAGAAGGTGAATGAGGCTGCTGCTGCTGATGATGGGCTAAACATCCTTAAGGCTTTCCTTGGGCAGCCACGCTCAGACGGTGCTGGTCCAAGCGGAGGTGGCCCTGAAGCCTGATCCTGAAGATCTCTTCCCACCGCTAGGATAGACTTTGCTTTGTATAGATTTCTTTTAGGCGGGTAGTTACCCGGCCACTGTTGTAATACATCATTGAAATATTAATCTTTTTGCGTATAAGACTGTTATTTCCTTCTTTGGGTTCCTTGCTTTATAAACTTATGACTTGCATGTTTAAATTAGCAATTTTCCAAGTGTTCAGAATAAGAACCTTTGAACGTGGTTGATAGTGGGTTAAAGTTTCGCTTCCTCCTTCGTGATTGTGCGGGTAGAACCGTCACTTGCACTTGGTAGGCTGGCTAAACTTTAACTTTTATCTAACCTGCGTGCTGGTTTTTCTTACTTTTTTAGGATAAGTTAACCTTTGAACGTGGTTGATAATAGGTGTGAAGTTTTGCTTCCTCTTTCGTGATTATGCGGGTAGAACCGTCACTTGCACTTAGTAGGATGGCAGAACTTTACCCTTATCTGACCTGCGTGTAGGTTTCTCATCTTTTGAGGATAAGTTAACCTTTGAACGTGGTTGATAATAGGTGTGAAGTTTTGCTTCCTCTTTCGTGATTGTGCGGGTAGAACCGTCACTTGCACTTAGTGGGATGGCAGAACTTTACCCTTATCTGACCTGCGTGTAGGTTTTTCTCATCTTTTTAAGAATTTTGTTTTGAACCGTTCGACGCGCGGTTGTCGATAGGTTAGTGTTCATTTTCCTTTCATGATTCATGCGGATAGACCGGCACTTTCATTTAATGGGATGAACTCTTTCAACTGACCTGCGTGAAGGTTTGCCACGTTATTGGGTTCGTGCGGGTAAGACCGCCTTCCCACGCAACGACTTCACGTAATGTGAATGTCGTCACCAGTGTTGGATAGTTTTAACCGTTCGACGCGCGGTTGTTGACAGGTTATTATTCAGTTTCCTTAATGATTCATGCGGATAGACCGGCACTTTCATTTTTGGGTGCTGAACTTTTTCCCCTTCAACTGACCTGCGTGAAGGTTTGTCACGTTATTGGGTTCGTGCGGGTAGGACCGCCTTCCCATGCAATGACTTCACGTAATTATGCGGTGAAAACCGGCATATTAGTGTTCAGAAAAGTATAAATGTAAAATCATCAGCTTCGATATTCTTAAAGAGAATCATTTCCATTAGAAGTGGCTCTTGGCCTTCTCTTTACAAATTGGAATTGATTACATGCAAACTGTGTAATTGAACTCCCTTCCATGTTGGGATGGGAGTGCCATCGAGCCGATACGCACCTGGTTCGGGATCTCGTTCTTTACGCAGCATGTAGTCTCGATTTTGAAGCTGAAATTGGTTCGTGTTTTCCCCAGCTGGGGTTCTATACGCACTCGCCTGCCTAGCTTTTATTTCGCCACGAGGTGCGCGAGCGTCCCATCTCTGACGAATGTTTCGACCATGTCTTTTACGTCTATGCATTCTTCGGTGTTGTGGCCTTTTGTTCTGTGATAGTCACAGTACTTGCTCCGATCAGCATCGTGACGATGCCGGATTACTGGAGGCTTTGGCCATGGGAGCTCCTCAGTAGCAAATATGTCAGTGACGCTTTTGGTAAGTGGCGTCCACCTGGAGTTCCGGTGCGGCTTTACATTATCCCTTTCACCCAATCGGTGCTGTAAGCCGGATGAGGTGTCAAAGTTTACCCTTGACTGCCAAATGCCTTGCTTCCGTTTTTTGTTCAATCGGGCGGTGAGGACGTTGTCCTCTCTCGTCCTCTGGGTGTAAAGGTTTGTGTTCTGCGGAAGGTCTCTACCCAGTTGCTTCTCCGTTTCCGCATAGCGTTTGGCTGCTGTCATGATGCCATCCCATGTGGATGGCATTCCATCTTTACCCGTTAGGGTGCGGATAAGCTCTGGGTCTTGCGCGCCCTGGATGAAGGCTGCGCGAACAAGATCCTCGCTGATATTGCCCAAACTTAACTTCTTTGAGTTGAAGCGAGTGATGAAGTTTGGCAGAGATTCATCTTCTTCCCGTGTGCATTTGAGGATTGTCCATTGCTCCTCGGTATACTTTCGCTGCTGGCTGAAGTGTTGGCTAAACTTCTGCTGGAAGTCTGCCCAGTCGTAAATGTGGTTAACCGGTAAACGATCAAACCAAGCCCTAGCAGCCCCCACCAGCGTCATTTGGAACATGTAACACCACGTGGGTTCCGTCCAATTGCTAACGGTTGCCCCCGCTATGAACCTGTTCAAATGGTCGTCTGGATCAGATAGGCCGTCATATGTGCCTATGTTAGGCATTTGTTTAGCACTTTTCGGGGCAATTGCTTCAGCAATGTCCTTTGCAAATTTGGACGTTCCTGCATTTGTAACGTTTGGTCTGAACGTTTTAGAGAAGTCTCGTGGACTTCCATCTATGCTTTTTGGTTTGAAGGCTTGTCCAAAATGCCTTTTCGGTTGGGTTTCCGTTTCTTTACGCTTCCCTTTTGCCTTATGACGAGGGTTCGCGTCGGAGTCGGATTCCTCCGAGTCATCCTCCCAGTATTCGAATTCGTCGGCCTGTTGCACGGAACGCAAGCGTTCGTTCAACTCAGCCTGGAATTCCTTTTGTCGTGCCTCCGCCCATGCCTTGACTTCGTCGAGAGTCTGGCGGGGGAGTCTTCGTTTTTCAAACTGGGTATCGGTGGATCCCAGTAGGCGGTCATTTACTGCACTTGCCCCTGCTTTAGTAAGTGGGGTAGTGTTCGTAAAATTTACTTCACTTGCTCCGGCTTCGGTAGCCGGAGTAGTGTTTGTAAAAACTGTGTTGCCGGTATTCCCCCCAATAGCTGGGGTTGTGGTTACCGGAATTTCTCTAACCATCTTTTGTATAAAGTTTTGGAAAAACTGGAGAAAATTGTAGTTCTAGCTTTATGCACGGATGGCGCCAATGAAGAAACACTAACCGAACCCTGGGCAGATTACTGGTAACCTGGGGGTTGGAGAGATGTTTCCCACGAGGGGTTAGACCCTTGGAAGATGGTTATTCTGATAACCTGCAAAACAGACACCGTGAGCTCGTCACTGAGAAGGGGGGGGTTCCTCCTTGTGACTACCCTCCGGCGTGAGAATCAGACTAGATTGCTCTTTAAATATAAAAGTATATTAAGAGATTGCTAGAGCAGATATCAGGTATATATGATGATAATGTAATAAGATATCATAAGATGAGATGGTCATACCATTTGGGGTATTTATAGCCGAAGGTAGGTTTCCAAGGGGTTTAGCCGGCCCAACACGCTACCAACTGTAACCTATGCACGTGCCCTGCCTGTGAGTGGTGGATAGGTAGCGGCTGACACAGAGCAGGCGTGTCGTGCACTCTTCCTCTTCTGCCAACTACAGGCTAGGCACGTGGTATGGCAGGAGTTGGTGGGTAGGCGGCGGCTATTGGTCACAGTGCTGTGGCGTGCTGTCTGCCATGCTGCTGTCAGTGAGCTGTCGCATTCTTGGTCAGATCTTTTGTCTGTACCTCGTCAGGTATCACACAAAAGATCCTCCATACGGACTGGCTCATTTAGGCGGGAGTTTTCCCCCTCCCGCCTTTGTGCGGGATTGCTCCCGGCTTGGCTCATTCCTTCAGGTGACACTGAACGATTGAGAGCTAAGTGCCTTGTGCGTGTAGCCATGCTGCGCGGGTGGCCTTCCCTAATGGCTTGTATCCGAGGCTGCGGGGACAGGCGGAGTCCTTCACCATTGGGAGGCATTTCCTGCGGGACCAGCTTGCGTACTGCGCGTAAGGACGTCACGTCTCTGAGCATGGTTGGTCCTGCGGATCCAGTTGGTCTCTGCGCAGACGTCCCTGTTTAAGGTGAGTCTTGCGGGTCTAACTGGGCTCTGCTGGGACCTACCTCTTCACCGCCGAAGGCAAATTTCTTCGATCTGTTTATATAGGGTTTCAATTTAGTCTTTTAGGCCCACGTTACTTGGCTTCATTATACTTTTGTCATCAATATTTGAGGATTTTGTTTGACCTAATTGATTTGCGGATAATACTAAACCTGTTGCTGTTGTTTCTTGCATATTGGTGATATGCAGATGTGACAATTAAAAGTAGTGACCAGGCAACTTGCATTTAAACATATAAAGTTGATAACTAGATAGGAAACATTTCCTCCTTTGGTGGCCCGTTCAGCTAACGGGCCAAACAATGTGAAGAAACACTAAGTGACCCCGGGCAGATTATGGGTAATCTGGGGGCTAAGTAATGTTTCCCACGAAGGTTAGGTCCAGCAGAGTAAGTTGTACTTCAAGGAACCTGCAAAACAGACACCGTAAGCTCGTCACTGAGAAGGGGGGGGGTTCCTCCTTGTGACCACCCTCCGGCGTGAGAATCAGTCTATATTGCTCTTTAAATATAAAAGTATATGAATACTATTAGAGCAATTATCAAGTAAGTTATACGAGATAGTAGATGATGAAATGATAATACCATTTGCTGTCTTTTATAGCCGAAGGTGGGTTTCCAAGGGGTTTAGCCGGCCCAACACGCTACCAACTGTAACCTATGCACGTGCCTTACCTGTGAGTGGTGGATAGGTAGCGGCTGACACAGAGCAGGCGTGCCGTGCACTCTTCGTCTTCTACCAACTGCAGGCTAGGCACGTGGTCTGGCAGGAGTTGGTGGGCAGGCGGCGGCTATTGGTCACAGTGCTGTGGCGTGCTGTCTGCCACGCTGCTGTCAGTGAGCTGTCGCATTCTTGGTCAGATCTTTTGTCTTTACCTCGTCAGGTATCACGCAAAAGATCCTCCATCATACAGACTGGCCCATTTTGGCGGGAGTTTTCCCCCTCCCGCCTCTGCTCATTCTTTCAGGTGACACTGAATATTTGTAAGTGTTAAGCCTTATGCGTGTAGCTATGCTGTGCGGGTAGCCTTCCCTGATGGCTTGTATCCGCAACTGCGGGAACAGGCGGGTTACTTTACCATTGGGAGACTTTTCCCTGCGTATGCAGCTTGCATACTGCGCGTAGGCTTCTCTGAGCATGGTGGGTCCTGCGGGAGTAGATGGTCTTTGCGCAGACATCCCTGTTCAAGGTGAGTCATGCGGGACCAACTGAGCCCTGCTGGGACCTACCTCTTCAAGTCCCCCCAGTCCAATGTTCTTTTCACGAATGTCTAATAAAGTGAGGTGAACTTTTGGACTTAAGCAAAGGGTTTTGAAAAGGGGTTTTTGTAAGGTTTTCCATGGGGGTTCTTCCCGCGGAAGTCCTTGTCACTTGCAGAAATTCCCGAGTTTCCTGCTTGGTCTTTGGGTATGATGCGGGTAGGTCTGTAACCTCCTCGCAAGTCAGGAGCATTGAGTCTTAGTTGTGCGGATTCTCCCTGTGGTTCTGGTAGTTTTTTGAACATAGTGATCAATTATGTTTAAACCACCAATTCCATCTTGGAGCCTCAAACAACGTAGTACTCGATGTTCCCGCTATGCGGGGATATTATTTCCGTTTTCACAAGCATTGCCCAGAAGATCCTTCCTGGTTTCAATTCTCAGCGGGTGCTAGGTATGTGAAGGGTTTTGCCTTTACACTGTACCTGCATCCGTCTTATGGTTACTTTACTTCCAAGGTATTCCTGGCGTCCATTCCCTGCGGGTGCTAGGTATGTGAAGGGTTTTGCCTTTACACTGTACCCGCACCCGTCTTATGGTTACTTGGTTGCCAAATATTTTGGCTTCAATTCCCTGCGGGTGTTAGGTATGTGAAGGGTTTTGCCTTTACACTGTACCCACACCCGGCTTATGGTTACTTGTTTGCCAAGGTAAGGGGTATTTTCCCGCTTACTTTTTTGAACCTTAGTCTTCAAAAAATTTTTAAATTTTGAAATTTGAAGAGTTGGTGGATGGATAACAACCCAATACCTCAAACGTCGTGCGACGGTTTCTTCTGACTGTGTCAGGACGTGCCAGAAGTTATGGCGACATGACATTATGTGGTCATTCCAGTTGCTTTTTCAGGCGCGTGGGCACGGGATTCCGGGCGCGTAGCCGCGAAATCTCTGGCACACGTCCTTTTGACAGCTGTTGCCAGCTTGCCTTTGCCACGTGTCATAGTTTCATTGCACCTTTGACTTCTCTCTCTTCCGTATTAATTTCATCGCATTAATTGCGATTACTATATAAAGGGGGAGAGGGTTATTTGCAATTCACACTTTCCACTTTCATCTCTTCTTCTCCAGTAATTTCCGGCGAATTTCTCTTTTCAGTAAAGCATTACTCTGAAATCTCTTCTTTCTTCCACCATGTCTTCTCACGATGCTGATGATCAGAAGACTGCTGGCGAATGCCAGTGTTCTCTTCCTGTCGAGCTGTACCAGTATATCGTCAGGAAGTTCATGCTCGAGTCTCTCGAGCCTGAGTTTCCTGAGCCCCACCATACTGTGTACGATGCCCCTAGTGGCAAGATCGGGGTTTATGCTGCATTCTTTGTCTACGGGAACCTTAGGTTTCCGTTGACAAAGTTTGTGTACCGTGTCCTAGAGAGGCACGGTGTGCACCTGACAGAGGTGCACCCCATGGCCATTGCCAAGGTCCGGCACTTTGAGTGGGTGTGCCGGATACTGGGCTTTGAGCCCCTCGTTGACCGCCTGATGACCTTCTATACATGGAGGTGCATCCAAGGGTGGTACACTCTTACAACCCGTATCAAGGGTTTAAAGATTTGTACCACCGAGCGGAGTCTTCGCTCATGGAGGAGAGAGTTCTTCTTCATATCCGCTCGCGCCATCCCCATCGCTATGAAGTTCAAGAATGGCCAGGCGCTTCTGAACCTTCCCGCCCTCAATTATGAGGAGGCGGAATGGTTCTCGAAGATATCCCGGGTCCAGTCCCCGGTTTTCCGTTTTCCGGAGTCGGCGATGGTGATGCTGGGGATGAGCCGGGTGTGGAAGGCGGCGAATGCGGATAAGGTTCCGATCGTCCTCGAATATGGTTCGAACTCTGTCCCTTATGGTATGTCTTGTTTCTTTTTGCTGACTATGATTTTTTCTAACTTTCTTGTTGATTTCAGAGGGTAACGATCTTCAGTCGCTCCTGAATCCGCGGGAGGAAGATGGTCCTGCGCGGATGGGTACTCGTGCTCTGGACGAGAACGAGTTGCCCATCTTAGAGCAGACCGCGGGTCGGTTCGTGGAGGTTTACCCGCCAGGCCAAGAGATCCTGAGCCACCGACGGCCAGGTAAGCCTATCTTCTATCCTGAACCTCTCAATGCTGTGCCTGCTGCTGGAGTTGACATTTCTTCTTCTGAGGAATCCGCAGAAGGTCCTCCACTGGTGCGGAAGAAAAAGGCTGCCGTCGGGAAAGGCAAGGAGAAGGTGGCCTCTACGGCCGACCCGGTAGTCCTATCTGACTCGGAGTCAGATAATGCAGAGGTGGCGGGGAAGCCCGGTGGTGAGGAGACCACCGCTCCGGAGGCTGTAGGTGATACCTCCGGGGAGGCAGCGACGACGACGGTTACCGGTGTCAAGAGGCCGGCTCCATCGGGTTCACCCCCACTCGTTCGTATGTTCAAGCTCAAGAAACCCCGTAAGTACCCCCATAATTCTTGTCTAGATTTGTTGTTTCAAATAAATTCAACACATTTGCTTGTGCAGGTGCGGATGTTGACGCATTCCAGGGTGGAGTTGGAGCAAGTATTCCCCCGCCAATGACGGTAGGCTCGGTCAGCCTTCCCGAGGCGTCGACCCAGGCGTCTGTGCCTGCCTCCGCTGGTTCCAGCCTTCCTGAGGCTGTTCCAGCTGAGAAGGTGTCTCCGCCGGCCGTGAGTGCAATTTTTACAGCATCTTTCACGGAGCCGGCGGTTACTGTTGCTGAGGAGGTGGCGCCAACAATGGCTACCACAGCGGCTGCCACTATACCTGCGCCACCGGCACCGACGGCCGGACCATCAGGTACGCGCCGGGCTTCCCGCCGATCTATGCCACCTTCCCGTCTGCCTGACCTGTTGGATGGATTTCCTTTAGGTTCAGGTGATGGGTTTGGCGGCTATCGGCCTGTTATTGACCCTACAGGTACGTAGGGTTCTTTTTCCTTTGTATATTTTTGTCATCTTTCCCTAACTGTCTTTGTTTCTTTTGCAGTATCGGATTCCAATGAAGTGTATGTTCCAAGATGGAACATACGCCGAGGAACAACCCTTCGCACCCCTGTGGAGTGCGTGGATTGGGCTCGCCATGCTGCTCCTCATGGTGCGTTGGGGGAAGCCATGGCTAGCTACCAGGAGGGTAGGCTAACCAATGAGCTTCGGGTTCTCCAAGCCCGGATGCAGCCCCGCGTCGAGCTGCTTTGTCGTGAAAACGACAAGTTAAAAGCAGCTCGCGCCAAAGAAATATCTGAGACGCGGGCTCTGCGGGAGGAGAACCGGCAGTTGGCCGCTGCTGCCGCCGAGAAGGAGAGAGCATTCAAGGCCCTCGAGGTTGAAGTCCAGGCGCGACTCGAGGCCCGCTCCAAGGCTGCCCAAGCTGTGAATGAACAGCTTCGGCTGGCTAAGGAGACTGCGCGAAACTCAACTGAGAGGGCTGCCAAGGCTGAAGCTGTTGCTGAGCCGCTTCGCGAAGAGAATGAGCAGCTTAAATGCAAATTAAAGGCTCTTCAGCATGCTCATGACGCCTTGGCAATGGAAGATGCCAAGAAGCTGCAGGAGATCCTTGACCAGAGGGGGGTGCTTGACCGTACTGAAAGGAAACTTAAAAGCGTCGAAGAGGCTGCCGCCAAGGAAGTTCAACTTGCCAACCTTGATAAAAGCGGAGCCGAACGTGCTTACAAAGAAAGTCAAGCTACCCTCCAATGGCTGCTTCGAGAAGCGTTGCCTCAGGTATCTTTATCTTTTTCTTTACGCTTTCCGCTCGTAATTAGAAAATGTTCTAATTTGTATTCTTTTGTAGGTTGTGCGTCGGGTCCTTTCAGAGACCTCTTATGACGATGCGATGAGCGCAGCCCTCAACGCTTCTCATGAGGATGGGGAGAAGACTGGCTTCCTGCTTGGTCTAGGGTTCGCTGAGAGAGGCTTTCCGCCCTCCAACTTCCCTTTATTCAATGTTAATACTGAAGCTGCTTATGACCAAGCTGTGAACCAGTACGCTTCCTTCCCGCATCCAGTGGTGGAGAAGGTGAATGAAGCTGCTGCTGCTGATGATGGGCTAAACATCCTTAAGGCTTTCCTTGGGCAGCCGCGCTCTGACGGTGCTGGTCCAAGCGGAGGTGGCCCTGAAGCCTGATCCTGAAGATCTTTTCCCACTGCTAGGATAGACTTGGCTTTGTATAGATTTCTTTTAGGCGGGTAGTTACCCAGCCATTCTTGTAATAGATTGTGAAATATTAATCTTTTTGCGTATAAGATTGTTATTTCCTTCCTTGGGTTCCTTGCTTTATAAACTTATGACTTGCATACTTAGTTTGAATTAGCAATTTTTCAAGTGTTTAGAATAAGGACCTTTGAACGTGGTTGATGATGGGTTAAAGTTTTGCCTCCTCCTTCGTGATTGTGCGGGTAAAACCGTCACTTGCACTTGGTAGGATGGCTAATCTTTACCCTCTATCTGACCTGCGTGTAGGTTTTCCTTTTCGAAATTTCTAAGGCATTAAGTTAAACCTTTGAACGTGGTTGATAATGGACTAAAGTTTTCGCTTCCTCTTTCGTGATTGTGCGGGTGCAACCGTCACTTGCACTTAGTAGGATGGCTTTAACTTTAGACCTATATCTGACCTGCGTGTAGGTTTTTCTTATCCTTTTTTAAGTGTTCATAAGTTAACCTTTTAAAGTGGTAGATGGTAAGTTAAAGTTTGGCTTCCTTGTTTGTGATTGTGCGGGTAAGACCGTCGCTTGCACTTACAAGGATGGCTAAACTTTACCTACATCTGACCTGCGTGTAGGTTTTCCTTAGAACTTTTTAACATTTTGGCGTTGTGTTTATGCGGGTATTGCCGCCTTCCACACGCAACTACTTCTTCCCGTAAGGGAAGTTCATAGGTTACAAGCTATCAATACATCATGAAAGGAGAATCATTTCCATTAGAAGTGGCTCTAGGCCTTTTCTTTACAAGTTGGAATTGATCTACATATAACATTTGCGTAATTGAGCTCCATTCCATGTTCTAGGGATGGGAGTGCCATCGAGCCTTTCGAGCCGGTATGCGCCCTTTCCCAGAACTTCTTTGATAACGTATGGCCCTTCCCAAATCGGGGCCAACTTTCCTGGGCGTTGTTGGTTCGAAGCCTCGTTGTTACGCAGTATGTAGTCTCCTTCATTGAAATTGCAGATTTTTACCCGCGTGTTGTAGTATTTTTGCATTTGTCGTTTGTAGTTTTCTTCACGCACGGCGGCTAAGTCTCTGCGCTCTTCGGTTAGCATAAGGTCTAACCGTCTTTCCGCATCATTGTCTTCTGGTTGGATTAAGACCCTTGGTGAGGGTAAACCGATTTCGACTGGGATCATGGCTTCAGTGCCATAAGTGAGACTGAACGGGGTTTCTCCCGTACTGGTCTTCTTCAGCGTTCTGTTTGCCCAAAGGACGTGTGGAAGCTCGTCCACCCAACCGGATCTATGTTCCAAGAGTCTTCTCTTTATGCCTTCGACGATGCTCTTATTTGCTCTTTCCACCTCACCGTTACCTTGCGGGTGTGCCACTGAGGTAAAGGTGTGGGTGATTTGAAGTTCTTTCAGCCACTGCTGTAGCTTCTTGTCAGCAAAGTTGGTGCCATTATCGCTTACCAAATTCTGTGGAAGTCCAAAACGACAAATAATAAATTCCCAAATAAATTTTTTGATATGCTTTGCGGTTGTTTGGGCTAAAGGTTTCGCTTCTATCCATTTGGTGAAGTAGTCAATGGCTACCACTAGGAACTGAACATTCCCAGCTGCTGTAGGAAATGGGCCTGTCACGTCAATGGCCCACTTCTGAAATGGCCACGAGGAAGTGACAGGAACAAGTTCATTTTTCGGGCGATGCGTGTTGGGTGCGTAAAGCTGGCAAGATCTGCATTTTCTGATGTATGCCAACGCGTCCATATGCATCCCCGGCCAGAAGTATCCCGCGTTGTTTAGCTTGGCTACCACAGCGCGGGGGCCTGCGTGTACTCCACAGATGCCTTCGTGAACCTCCCTTAGGAGGTAGTCGGCATCTTGGTTGTCCACGCATCTTAACAATGGGCCAAGAAAGTTACGTCTGTAAAGGATGTCATTGACCAGCTGATAATTCAGTGCTTTACAGCGTAGTTTTCTTGCCTGTAACTTCGACTCTGGTAACGTTCCTGCTTCAAGGTATTTTATTATTGGGGTCATCCATGTTTCTGTACCGGTTTGGATGACACAAATTTCCTTGTGCGGGACTGATGGTGTTTCGAGGAGTTCCACGCGGATGTCCTTTCCCAAGTGGGTGAAGGCCAGTGATGCAAGCTTGCTTAACGCATCCGCAGATTTGTTTTCGCTGCGCTTGACGTGTATCACTTTACAATCATTAAAATCGCGCATGATGGCTTTGGCCTGGGCAAGGTACAGGGCCATTGTGTCGTTTACAGCCGTGTACGTCCCGTTTATTTGGTTTGCCACTAGCATGGAATCTACATGGGCTTCCAAATTTTTTACACCCATTTTACGCGCAATCCTCAATCCGGCCAGGAATGCTTCATATTCAGCCTCGTTATTCGTACTTGGAAAATCCAGCCGAATAGCATAAGTATATTCCTGGCCTGCTGGATTTGTTAATTTTAACCCTGCGCCTGAACCCTCGTTACTAGCTGCTCCATCAGTGTAGAGTCGCCAGACCTCATTGATTTCGTGTGCTGGGGAGGGTTGAACCTCCTCCTGGCACTCTTTCTCCCGTGAAGCGGGGACTTCTGCAATAAAATCAGCCAGGACCTGGCCTTTAATGGCTGGTCTCGGCTTGTATTGAATCGCATATTCTCCCAATTCAATTGCCCACTTGGCTAGACGTCCCGATAACTCGGGTTTGCCTAGAACATTTGAGAGTTTGAAGTTGGTAAGAATAGTGATTGGGTGACCCTGGAAATATCGTCTCAACCTGCGTGAAGCGTGAATAAGTGCCAAGACCAGTTTTTCCAGGGTAGAGTACCGGGTTTCCGCGTCTGCCAGCACGCGGCTAACATAATAGATTGGCATCTGGATGCCTTTTCGTTCTACAAGCAGGACTGCCCCGGTTGCTCTATCTGTTGCGGAGAGGTATAGGATTAACTCCTCCCCCGCTTGTGGTGCTGTGAGTGTTGGGAGTTCGATCAGGCGTGATCGAATCTCCTGAAAAGCTGCTTCCGCTTCTGGTGTCCAGCGGAAGTGCGTTTTCTTTAAACAATTTCTTAGCGTTGACACAAATGGGAACGACCTATCCGCATGGTTTGCCAAAAAGCGGTTAAGCGCGACTAGTCGTCCATTCAGTGTTTGAGCCTGTTTTATGGTGGTAGGTGATTCCATTTTGACAATGGCTTCGACCTTTTCAGGGTTCGCTCTGAAGCCATCTTTAGTAATAATGACTCCCAAGAACTTCCCTTCTTCCACCCCAAATGAACACTTGCTCGGGTTGAGCTTCATGTTTATCTTTCTAAGTGTGTTGAAAGTTTCCTCAATGTCTTTCAACATCGCCTCTGGCTCGGGGCTTTTGATGACCAAATCATCCATATAGACTTCCAAGTTTCTCCCAATTTGGGCGTGAAACTCTTTGTCCATTAGTCGTTGGTACGTGGATCCCGCGTTCTTAAGTCCGAATGGCATCATTTTATAACAAAATGTGCCATCGGGTTGATAAAGTTGATAACTAGATAGGAAACATTTCCTCCTTTGGTGGCCCGTTCAGCTAACGGGCCAAACAATGTTATGGTAAAGACGACTCTTTATAATAAAAGTTTCAGTTAGGTTGTTAAAACGGTTTTGAATTCATACTAATCATTTTGAAGTTAATAAGCAAATAGGTGACCTACTGTTTCATATATGTCTCATCTGTTTACAGGTTTTGCAACCAGCCTCAGAGTATGATGGTGGTTTTGACTGTCATCGTTGAGGCATGACGGTAGTTTGCGTGTGTGGAATGCGGATGCGATTTGTGTGTTTCTGGGTTTAGTGTTGGAAACCCTAGGTGACCGCGATTGGGACAATTGTCGGGTTCCGTTTTGGAACCCTTGGTGGAGTTAATGATGGAGACAGTGGCTTTTGACCACCGGTGACGACTATGGTAGGATATCGTTTTCTTTATCTTTGTTGAGGGTTTTAACCAGCGATGACGGTGGCCCGCCACTTGGCTTGGCAACTTCGGTTGCAGTCGTGTCGGAACTGACCCGTGATTTGTTGGTGATGGGAATAATGTTACACGTGTTTGGTTAGTCACGGATGTGATTTTCGGTTGCGTGCGGCTGTGACGTTGCTTTTCGTCTAGGCTATGATGATTCTCCTATATTTGTCATCGCAACCTATGTTGCATATATAGATCTCTGAGCCACGAGTTTGCTTAATAATTTTTGTTACAGGTAGTCTTTGTTGTTCGGTTATTTGCGATTCTCTAAGTTGCAAAAAGTGGTATCATCTTTGTTTTGCTTTTTATTGGGTGAATGTTTATTTGTTGTTTTGGTTCTTATTTTGTAGGACTCTTAAAAGCATCTTAGAATATCATGTATATACTTTGTAACCAACAAACGTTGTCCTCGCTAGAAGTAATTTACATTATAGGCACGTGTTGTGGGGGACATTGATTTAGTCTCTTTTTAACATGTATTTCGTTTCTGTTTCTCTTGAATAGTTCGGTTTAATTTTTCCAAGACGATGATTCCGAAAATGATTGGGTTTTTTTTCCTTTTCACCTACCCGCGTTGCGCGGTACTAAATACTAGTTTTCCTTATTTATGATAACTATTAATCTTAATTTAAGAGTTACATAATTATGTTTTTAATTCTATTTTAATTTAAACTCCATTTTTTATGGTTATATAAAATAAGGAAGTCTTTTTTTTTTTATTATTCAACATTAAATAACATTAAGAATGTAAAAAAAAATCAACGAACCATAAATTTACACTCTACACAAACATATTGAACCATGCATATATTTACACCATACATAGAAAATTATCGAACTATATATTTACATCCTACACATAAAATTCTCGAACAATATATTTACATAGATCTACTCATCTACACATATCAAATATAAACCTACACTGCTCACACATAGACATACACATATAACACACAGACCTACTTATCTTATTTAACCTAGTTTATCATACACTACAACAAGCTAGGTTAATCCTAAAAATTAAAAACATCGATAATCCTACACAATAACACAAACCAAAACAATATTTAATACAAAACAAAATATGGTTATTTGCTTTATGTTGCTCCAACACAACTTAACATATTTTATCCAACACGATGACAAAAGTTATTCCTACATTTAACTACATTAAAAGATGCGAAATAATTAAACACACACACAAATTTTACATTACAAAATTTCAAATATATTTATAAAAGTAACCATTTATTTAAAACGTCACCCAACTAAAAAATTACAAGATTGCAACAACAAAAAACTTATCAGTAAAACTAATTAAGGATGCATTTATTGTAACATCCTACTTTTGGTTATAATAATAAAATAAATTTCGTCTATTTTATAGTGGGTCGTTATCGATCTAGATAAATAGAATATGAGTTGGGCTAGTGTTAGGTAAATGGATATGGGTTATGGACGTGGGTTATGAAAGAAAGAAGGAAAGACCATGGGCTTAAGCCCATAATCCATAAATATATAAACCATAATCACCATTTAATCACTCATTTACACATATCCCATACACCATCTAAAACACACACTTAAGATCTCTCTCTAGTTTCTCCTTCTCTCTCAAGCCGAAATCACCAAGGAAACGAGCACCGACCCGAGGTAATAATAGTATGATGTTCTATGAGCTTAAACCCGTTAGATATAATCGCGAAACGACGAGCCGACACCTTTAAATCGTTAAAGTCACGGGATCCGGGTGGAATCGGGTATTAACCGAGCAAAATATGAGCCTAGGGATCACCCCAGCTCAGATTTGGATCAAACGAAACGAAAAACAGTGAAAACGGTGCTGAAACACGTTTTTCCGGCCACCGCTCGGTTTTCCGGCACGGCGGCGCCGGAAAGGCGGCTGGGTATTTAAGGATGTCAGAGAATGTTTCAGACATTCTCTGACAAACCCTAACCCTAATTCGTTAACGGAGAATTAACGAACTAGGGGTGATTCGCCAAATGATTCGTTAAAGAAAGCATAGCGAACTAGCTTCAGTTCGTGTTCAATTCGTTAAGGGAAAAGATAACGAATCACCCTTGATTCGTTATAGTCATTCGTTAAAGGAGATAACGAATTGGAAGGTCCAATTCGTTACATGGACTGATTCGCTACATGAACTGATTCGTCAAAGGACCAGTTCGTTATAAGGTCCAGTTCGTTCAATAACCAGTTCGTTAAAGGGTTCAACTCACTACATGGACCAGTTCGCTAAGATAAGCCAATTCGTTAAGAGCAACGTAACGAGCTAGAAGTTTAACAAAATGACAGAATGGTCCCTGAACTTAGAAAAAAGAATGATTTAATTAAAAAGAAGCCCTTGAACTTTTAAGTAGCAAATTAATTAATGATTCGAAATGCTAATGGAAAATGTGATAAGAACGTTAATAGAAATAAAATTTTTCCAAGCTCGACCCCAGCCAGGGGCTCTGCCCCTTCGACCCTGCTAGGGGCGGCTGCCGCCCCTAGACCCCGCTACCAGGGGCGCTGCCCCCGGACCCCCATTCGTTGTGGGTTATGAATAAACTAGAAACACGATATAGATAGTGATAGTTAATTGATACGTGTAATTGTTATACAGCTAGTCGTGCACAGCTCAAGAAAGAAATAACTATAAACGGTGAACGTAACCGTATTCATGTGAGTTTCTAGCCCCATTCCTTGTTATGTTTTCGGGGCTGTGTGCATACTCGATGTGATTAGTTAATACACTTATCCTAAGTGATACGTGTATGCCATATATGTATTATGTGAAATGTATGAATGCTTTCTTGTCGGTACATGAACGATCTTCGGATATTGCATGTACTGCCAGGTAATGGTTGATGTTATATGTATGTTGTAAGATGAAGGATGAATGATGTATGTATGTGCGAAACTTACGATTATGTATATAGAAAGTATGTTAAGGAGGTATGGAAGAAAGGGTACCGGACCCTATTAATATCCGAGGATGAAGGGTGACTGGACCCTAATAATATCCGAGGATGGAGGGTACCGGACCCTAATAATATCCGAGGATGGAGGGTACCGGACCCTAATAATATCCGAGGATGGAGGGTACCGGACACTAATAATATCCGAGGTATGTAGGGCGAATGCTCTTTATAATGTAAGGTTAGTTATGAATGTATATGGAAGAAAGATGGACAAGTTAAGTATGTAATGCGTACCTTCGGGCACGTATATGTTTATGTAAAGTAAGTTATGTGATTAACTAGAACTCACTCAGCGTAGCTGACTTTTAGTATGCACGCAGGCAAATAGGTTGAGGCAGCTCGCGTGATTGAAGACACATGGCATGGAATCGAAGATACTGGCATCTCGAAGAAATGTTGTGATGTTTTAAAGACTATGTTTTGTTTTAAATGACTATGAATGTTTTATAAGACAAGATTTGGAGGTTATGTAAGATATTATGATTGAAGTTTTATATTCCGCGTAAAGTTTTAATTAACTCTGATTTATAGAACTGTGTTTATGAGTAAATCCAACACCAAAGTATCTCGTTTAAATAAATAGATGTCGGCCGTACTTGTGATGGTTCCCAAGGATCCAATATGACCACTTCACTTAGGTCTACGTTGCCACGATATTGTTCTATGGAAGCGGGCGGGCTATTAGAAGTTCGGCCCGCTTTTTTTGTGTCGTAGGGGAGGGATTGACCTTTCTAACGCATATTCAGTCGTACCGGCATGGCCCCACTGATTTCTTTTCGATCGGAGCATCCAGCAGTGCAACCTGGTTCTACTTGACTTTATGTTATGTTAACAAGGTATAAAAGTCATGAGATTTGTAGCAATATATATAACGATGAAATATCATGTTCGTTATTACAGAGTTAGTGAGTTTTGTGCCTCACACAACCGTTCTAACGTGCGAACAATAGTTGTTGGGTGTGTTTCTTATCTTGAATATAGGGTTGATATATTGGACAAAATTGGTGATAGTTAATATATTATTGAAAGGATTTGGATCAACAAATTACACGTTAATTAAAATGAGTTACATGTGGGAACGAATCTAGCTAAGGTTAAAGGATGTAAGTTAATTAATATTGATAAGTTCAAGATGAGACTTCAGACATGGATGGCTTCAATACTATGTATCAACGTTTGTGCTTCGTGTATACTATATGTCCTTGTTTTGGTTACCGTCTCAGGCTATGAAAATTATGGAAAGGATTCATTTTTAGCCTCAAAAAATAATTGGTGTCTTAATTGGGGATAGTTCTCCAAAAGTCGCAATGGAATTGTATTTATAAGTATGGATGCATAACAGTTTGTGGGTAAAGCTTTTATTGGTTATCCATGTATCGAATGTGAGGAATGTTTTGAGTTATTATACTGTTCAGGGAAATGGAATTTGGAATAAGATTATGAAATCCGTTTGTAAAACTAAACAACGCAAGTGTAATCTCTTTCTCTTCATTACGAGGATGGGTAGAAGAATCTCAGTTTTGGAAGTTAATCAATTCCTTTCTCAGGTAAATCTTTCTACTAATCAAGACATACGAATTTGGTGTCTTGAAAGGGTAGAAGAGTTTTCGATCAAGTGGCTCGGTCTATTATTGAACCCATTCGACTTCCAAATGTAGTAACAAACTGTCAAAAGTCTAGATGGAATTATTGTGTTCCAAGAAAGGTAAATAATTTTGTGTGGAAATTGATGATTAATAGATTTTGTGTTTATCCAGATAAGAAAAGGGTTGATCTTCCATAAATTGTATGCCCGATGCGTGTGAAAGAATCCGCTTCTATGGAACACCTTTTTGAGTTTTATAAGATTGTCACCGGGTTGTTATCTTCGGTTGCTTCAAGGTACCTATAACTTCGGTTCATCGGTTGTTATCTGATAATGACCTTAATGCGCTACTAGTACAGAACTAGCCCCTCAACTTTACCAGCTGTACACTTTTGTCTTTTATACCCATGTTCTATGTTCCTCATTAAATGACTTTTCAGAAATTACCAAATAGCCTGGACTTCAAAAACTTAGTTAAACAGGTCCTTTAACCAACTACCAAACTAAGTGTCATATATAACACCTTCCAAGTACTAAATGGCCTGAAAATCATGGTTAACGTTTCAAGTATAGGAATGAGGTGGTTTTTGGTCTAACGAGCAAAGAACTGAAACGTTTATTGGTAGTCATGTTTGTTTAATGTACTTGTGAAAAATAATGGAGGAAAAATACAAAATATTGTTCTCCCTTTCTCATTTCTCATTGTAGAACGACGAATTTCTGTCATCTGATCGAGAGACTTGATCCAAGATCTTCCAACTAATTTTTGAAAGGTTGCGTTTTTACCAATAGACCATGAACCCCATTAGGATCTCATTGCATTATTCTTCTTGAAGTTTTTTTCTCCCTTTTTAATGATTTAATTACAAAATATTGTATTATATCAACGAAAGATGCATTCAAACTAATCAATTATTTAATTATAAATATGTGGAATGACTTGAGTGTCGTGCATCTACATTATGCATATTCTTGTATTTTACTATTTTTTTAAAGGCATTTTAAATAATTAATTCGCAATCAAACGTTTAGAATAATCACGTATGAAACCAAATGTTATGGTACGAAATTTAATAAAAGACCAAGAGATAGATTTATTAATGTTATTGACTTATTGTTTAACAGAATGACCAAAATTAGAATTTAATTACAGGGTTACGAAGAAATATAAAGAATTTGGTATGCATACTTCATAGTACTTGTAATGTTTAGCGATAACTTTCGGAGAAAACAAATACAATTTAGAATTTTTTTTTATCTCAAATCATGTTCCCTTTAGGGCAAAATTAATATACATATGCTATAAATTTTTAACAATGTATATGTGAACATACACCAATTATTGAATACACGATGGCACTAACACGACTGATAAAACATAAACTACTTAAAAATTCAAGTCGCTATACACAAATTCATAAATATTACGCGTAGTCTTCGCTTACTAATTCATTTAAAATGAGTATCTTAAATTTTTAATAAATCATGTTTCTTTCTAGATACCATTGGTTGCGTTTGTCAAGATGTCATCCACTGCTAATCTTCAACGGTCAGTTTTATCATTCGATGCATTTGGATGTGGCAATCTTAAAAAACAAGCTTATCATTGACAACAACTCACCAACAGTATATTATATTATTTAATATAATAATCACATAATGATTTCTATAAATACTATCTATGTCATGTATCAGCTTCTATAGCTCTCTTCTCATTAAAAAAGTAAAATCAACACTTAGTTTTTAAGGCCGGCAATTAATATCTCAATGGCACAGAAAAGCAAGATCTTGATCATCGGAGGGACCGGGTACATCGGAAAGTTCATCGTAGAGGCGAGCGCGAAAGAGGGAAACCAGACTTATGTTTTGGTCAGGGAAAGCACAACCACACATCCAGAAAAATCCAAGCTCATAGACAATTTCAAAACTCTTGGTGCCAATATTCTAATTGTAAGTAGAGCCTTAGTTTAGTTTGTGTGATGATAATCCTGTTTTTCGTGACCATTTTAAGGCATTTATAAGGCAAATTAATATATGATTTTCTTGAACCATTTTCAGGGAGATATTAATGATCATGAAAGTTTAGTGAAGGCAATCAAGCAAGTCGATGTAGTGATCTCGACGGTAGGTGGTGAACTGATAGCTGATCAACTCAAGCTCATTGCAGCAATTAAAGAAGCAGGAAATGTTAAGGTAATTATAGATTTGTTTATGCATAAATAGTTGACTAGTTGATTATATAATTTGACCTTCTAAGTTGGATCTTTTCTAGCTTATTCGTTTTCGTTTAGTTGGTGCAAGTACGAGTCCGATGGCTCAAGTATGAATCCGATGGCTCTAGATCTACTTAGTATCATAATTAACCAATACTTTTGATACAGTCCGTTGGCTCATGTATGCTCTAGATGTACTCAATACATACTTAACCAATACTTATAATATTTATGCAGAGATTTCTACCTTCGGAATTTGGAACCGATGTTGACCATGTCAATGCGGTCGAACCAGCGAAGAGCATCTTTGCGGGCAAGGTGAGCATTCGTAGAGCTGTCGAAGCCGCAGATATCCCGCACACTTTCGTTGCCTGCAATGGTTTTGCAGGCTACTTTTTACCAAACTTGGGGCAAATGGACACATACACCGCCCCTAGAGAGAAGATCACCATCCTCGGAGATGGAAACCCCAAAGGTACATCATTAATGTATAATGTGTAAGTCATAAAGCAACGGGCTCTACTACATAGAATCAGAGTCGAGTCAACCTTTCAGGGAGTATAAATCGGATTTTAAAGTTTGTACTTTTCATAATAAAAATAATTTGGCACACATATTGAATTCGTAGCGATTTTAGTATATAGAATAGTATTCCTGTATATCTTTTTGTCCACACATAAAAAATCAACGAAGTTAAATCCTAAAAAACTGCAGGCATAAATATACTGGTGCAATACTTTTATAGTTGTATACATCAAAACTGATATATTCACTTCATTGTTTAGAGATCATTCAGTTCTTTGTATAGAGATCATACCAAAAGACTACTAAGAGAGAATTTATTAATGTCTTTATATTGTTTTTATCTAGCTGTTTTCGTCAAAGAAGAAGATATAGCTTTGACTACCATCAAAGCAGTAGATGACCCGCGTACATTGAACAAGACATTGATTTTCAGACCTCCGGGCAACACATTGTCATTTAATGAAATTGTTTCCATTTGGGAGAGCAAGATTGGCAAGACCCTCGAGAAAACATATGTTCCTGAAGAACAAGTTCTCAAAAATATCCAAGGTGAGTTTGATCTTAGAACACGTTTAATTAAAACGAGTTGACTCAAAAAAATATTTGTTGGAAAATAATAAGTTGCTATCTTGCAGAGGCTCCATTTGGGTTAAGCATTCTTTTGTCCATAACACATTCTGTATTGATTAATGGAGACGGGACAAACTTCGAGATTGAACCTTCGTTTGGTGTTGAGGCTAGCGAGCTTTATCCAGAGATAAAATACACCACTATTGATGAGTATCTTGCTAAAATTGCATAAAAGTATCACTTTCATGTATCAGAACAATGATTGTTAATGATTATACTTTTCCTTGTTGAAAGACTATGATGTTGTTTTTTTGGATTTTGAATAAGTTACACATTTGTAATGGTTAGGTGTTTGCATATCATATCTTAATTTCTATCCCTATTTTTAAAACCTGAATTACTTCTTATGGCCATGTGGTAGCGATAAATCTCCATGATGGGGAGTAGTCCATGGTTTAAGGCTTTGTCGAATGCCAAATATATTTTCTTGAAATTGAATTCTATGTTAATAAAATAAAGGAAGTTGTCTGGACATTTGGTAGCGATAAATCTCCCGCACCAGACTGGGTTAGCTTTGGTTTTATAAAAAAATTTGAGATTTAATCCTGGTTGATGCATGTGTGTAACTTTGTTCATCAATTCTTTAGTGATTCTTGTATTTCGAATGGGTGCAATTCTTCGTTTATTACTATGATTCGAAAGTTACGAGTCTGATGTTGGTTAATGACTTTACACATATTAGTTTGATCGGTGTTAATTAATGATCGACTTTTGACATGTTGGTTTGATCAGTGCTGGTTAATGACTTTAGACATTAGTTTAATGTGTGTGTATTATAAAATTATACTAATATGAGGACTAAGGTAATGGATTCAGTTGTTATTTCTTAGTAATCACCTTTCATTATGGGTTGTACGTCAGTTTGTTGGTCCTCTTATAATGAATGAGTTTGTGGACCTGTTCAAAGAAAATGAGAAAAAGAAAGTCAGAAAACAATCGATGACTTTCAAGATTGATTTAGAAAAAGTTTACAACTTTGACTTTGTTTGTTGGGTCAACTTAGAGAAAGTTACGAAGCTACTAAGATTTGGACATAAATGGATTGGATTGATTAGGGGAAGTCTTAATTATGCAAGGTCTCCTTTTTACTTTTGTTTATTCTTGTCAATTGTTATGGAGGGACTCCGCATGGAGGCAGGGTTATTTAAAGATATTCAAGTTGGAGGGGATAACTTACATTTATCTCCTACTAAAAAATTGACTTAACGGAACATATATTTCACAAAAACAATTATATTAGGTAAAGTTGCTTTAGACCTAGCTAATGCAACATTTTTGTTGGATAATGCAACTGTTTCTTTCAAATTATATTATCTAACAAAAAGTTTACATTATGTCTAATGCAACTTCACATAATGTAACTGTTTTTGTAAAATAAAAATTGTCTTAGGGCATGATCTTAAGATAATATTTGGTCCGAGGACTCTGCATTGCTTCTTTTTGGATTTTGGGTTGAAGAGTAATCTTCATAAATCTAATCTTATTGGTATTGATTGAAACATTTGCTTCTATGACGGGGCGTAAATCTCAAAAGATTTCATTTATCTATTTGGGTTTACTGTTGAGAACGATTCTAGCTAAGGTTGAAGGATGTGTTAACTATTGATAAGTTCAAGATGAAACTTTTGAAATAGAAAGCTTCAATGCTTTATATTGATGGTCAGGCTACTTTGATTACTTCGGTTTCAAGAGCACTTTCTTGTGTACTAAATGTCCTTGCTTTGGATGTCGTCTCCGATTATGAGAGGCGATTCATTCCAGAATCTTTTGGGGTGACACGGGTGGCAGGGGAATACACTGGGATCAGTTTGTTCTTCCAAATGTAGTAACAAGTCTTGATTGAATTCTTGTGTTCCAAGAAACGTAAATTTTTTAGTGGAAGTTGTTTGTTTCGTTTAATCTTGATAAGAAAGGGGTTGATGTTCCTTTAATTATCTTTGGTTTCTTCAAGGTTATATCTATACCTTCCAAGTTCTAAACGGCCTGAAGATCTTGTTTAGTGTTTGATTGAACCGAAATGAAGGCCTCGAATAAAAAGTTGTGGAGGCTAATAAGCAAAGTATTGGAATGAGGTGGTGTTTTGGTCTAACGAGCAAAGAAATGAAACGAAATTGAAGAAGACATTGTTATTTTCTCTCTCTTTCTCTCTCCTTTTTTTTGTTAATAGCAAAAGAAAATTCATTTTTAAGTGAATCAAGGGGTTAAAAAATTCACTTATGTTTATGTATTTTTTGTTTTTCCGAAGGTGCTAGTCATGTTTGTTTAATATGTCCGTTGTTAAAAAAAGGTGCAGGAAAATTACATTATATTATTATCCCGGCATTATCTTTGAAGTTTCCTTTTGTTCTTTCAACGATTAAAGAGCAATATAGTATTACAAACAAATTGATGGATTTAAAATAATGAATTGTTTAATTAATTACAAAAATGTGGAATTACTTGAATGTCGTGCATTTTACATGATTACGCATATTCTTGTTACTATTGTAAAAAGACATTTTATATAATTAATTCTTAATTAAACTTATTGAACCAAATGTTATGTTATAACATTGAATCAAAGACAAAAAGATTGTTATTGAGTATTGACTTATTGTTTAAAAAAATGATCATTAGGAAGGAAAAAAAATACAAAAAAAGGGCCTATTTCACTTGAAATAAATAAATAATACAGTTTGAAAATAATATATATAAAAAGAAAACTATTTCAGATCATGTTCACTTTAGAAAAATATTATATTTGCCATATATTTTTAACTACTTTTAGAGATCGTGTAACACACGGGGTTATTCAAATTTACAAGTAAAGAAAATAATTGTATAATGTATATGAAAAAATGTATTATATATATGCTTATATCTATACTGTGTGTATAAACTGATTTTATTTATGTCACAAAATGATTTTTTTTAAATAAACTTAATAAAAAATGACATGCAAAAGCGTACCCGAGCACATTCCTTTTATTGAAACTTTCATTGTCAGTTTCATATATGTATACTTGAAAGAATCCAGGAAGAAAATTTATCATACAACAGTTATACAATAGTAGTTCTGACCACTCAACTTAAATACTGAAGGAGCGTTACCTGTATTGATGTATTTATCAATTTACATCCCATAGAAGGAAAGAAGAACATTAACTTATAACGACGGATTTTCTTCGAGAACTATGTTTTTTTGAGCGAAACCATGAAAAAGATTTTAATAAGTTTGACAACATAAAAAACATGTTAACCCATTAAATTTGTGAATAGTTTGCTTCATTTGAGCATAGTTTTGCATGACATGTTTCCCATACAATGTTCTGATCATCATTGAAGGAAAAGTTAATGCTGACACAAATGTTTTAAATTTGATACAAGTTATAAACATTGATAAGCCTGGGTGGCATGTCGTAAGTGTTCACTATCTATTTTTAAATTTTAATAGTCGAGGGAAAAATAGCTCATTTACTAAATCCTGAACTTTTTGATTTTTTTTTCCAAAAATGTCATTGGAAAATAAATTTGAAACCCAAATCATGTTTAAAATTCTAACTTTCATCTGTTTGACATTTCAAGTCAACACTTCAACCCGTATCAAATTTGACGATTAATCTATTCGCGTTCTCAAACGTTTAAAGATACTTAGATTTCTCATTTTTGACACATAACAAATTATGGCCCAAATGTAGTTAACCTGTACCAAACAATTTATCACCAATCTTTTACTTTAAAAACCAAATATAAGTTCCACAAAACCCGAAACAATCCTTGATAAAAAAAACTAGAAAATTAAATATGATAAATTTTGTTATATATGAAAGTGATAGGTATATATATTTACTAAATTAACCGAAAAATAAATTGATAGATTAAAGCATATATTTATACTTTATAAATTTATATAACAATTTACAATAAAATAATAATAATAATAATAATAATAGATAAATGGATTGATTTTAAAAAATGGATAAACTTTTAAGCATAGAAAGTGATTTAATAATTTAAAAAATTACTTTGTAAAATGAAAGCATGTTCGAGTTTTGTGTTTCTTTATAATCTTCACCAATATACATAATAAAATATGTTAATGATAATATTTGAAATTATATATTCTTTTCAATCTTAAACAAACATGGTTTGTTATTAATTTTTGAATTTCACCAAGTATTTTGAAATATATAGTAAAATAATATATTAATATTTATTTTTATAAATTATAAAAATGTATAAATATAATATAAATAATATGTAAAATGAAAGTGAATATGAACATATATTAGAGTCAATTAAGATATTAGTATTGAAGGAAAAAAGGTTATGAATATAAACTAATATGTGTCATAATTATTTTAATTTATTAGAATATAAGTGTATAGATTTTAATTGTATGGGAACAAACACATGTGAATACACGACGGCCGGCAGGAACACGCATGATAAACGTAAACTACTTAAAAATTCAAGTCGCTATACCCAGAATTCATAAATATCATGCTTTCAGATTCAAAATTCGCTATACACGTTGATCCATCTGATCATATATACTATTTTTTTAATTTTTAATATTTTCTAAACCATGTTTCTTTCTAGATGGTTGCATTTTGTCACCCTCCACTAATCTTTAAGGGTCAACCTTATCATTCTATGCATTGTGGCAATCTTAAAAAAAGCTTCATCATTGACAACGTACAACTCACCAACAGAATACTTTATTTAATATAATAATCACATAATGGTTCCTACATATACTATGCCATGTATCAACTTCCATAGCTCTTTTCTCATTAAAAAGGTAAAATCAACTACTTAGTTTTGAAGGCCGGCAACTAATATCTCAATGGCACACAAAAGCAAGATCTTGATCATCGGAGGGACCGGGTACATCGGAAAGTTCATCGTAGAGGCAAGCGCGAAAGAGGGAAACCCGACTTATGTTTTGGTCAGAGAAGGCACAACCACACATCCAGAAAAATCCAAGCTCATAGACAACTTCAAAACTCTCGGTGCCATAATCAGTGGCGGATTCAGGAATTTTTTTGGGCGGTGCACTACTTTTATATGTTTCAATTTCACCGAGTCGGGTATATAAAATTCCGGGTCGGTTTGAGGTTCGGGTCGGTTTGATGGTTCGGGAAAAGTTCATTACATAATAAAAATACGATAAAATAATAAAAGAGACACTGTCATTAGAAATTAAAACCAATAATCTAACAAACTAAAACTAAATTTAACAAATAGCTTAACAATTAAGTAGTTAACACTTAACAATTATGAACAATTAACATTTAACAATGAATTATTACCTTCAAAGTGGGAGGATTCGAGACTCCGAGTAAGAGTAGGCAGTGGCAGGAGGACGGGGATCAAAGACGGGCTGAGTGGCTGATAGAGTGATAGACTCACTGATAGGGACGGCGTTGCGGTTGGTCAGGGGTTGTGCGGGGCAGGCGGGCAGCGGGAGTGGCTGAGGGAGGCTGCTGGCGCCGGCGGACGGCGGTGGACGGTGGTCAGTGGCTGAACTCTAAGTGTAAACTGGTCTGCTGACACTGCTGTTGCCTGTTTGCGAAGAGAGGCGCTGCTTTGCTTATGTTTGTTATAAAAAACCCTAACAACAGTTAGGGTAACTTAGTAAGAAAAAAAAAACTATAAAAACGGGAATAGAACCTGCGACCTCCGGGTTACAAAACCCACAAACTACCAGCCGGGCAAGCACTTTATATGTTTTTAAAATGGTTCCTGTATAATTTATAGGGTGGTTCCTTTATTATTTTCTATATATAAATACACTATAATTTCGAAACTCGAAACTCGGGTGGTTCCGCGGAACCACCCGTTACTACCGTAGATCCGCCCCTGGCCACAATTCTTATTGTAAGCAGACCCTTTAATATTTATGTTTGGTCAGAGAAGGCACAACCACAAATTACTTTGCCACCTTTGCCAAAAGGTAACCCACAAGTTAATATGATGACTACTGCATGTACAAATAACAATACAAACCCTCCTTGGCTTATGGATAGTGGTGCTTCTCACCACATCACAAATGACTTAAATGCCTTGTCACTTCATGCCCCATATGATGGCACCGAGGAACTCATCATTGGTGATGGTTCGTCCCTTAATATCACTCACGTTGGCTCTTTAACACTCTCTTTTGACAACATTTCCTTCACTTTACACAATGTTTTATGTGTCCCTTCTATATATCATAACATTATATCTATTTCTCGTTTATGCATTGATAACAACATACTAATACAATTTTTTTCTCATTATTTTGTTATCAAGGACTTCAAAACCCATCTACCTCTATTTCGGGGAACCGCTAGTCATGGGATCTATGAACTTCGACCCATCTCACCACCCGTTGCTTTCACTTTGAAGACCAATGAATCATCCTAGTGGCATCATCGTCTTGGACACCCGCATGCACAAGTGTTGAAACATTTATCTTTTTATATTCCGTCTGTTTCAAGTTTTTATGATTCATGTAATTCTTGTTGCATCAACAAGAGCCATAAAATTCCCTTTCATGATTCGTCTATTACGTCTAATGCACCATTGCAATTATTGTTTTTGGATGTTTGGTCTTCTCCCGTTACTTCTTTTGATGGCTTCAAATATTATATAATTTGTGTAGACCATTTCACAAAATACACTTGGATATACCCACTCAAACAAAAATCCGACTCACTTGTTACATTTATAAAATTCCAAAAACTAGTTGAAAATTTCTTTCACTCCAAAATTAAACAACTATTTTCTGACAATGGTGGCGAATACCTCAAACTCGCCCCCCATCTCGCTTCATGTGGTATTTCTCATCTCACCTCCCCGCCACACACACCCGAACACAACGGCTATGCCGAGCGACGCCATCATCACATAGTCGAAACGGGTCTCACCCTCCTTTCTCATGCGAAAATGCCTTTAAAAGGCCACTCGCATTCACTACCGCCACTTATTTGATCAACCATTTACCCACGACAACACTTCAAAACGACTGCCCCTTTTTCGTCTTTTCCAAACACAACCTAATTATAATAAACTTCATAATTTTGGTTGTCTTTCTTACCCTTGGCTCCACCCATACTCCACTCACAAACTTCAACCTAAATCCAAACCATGTGTATTTGTCGGTTACTCCGCCACTCAAAGCGCTTATCACCTTCTTGACCCTCAAACCAACAAAATATATACATTACGTCACGTTCATTTTGTGGAAACTACTTTTTCATATGAAATTTTATCCACTCAACCTACACCACCATCTCCTCACCCAGATTCTTGGCTCCCTCTCACAGTCCATATCATTTCCTCACCACCCTCTCACAACTTATCATCTTCACAAAATCCAATTTTTACAATTCCACCCCTTCTGATCCTTTGAGCTCCACTTCACCCACTATCAACTACCATCCACCACCTATTACACATTCTAACAATACAACTCCCTTAACCGATTCTCAACCCAACCCTTCACCGCCCACTAACTCTAGACCTAACACTCGTTCCGTCCGTAAACCAAATCCTAAATATCATAATAATGATTTTGTTCTTTATAATGCCACTCCTCAACAACCTCTTGAGCCTTCCACTGTCACACAAGCTCTAAAGCATCCTCACTGGCGCAAGGCAATGCAAGAAGAATTCGATGCATTACAGCGTAATAATACTTGGTCCTTAGTTCCTTTTGAATCCGCGCCCAACCTTGTTGGTTGCAAATGGGTTTTCCGAACTACATTCAAACCTGATGGAACGGTCGACCGACTCAAAGCTCGACTTGTCGCCAAAGGTTTCCACCAACGCCCCTGTCTCGACTATGTTGAAACGTTTAGTCCGATCATTAAACCCGCAACTCTCCGCCTCATTCTCTCACTAGCCACATGTCAAAATTGGTGTCTACGTCAACTCGATATCAATAACGCCTTTCTACAAGGAAGATTAACCGAAGCCGTTTTTATGTCCCAACCTCCTGGCTTCGCCGACTCTTCCTTGCCCAATCATGTGTGCAAACTCAATAAAGCCATTTATGGACTTCGTCAAGCCTCACGAGCTTGGTACAATGAGCTCAAGTCCTACCTTCTATCCATTGGCTTCAAACCCACTATCTCTGATCCATCTCTCTTTGTTAACCACTCTATACACACTCCTATTTTCCTTCTCGTATATGTCGATGACATAATTATTACCGGACCAAACTCTTCTCTAATCAACTTTTTCATCACTACTCTTGCTACCCGTTTTTCCCTAAAGGATCTCGGATCTCTCTCTTATTTCCTTGGTGTTGAAGTCATCCCTCACACCAAAGGCTTATTCCTATCACAATCCAAATACATTCTTGATATGTTAAACGAGCTAACATGAGTGATTGCAAGCCGGCATCCACCCCAATGTCCTCCTCGGAACACCTCACCAAAACCGATGGCACACCCCTACCGTCGCCTACTAATTATCGTGCATTTGTAGGAGCCCTACAATACCTATCCTTAACCCGACCCGATGTGGCATTTGCAGTTAATAAGCTCTCACAATTTATGCACTCTCCAACTGATTTGCATTGGGCAGCACTTAAGCGATTATTACGATATCTGCATGGTACCATGCATCATGGCCTCCTTTTAAAACGGCACTCACCTTTACAACTTCATGCTTTCACCGATGCGGATTGGGCGAGTGACAAATCCACTTATCGTAGCACTACGGGCTACATTGTTTACTTGGGTGCCAACCCGATCGCATGGAGCTCTAAAAGGCAACCGACTCTAGCTCGTTCCTCTACTGAAGCTGAGTTTCGGGCCATTGCATCTACCACTACTGAAGTACAATGGATCATTTCTCTCTTATCCGAACTAGGTTGTCAGCCTACTATCACACCCGCCATTTTCTATGACAATTTGAGTGCCACACATTACTCGGCCAACCCGGTTTTCCACTCGCGTATGAAGCATCTTGCACTTGACTTTCATTTCGTACGTGAAAAAGTACAAGCAGGAACGATACGGGTCACACACATTGCCGGAGATGATCAACTCGCCGATGCCCTAACCAAACCACTGTTGAAGCCAAGGTTTCATAACCTTGTGTCCAAGATCGGCCTAATTTCGCGAACGTCCATCTTGCGGGGGAATATTAGTAATAAACTGAGCTTCCCTCCAAAAGAATAACACACACATTTTGAATTTTGAATTATTTTCTTATTTATGGTTTATATTATACATTTATTGTAGATTGCTATTTCCATTGTAAATCTTCTATTGTTGGCATGTACTTTGTATATAATACAATTCATATCAATGAGAATAATATAACAATTGAATACCTTTAATAGACTCTTGATCCCGTCAAATATTCTGCATTTAAAGACTCTCATTTTAACACTCCCCCTCAAGTTGAAGAGTGGGATTTCCAATGTTCAACTTGATTAGACACTCGCTCAATATTCTTCCGTTTACTGATTTTGTTAGTATGTCCGCGAGTTGATCTTTTTACTAGACGAAAGGGATCTCTAATATTCCTGTCTCTATCTTCTCTTTAATAAAATTTCTGTCAACTTCTATATGCTTTGTTCTATCATGTTGTACTGGATTTTTTGATATTTGGATTGCTACTCTGTTGTCACACATGATTTTCCTAGCTTTGAGTGGGGGAAAACCAAGTTCTATTAGAAGTTTTTGTATCCACAAAATTTCTCCCAAACCTCTTGCTATTCCCCGAAACTCTGCTTCTACGCTGGACAAAGCTACCACTTTTTGCTTCTTACTTTTCCATGTAACCAAATTTCCTACGACCAAGGTAAAGTAGCCTGATGTAGATCTCCTATCACCTTTATCTCCTGCCCAGTCAGCATCAGTATATACCTGTATGTCAAGGTGCCCATTTACTTTGAACAGAACACCATGACCAACTGTCCCTTTAAGATATTTGATAATCCTCCATACAGCTTCCATATGAGTAACTTGAGATTGGTGCATGAATTGGCTAACCACCCCTACAGCATATGCTATGTCAGGGCGGGTATGAGATAGATGTATAAGCTTCCCTACCATTCGCTGATAGCTTTCCTTATCTGTTAGTTCTGCTCCTTCTTCCATATGAAGGCCATGATTGACCATCATGGGTGTCTCTACCGGCTTGCATTCCAACATTCCAATTTCTGCCAAAAATCAAGTATATATTTTTTCTGACAAATGAAGATGCCTTGTTTGGACCTAAGAACTTCTATTCCAAGAAAGTACTTAAGCCTTCCCAAGTCTTTCATTTCAAACTCTGTGAACAAATTTTTCTTTAACTTTATCATCTCTTCTTCATCGTCTCCTGTAATAATCATGTCATCAACATAAATAATCAAACAGGTCACGCGTTTACCTCTTCGTTTAAGGAAAAACATATGATCTGAGTTGCTCTGTTTAAAGCCATATTGTTTCATAGCTAAAGTAAATCTGCCAAACCAAGCACGAGGTGACTGCTTGAGTCCATAAAGAGATTTCTTTAGCTGGCATACCTCCCCTCTTTTAAAATCTTTTGTGAACCCTGGTGGTCTCTCCATATACACTTCTTCTTTTAATTCTCCATGTAAGAACGCATTTTTTACATCAAACTGATGCAGTGGCCACCCCTTATTTGCAGCTATTGAAAAAAGGACTCTAATTGTGTTAATCTTAGCAACCGGAGAGAACGTTTCACAATAATCTATGCCGTAAGTCTGAGAGTACCCTTTGGCGACAAGCCTGGCTTTATATCTTTCAATGGTTCCATCTGGTTTGTGTTTTATGGAGAATACCCAACGACAACCTACTGACTTCTTCCCGGGTGGAAGATAGCATTTTTCCCAAGTGTTGTTTTTATTGAGTGCTTCCATCTCGACATCCATGGCTTCTTTCCAGTTCTTCGATTCTAGGGCTTGTTTTTCCGATGTTGGTATTTCTTCAGAGTATATGGATGAAACAAAGGCTTTGGCTTCTTTTGACAAGTTTCCTTCAGCTATATTAGCTATAGGATATTTGGAATTTCTTATTTCTTTTTCTGGAGTAAATCGTTTAGGAGGCATTCCTCTATTTTCCCTTGGTGGAAGAACATATCTTGCTGGTGTTGTTTCTTGACTCGGTTCACTTTGTTCTTCTTGTAAAGGTATATTCTCTTCTGCTTGAACAGAATCCTCATGTTCAATAGCTGTCTCATCATCAATTTTGTTAGTAGCATTATCGTTATTTCTATGGATTTGTGAATTGATTACCTCGGGCATCAAGTTAGGGAGATCTTGAGCATTAACACTATTGGGAGGTGCCAAGGATGGTGACTCTTGTGGACAAGGTGATGCTGCTGATTGGGTATTGTGATTAACTTCTTCAGATGACGCCACCCACTTTAACCAACTTAGAGTACCATACTCCTTTTCCTCCTGACTCCCTTTTTGGATGTAAAAATATTCGGTTTCGAGAAAGTCACAATTCATGGTGGTGAACATGTGACGTTTTTTGGGATTGTAGCATCGATATCCTTTTTGATCAACTCCATAACCCAGGAAAACACATTTTTCAGCACACAGATCAAGTTTGGTACGCTCTGTCTTGGGTACATGGACAAAGACAGAACATCCAAAGACCCGAGGTTGAAGCGTAAGGGCAGCCGGTAAATTGGTAACCTCGGACAAGGCTTGGAGAGGGGTTTTGAGTTTAAGGGCGTTGGTTGGTAGGCGATTTATGAGATAGGTAGCAGTGGCAAGAGCCTCAGGCCAGAAGGATTTTGGGACTTAGGATTCAATTAGAAGAGCGCGAGCTATTTCTAGGAGGATACGATTTTTCCGTTCAATAGTACCGTTTTGTTCAGGGGTATGTGTGCATGATGTTTGGTGAATCATGCCTTTGTTTTGAAAAAAAATGTTTCATGGAATTGTTCACAAATTCGCTTCCATTATCAGATCGTAGGATTTGGATTTTTCTTTGAAATTGTGTTTCGACCATGGTATAAAACATGCTAAATATATCAAATACTTCAGATTTATTTTTTTAAAAATATATCCACGTCATTCGGGTACAATCATCAACAAATAGTAAAAAATACCGAAAATGTTGCTCCCCCATAATAGGAGCAGGGCCCCACACATCCGAATGAATCAATGAAAAAGGTATGTCAACTTTCGTATTGTTTGGTTTATAAGTTGATCTGTGGTTTTTTGCTAGCACACAAGTTTCACAATTTATTTTATTATTTGAAGGAAAAAGTTTGGGAAATAAAATATGTAAATAACCAGTGGAAGGATGTCATCACCATGCTTCCCGGCTTGTAGTTCCATGAGCTAGCATCGCCGAACCCTGTTGAGTCACCTCGTCCACATAGTACAATCCTTGACGCTCAGTGCCACGCCCAATAATCACTCCCGTCCTGATATCCTGTAAGATACAAAAAGTGAGGTGCATCATGACTGTACAATTCAACTCTTTAGTTACATGATTGATGGATAATAATTTATGTGATAGTGACGGAACATAAAGACAGTTTGAGAGTTTAAGTGTCGGGGAGATTTCAATAGTTCCTCCCCCATTTACATAAGCCATTCCCCCATTAGCTGTCTGAATGTGTGTTCTTCTTGGTTTAGATTGAGATATAAAATCAGATATATCAAATGTCATGGTGTCGATAGCACCACAATCAAATATCCAAGTCTTGTCATTTTTTTGAAAATTTTGTGCTACACATGCTTTACCAATATTTTGTTGGTTACTGTGTGTAAAGACATAACTTTGAGGGTCTGTTTGTAACATACCACAGCCATGTGCATCTGATTGTGTCTTGTCACACTCATTTGGATATGTTATTATTTCATCAGAATTTTCTTTTGCACAACTTTTATCATAATTATTAAAGCATGTTCTATTAACTTTAAAAGGTACTGGTGGCCTCCGAGTTACCCACGGCGGCTGCCGCCTTTCCTTCTTCTATACCGACAGTTTTCCCCTTGTTGTATGTTACCGAGGATGTTTTGATGGGCTATCTCCTTTCGCATAGGCCGTCTCTACAGAGGGCAGAGGATCCCACCTGAGTATTTCCCTTTTAATCGGGTCATACTTCTGGTCTATGGCGTTAAGGAATTGGAAAAGTTTATGCTCGGATCTGAGTTTGTTGTAGGTGGCAATGTCATCGGATTTGGATCTCTTCGTTCAATCTCACCCCAGATACCCTGCATCACAATCCAAAGGTATGCCATTTTGCTTGAATTCACTTGCTTTGACATGGAGATCGAAAGTCTGGAGCTTATCCTTGCCGCTACTGTATGTAACCGCAAGAGCGTCCCATAATGTTTTTGTTGTCGGGAACTCTGTTAGGTTACTGGCTAAGGCTGTCTCAATATTTTGAATAAGCCATGAGAACACAACAAGATCATCTTGTTCCCACTGATCGAATTTTTCATCTGTATTTTCTGGAGGATCTTTGGTCAAATGGTCTAAAAAGGCTTTCGATTTCCCCCCTATGGCGACTCGTATCATTCGAGCCCATAGAGGGTAGTTTTGGCTTGTGAGATTTAGGCTGATTTTCAGGTTATCAGAGGGATTTGGTTTGGGGTTCTGGGTTTGAGTTTGGATATTGTTCTTAAGGAGATTGGCAATTTGGATGGCTAAATTGTTTTCTGTGTCTGACATGGTTGGTCACTGGTGGTAGATGATGAGCAGGTAACAATCCTAAGATCGTAGACACTACTTTGATACCATAATAAACGGTATAGAGGCTGATTTTAATTGTTTTATATCACTTGTATGTTAAAAATACAGAACTTGTTACAGTTTATAAAAGAAGACAACTATATAACCAAGGAAACACAATTAATTTTGCTGAAATCATGGCTGGTCCTTAGCTGCTATGTTGCTATGACTAAATCGGTCTAAACTGGGAAATGATGACTCTTGATCCCGTCAAATATTCTGCATTTAAAGACTTTCTCATTTTAACATATACAGAGATCATACCAAAAGCCTACTAAGAATGAATCTATTAATGTCGTTGTGTTGTTTTTTCCTATCTAGTTGTTTTTGTCAAAGAAGAGGATATAGCTTTGACTACCATCAAAGCAGTAGATGACCCGCGTACATTGAACAAGACATTGATTTTCAGACCTCCGGGCAACACGTTGTCGTTTAATGAGATTGTTTCCATATGGGAAAGTAAGATTGGCAAGACCCTCGAGAAAACATATGTTAAAGAAGAGCAATGTCTCAAAAATATCCAAGGTGAGTTCGATCAAAGAGCACGCTTATTTAAAACTTGTAGACTTAAATATATATATATTCCAGAAAATAATAAGTTGCTGTCTTGCAGAGGCTCCATTCGGGTTAAGCATTGTTCTGTCCATAATGCATTCTGTTTTGATCAATGGAGACGCAACAAACTTCGAGATCGAACCTTCGTTTGGTGTGGAGGCTAGCGAGCTTTATCCAGAGATAAAATACACCACGATTGATGAGTATCTTGCTCAAATTGCATAAAAGCATTACTTTCATGTAACAGAATAATCATTGTTTATGACTAAACTTTTCCTTTGTTGAAGCACTATGATGTTGTTTTCTAGATTTTAAATAAGTTACACATTTGTAATGATTCGGTGTTTAGTATTCACATATAATATCTTAAATTCAATCTCTATTCTTGATCCTTTATAAACCTGAATTATTTATTCATCAGAAAATCTAATGAATGATGGGGTCACATTCAGACATCATTTTACAGTTTGTTAATTCTACTTGTGCTCTTGTATATGCCCACGTTAACATGCATGAAATCTATGGAAATTAACATTTGATTTTTTTTATTTATTTTTTTTCACAAGAACCATGATGTTGTTAGCCTCATAATTGTCTATCAAGTTTGATTATAAAGTTAGGGTCAAAGGTGTAGTTATGAGAAAGTATGCTTAGTGCCGATTATGTATTTAGTAACAGATTAGAGACTCATTATGTAAATATTATAAATTAGATTAGGATTGTGCCGATCATGTAAACGACGCGTATGTACATCATCGGGCTATATATATCCGGTGATCACAATTGTAAACATCGAGTTCATGATCAATCAATAAAGATTTTGCTTCAGTTTCATCCCTTGTTCTTGTACATGATGTTGGAAAGATTAAATCAATCATCCCTTGTTCAGTTTGCTCATATAACCTTTACGGAGAGATTGGGGAGATGTTACTTACCAAGTATCCTTTACGGAGATATTGGTGATAGCATGGATGATGAAAAACCCAAATTTGTAGTTCAATTTTTTTGGTTAAGCAAGTTTCGCCTCCAGTTTCTTTGTTTCTAGTTCTTCTCATTGGCATACTGTTGATGATATATATACATGTAAATTGTTTCAATGATGATACTAAATAAATGTTAAGTTTTAGATGCTGAGATATGTTAAAAAGTATTTTGGAAGCAAATGCTGATGTAGCATTGGTCGCATTTGTCACCCTTCACCAGTTTTCAACGGTCAACTTTATCCTTCTATGCATATGTGTGTAAGTTTTCATAGCTCTCATCTCCTTAAAGAAGTCAAATCTACTAATTAATAATTAATTTTGAAGGCCGGGATATCTCAATGGCACAGAAAAGCAAGATCTTGATCATCGGAGGGACCGGGTACATCGGAAAGTTCATTGTAGAGGCGAGCGCGAAAGAGGGAAACCCGACTTATGTTTTGGTCAGGGAAAGCGCAATCACACATCCGGAAAAATCCAAGCTCATAGACAATTTCAAAACTCTCGGAGCCACAATTCTTATTGTAATTTGACCCTTTAATATTTGTGTGTTTGTTGTTTTATGAATTAATTAGTGGCATTTATGAGGCAAATTTGTGTGCTTAATTCATGAACCATTTTCAGGGAGATATAAATGATCATGAAAGTTTAGTGAAGGCAATCAAGCAAGTCGATGTTGTAATCTCGACAGTAGGCGGTGAACTGATAGCTGATCAAGTCAAGCTCATTGCAGCGATTAAAGAAGCCGGAAATGTTAAGGTAACTTTCAGTTTTGGTTAAATATCTAGTTGACTAGTTGATTGTACACTATGAACTTTTTCTAATCATGTTATACCCTTTTAGGTTGGATTATTACTGGCTTATATTTATTTTTGTTTAGTTGGTGCAAGTATATATGAGTCTGTTGGCTCTATATTAACTCAGTATCATAATTAACCTATACTCTATTTATGTAGAGATTTCTACCCTCCGAGTTTACAACCGATGTTGACCATGTCAACGCGGTCGAACCAGCGAAGAGCATGTTTGCAGGAAAGGCGAGCATTCGTAGAGCTGTCGAAGCCGCAGATATCCCACACACCTTCGTGTCATGCAATGGTTTTGCAGGCTACTTTTTACCAACCGTGGGGCAAATGGACACAAACACCGCCCCTAAAGAGAAGATAAGCATCCTCGGAGATGGAAACCCGAAAGGTACCCTCGTTAATGCATCACGTAATATTAGTCATAAAGCTAAGGACAGGGGTACATAGAACTAGAGTCGGCTCAACCTTTAAAATGACGCAATCACACATATGTAATTTGTTGCAAGTTTTAGTTAAAAGAATAGTATTCCAGAATATTACCTTATCAAAATCTAAAAATTAAACGAAGTTAAATCATATAAAACCAAAGGCATAAATATTAGGGGCCAAGCTCCAACCTTTTTTTCTATAGTCTAGATAGAACTAACATCAAATTCGATAAATTCACCTCATATTATAGAGATCATATCAAAAGACTACAAAGAAACAATCTCTTAATGACTTTGTGTTGTCTTATTCTATCTAGTTGTTTTTGTCAAAGAAGAGGATATAGCTTTGACTACCATCAAAGCAGTTGATGACCCGCGTACATTGAGCAAGACATTGATTTTCAGACCTCCGGGCAACACGTTGTCGTTTAATAAAATTGTT
This sequence comes from Bidens hawaiensis, assembly GCF_021521415.1. NCBI lineage: Eukaryota > Viridiplantae > Streptophyta > Magnoliopsida > Asterales > Asteraceae > Bidens > Bidens hawaiensis. Next base: position 144,204 of record NW_027491578.1, on the reverse strand, counting down.
TCCATTTGGGAAAGCAAGATAGGCAAGACCCTCGAGAAAACATATGTTCCCGAAGAACAAGTTCTCAAAAATATTCAAGGTGAGTTCGATCAAAGAACACGTTTTACTAAAACGATGTGATTTTAAAGAAAAAAAATATATACCAGAAAATAATAAGTTGCTATATTGCAGAGGCTCCATTTGGGTTAAGCAAGATTCTTTTGTCCATAATGCATTCTGTATGGGTCCATGGAGATGGAACAAACTATGAGATCGAACCTTCGTTTGGTGTGGAGGCTAGCGAGCTTTATCCAGAGATAAAATATACCACGATTGATGAGTATCTTGCTCAAATTGCAAAATAGTATTTCTTTCATGTATCACAACAATCATTGTTAAATGTTAATGGTTATACTTTTCCTTGTTGAAACACAACGATGTTGTTTACTGGATTTTATATAATTCACACTTATGTAATGGTTGGTTGTTTAACATAAAAGATTCATGATTTTAGAGGAATTGTAGATTCTTGGAATAAATATGGGGTAAATTTTAATGGAATTTATTAGGATATACGTTTCTTGTAAAGCCATAGATGCCTAATGACTATCGAAACCACAATCACCTAATGACACTAAAATTTGCATACAGTAGAGAGCGTACGTACTCAGCATTATAGAGGTGCACAAATCGGTTTCAAACCCTAAACTGGGTTTTGGTCAACAAAGTCAAAACCGATTTATGGCCGGTTTTGGTTCGGCCTGAAACCAATTTCTTGACGTTTTACTACCGGTTTTGGTAGAGAGAATTGCCAACCGGTCCCGAACCTACAGTTTCAGTTGGTTCCAACCCAATTTCTACTTAATCGGTTTTAAACCGATTCGGTTTTCAAGTCGGTTAATCGCAAGGCCATCTTTGACCCCATACAGGGCTCGGCCGGCGTCGAGGGCATGGTCTCGATAAGAGTATGAATTTTTTATAAAAAAATTGTATATATATAATTTCTTTTAAACCTTATTAGTGAGAGTTTGATCAGCGAGGGTCTATCCATCCGTTTAATTTTGTTTTGTTTATCACTTAACTTGATTTTGTATATGTGTTATTTCTACAATAACTAAATAACTGTGTTTTGTTTATTTGTATTACAATTATCATCTATATTTTGAGAAGAAGAAAAATTATACAAGGGCCAATTTTTAGTACTCGTTTTGGGCATTCGAATTCTTGGTGACGGCCATTTTTTTTTACATCTCTACTAAGCAATGAATAGCATGGTTTCTAAATATTTTTGTAACTCTGATTTAAACCTCTGTATATATTTATAATTATGGATAATGGATAGAATATTATAATTATGGATAAATGATAGAATACAATAATCCTTAACGTACCTTAACGTACAAAAATACCTATATTCACGAAATTGATCCATGAAATCACATCCCAACATCTCGAATCATCAATGCATACCCAATTAATCATCGATTCACCGAAACAAACAGATTTGGATCGATAATCGATCAATTTTTTACTTTTCTTCACGAACCCCATTTTGAGTGTATTACGATTTTCTTGAGCGTTTTTGTATTTTGGCTTTTGAGTGTTTCGTTTTTGCCTTTGAGCGTTTGCTTTTGCCTTGAGCATGATTCGCATACATTAAGGATGATTGTACGTTAACCTGACTCTATAATTATGTGTGTTTGTAACCATCACATAAAATAGTACAATATCCCGAAGGCACCTTTTTTCACAGCTACAGACAAACCAGAATCTGATTAAAAACTATACTGTCTTTACCTATGCAATTACCCAACGACAGCATGTTCATGCTGATTGTATATTAACTGGTTTTAATCTCTAAGCCTGAATCCCACATTGTCTTCAACGATGTTTGCTTTGTAGACATCGATGTTTCTTGTTGCCAACCAAGTTTTTTATAATATTCATGAACCAGTTTGTTCTCCCTTGTAACTATTATTATTTTGGTCTAGAGTTTGTGGGTTTTTAGCTTATTAATTGTCTGCATATGGAGAGTCCAGAATCATATAGCAGAGTGTCGCGTAAGCATTCGTTATCGATCATGAAACATGGGAAAAGCGGATATGAACCGTCTGATACCGAAACTGAGTTACATGAATTTCCTTGGATTAAGTCCAATAAAAAGACCACAGAATTGGATTCTGATGAACCCGGGAACTTGAATCTATCAAGACTCACAAGAAGACACTCTTCAAAGTTTGATCCTCCAAGAAGACACAGCAAATCTCCCTACAAGTTTCGTAGAGGCGAGAATAGGAATTCTAGATCGCCAACTCCGGGCCCGCTTCCTCTTCCACCCGGAAGAAGTATCAGCCCTTTTTCAAAATCAGAACGTAGGAGGCGCGTTTCAACATTCATACCCGCTAGAGATGAAGATCTATCGGATAATGATGAAGAATCTGCTGCGTTTTATAATACTGGAAGTTCTGAAAAGCCGAGTTATGCGAGAACATTATCAGCACCTAGACTTAGATCAAGGGACAAAGATCAAAACTTAAAACATGATCAACGGCTGAAAAGAAGAGAAGGAAGAAGTAGAACGCCTCCATCGCGCAGAAGTATTACCCCACCGAAAGACAAAGAAGTTGAGATCAGTGAGACGGTTGCAAACGCAAAATTGGTCAAAAGTCCAGTACGACTTGCAACCAAACATTCTGTTCAATATGGTGACATTTCCTTCTCTCAAGATCATGCTGCAGTGTCAGCCCAGAATATTAAGACTAAAGGGTTGGAAAATCATCCCGGCCCGGATCCCAAATTATTCATAGAAAAAAAGGCCAAACCGATTCTGTGTTATAAGTTAAACCCCATTCCGAATCATAAAACTGCAGGTTTTAATATAAGAGATGTGAATGGGAAGTCGAACGGGAGTTATTGTACGTTTACTGCAAATAGGCGAAAAAGCCAGACAGATACTTGGTTTTCTTGCATAGGATGTAGTAAAAATTCCAAGAAGTCCCCAGAAAGATTAAGAGCATTCGATGAAGCTTCGTTTATTAAGAAGGCTTTTGTGGTTGAAAACTTAAGACGGTTTTGGGCGGATAAGTATCAACCTTTATCATTAAACGAGTTCACTTGCCATAAACAACAAGCACTGCAACTTAAACAACTGGTAAGTAGATTATGCGTATTCATTATTTTCTGAAATTATGTTTAAATTTTGGTTTTTTAGAATACCTTGTTTCGTTTTAGGCATCGCAGGAAATATTTCCACATATTATTTTGAAGGGACCTCGCGGGTCAGGGAAGAAAGCTTTGGCAATGGCTCTACTAAGTGAGATATATGGGGATGCTGCCCGGAATGTAATATTATGTTTATTTATAATAACAATTTTTAGCCTTTATGATTCATATACAGATACTTTAGATTGGCCTTCTTTTTGCAGGTATCTCATGATTTAAGATACTTCCAGATTCAGGTATTTGGCTAAGACCGAAGATAAAACATACAAGAGCTTGGATCTACATGTCTTTAATGCAGGGCTGCCAAACAGGTCGTGTTCATGGGTCGAACCCGACACGAACCTGAGAATCATGTCACACACACGAACCCCAACACGAGGCGTGCATTCACAGATTGACACAAATACAACCCGTTTAACCCAAAATTAGAATTTTATTAATAACAAATTGCAATTTATATACTAAAGTTCTAAATTTACAAATTATGTTTATTTTTTCAAAAGCAACGATGTTCAAAATAGGACAACTTATCTTTAAACTTTAAATAGATAGGCAAAAGCACACAAATAGTCGATGTTATTATGTAAACACATTTTAGAAAAAGAAAAATAAACTGGTTAAACGGGTCAACTCGCAGGGCACGACCCATTTAAATAAATGTGTTCGTGGTTTCGACCTGAAATTGACCCAAACCTGTTTAGGCTAAACCCAAACTACGAATTTCATGTTAGGTTCGTGTAGTGTCAGGAATTCACTAATAGTAATCAAGGGCGTAGCGATTGATACTTTATCTTCATTTTGCATCCTTACCTTTATCTAATTTCTCTCCGCGTGATTACATACATCTTATCTTATTGTTTTTAGGAAACAAGGTTGACTCAAGTAGCAGTTCCTGTAACATCAAGTCCTCACCATATAGAGCTAAACATGCACTTGGAAGCTAATGCTAGATATGCTCTTATGGCTTCAGTCAAACAAATAGGTAGTGATCATGCAGTTACTACTGAAACCAGTATAGCTAATTCAAAGCCAGATTATACAGGTACATTTATTTTAATAATTTGTTTAAACTAAAAGGTCCAATTTTTTAAGTTACACGTCCTATTGTTTTATCTACAGTAATGGTGCTTTATGATGTTGACAAAGCTGATGAAACCAGTCAAAACTTAATAAAGTGGATTATTGATTGCTATTCGGATGTTTGTAAACTGGTTCTTTGTTGTCAAGATGATGTCAGCATTCTTGAATCAGTGAAAACTCAGTGCCATATTATTAAGCTTGATGCTCCTGTAACTCGTGAAGTTAGTTCTATTAGTATAAAATAACTAAATATGTAGTTTATGCGGTTAAAGTTTCTAATTTTATCTAATTTCCCGTGCGTTAAATCTCAGGTCATGGAAGTACTTATTCAGATATCAAGAAAAGAGAAGTTGATGAAATTTGCCGCAAAGATTGCTAATAAATCCAAACAGAATTTGAGGAAAGCAATTATGGCTCTTGAAGCCTGCAAGTTTCACAAGTAAGATAACACATATTATGTTGATATATCTATATATGTAAAAAAAATATTGTTAGTCTTAATCTAAAAGTCAACCACATTTGCAGCTATCCATTTGTTGAAGATCAACCAATTGCAATAGGATGGGAAGATGTACTTATTGACCTCGCTTCCGGCATTTTAGCTGATCCGTCACACAAGAGGCAAGTTTATAAAATAAACTTTATACTTTTTAAAAACTTGATAAGAAGCTAGCTAACATCCTTAAACTTTGTTTTTATCAGACTAGTTCTCGCAAGGGGAAAACTACAGAAACTTCTGGTGGAGTTTGTTCATCCAAAACTTATTCTTCTGGTAAAACTACAACCTTTAATTTAATTTAATAAAATAATCATTTCAAAATTTGAAGTTACAATGGTTCCATTATGCAGAAACTCATTGAGCAGTTCCTTAAGGGAGTTGAAGTTAATATCAAAAGGGAATTATATTATTGGCATGGTTATTATGTAAAGTTCTTGTTCATTTACCAGAGTTATATGTTATTTTTGGTCAAATATATTTTGACTTAAAGTTAATGCCAACCTACAGGATAAGAGACTCCCAACTGGAACCAATGCCTTACTAAAGCTAGAAGGTAATAAAGATAAATAGTAAATACTTCCTATATAACTTATGTGATAAATGAATGCATGAAATTGATATAAAGTTAAAAGTTGTGCTACAGTACCTTATGTTTTTTAAAGTTGTTTGTATATGTTTCCTGCTCCTGCAGAGTTTGTTGCAAAATTCATGAGTATACACAGGAAGACTTTACATAATCATCAGTGATTGAATCTCGAGGTCGCATGAATAACAAGAAGTAGAGGGTCGTTTATTTTGTCTTTGATTTTTAAGTGTAAACATAAAGTTGACCCGATTGTTATGAAGTTGTGAGTTTATGTTACCAATTTGTAACTCTTAGATAAATAGAAGGATTTTTGTTATTATGATTGATTGAATAATAAAGAGATACAAGATAGCCCATTATATAGGGAATAAAGCTACATATTACTACCATCTAAAAATATAAAATACAATAAACGTTTTAACAGTCCCCCGCATGCTAATGGCAGGAACGACCTGAAGCTTGGACGTTAGAAGGAGAAATCGTTGTGATGGTAGAAGCTTTGTGAAAATGTCAACTATTTGATCACTTGTGGATATAAACTAAACATTCAGTTTGCCTTGCGCTACCTTTTCTCTGACAAAGTGAAAATCAACCTCAGTGTGTTTTGTGCGTGCATGAAACATGGGATTGGCAGAGAAACCTATGGCTTGCACTTGAATAAGCATATGCGCCCAACAACCCCTATACAACCCCTATAGTGAATACACACTGAAAAACACAATTTTTAAAGATTGAGATGAAAGGAGACGTGACTCCAATTGCCTACCTCATTCGAGCCCAAGATTATGTTGTTGCCCTAGCCAGTTGTCTTCAATGAATTACACGGGCTTCTAAGTGACCACGGTTTCTTGATCCACAAAAATAGTCCTGCGCCAACTATGGTTCCTTGGGCCTTTACGGATTCTACAGGTTTTTGGAGTGGGTTGTGATAGTCCCAGCTATCAACTATGATACCAAGATATACCGAAGCGTTTTTGTTATTATGACTATTGAATAAAGAGGTACAAGATAGCCCACTATATAGGGAACAAAGTTACATATTGCTACCATTTATAAAATACAATAAACATTCTAACACTCGTTGATACTAAATTGATGATCATGTTAGATGTAGATCGGCTTCAAAGTTATTTTATATGATGTATTTGTGTGACTAGCATGTCATTATAATGCATTGTGTAATTCATATACCTCCCAACTTCTATTATAGCTTTATGTAAATTGTAAAATCTATTTGATCTCATTATGAATCCCACTTTAGAGCATCCACAATGTGGAACAAACTTTTAGGTCCTGATGATGTGGCTCGAAGGCGGACAAGCTTGCAACAAACTTCTGCATTGTGGGCACAAAGTCCATGACTGAAAACTTTGTGCATTGTGGGCATAAAGTCCATAAAGGTTGTTTTTATGGATGAAAGTGAGGGTTTTTTTTATAAAAATTTGGAATCTAATATGACAGTTTGTGAAGGTTTGAGGTTGTGAATGCTCTTAGACTAATTGTTGTGGTCTGCGATGGGTGTTGCGAGAAGGATGGTGTGAGCCACGTTAGTAGTGGACACCACAACGCGGTGGCGTGATGGGAGGCACGAGCCCACTCGCGGCTGGCAAAGAGAGGTTGGGTCTTGTGATTCGTGAAAGAGCCGTTGAATCTTTCCCTTTTGAATTGTGGCTTATTTGGAAGAAGGCATATAGCTGCAGCAGGCCATCACGATGAAGAAGAAGGCAACAAGTGTGACCTAATTTTTAGTGCATGGTCTTTATTCTTATATATTCCCTGGCATAATTAAATAGCATACATGTTATTTCTTATTTCTTGGCCCAATTTATTAAGTTATTTTGTATTACTTGACCCAGATTTGTTATATATGGTTTAATAAATAAAAAATTATTTATATACTAGAAATAATTATCAAGTTGTTTTGTATTACCTGACCCAATTATTTCTTGGTTACTATTCTACTTTTTCCCTATTTTCTTTTATTAGAAAAAATATTTTTTTTTATTTTTTATTGTTATTTCATATCTTCGAAAACAAAAGAAAAGAAAAAAATCAAAAAATTCGTTGAAGCCACCGTTCGCCTGAACCACAACAGGCTTAGACAGCTTCAACGGTGGCTTCAGCAAGTTTCCTGTAAGCACTGCATGACACCATATTATTGGATAGATTCAACGACAACACATAGTATATGATGTATAACGTTGGAGCATAAAGTAACAATTTAATTAACCTTCAATGTCCCCATGAAGAATATAGAAGTAACACTTAATTAATATATGTGTTAAATAGACTTTTTTTAATTATCGAAAGTATATGGTTTTTCTTTTTAAAAAAAATAGTTAATTGCAAATATGACCCTTGTGGTGGAACCCCAAACGTAGGTTTTAACCCCGTTGTGCCATTTTTGCATATATGGGTCTTGTGGTCAACATTTTTTGCAATTGTGCCTGGCCGTTAACTAACGGTTGTAACGTCTATTTAATTTCTTGTAACGTCTATTTAATTTCAAGGGCAACAATGTCTTTTCAGCCAATACATCAACCTCCGTCTCATTAAAAGACCCTCCCATTCGCAACTTACAACCCTAACCTCCGTCATCGTCTCCGCCATCGCCACCTCTTCGTCTTCAATTAACCGTAATGGCATGGTTAATAACCATTTTCACCAACACTCGACTTTTCTCAAGTATGAACTGGGTCACATTTTTGAGTTATGAAATGTGAAATTGTAGTTGCGATAACTTCGATTACTAATCAAGTTCGTGCTTGTTCCCTGTAGCTTCCATGTTGCTCAATTTGTCATGGAGTCACCTGAGCGTTGATACGGTGATTTTGGTGTACACCTGGCCGAACAGGGTCTACACCATCAACTTCAATGTAGGCGGACAAGATTTGTTGAAGTAGTTGTTTAGGTTTGTTTGGTTAAAATAGTACTTATAATCTATAATAAGTAGTAATAAGGTGTTTTGATGAACTAAGAATCCAGTATTGGAAACACTATATTTACTCGGTGTTTGGTTATATTAGTATAACCACTAATGTGTAATATGTATTAATTTATGTTTACTTAATCTACTACGAATAACTTATGTTAAATTAATCTTAAGGTATGCATGTATGTATGTCTACATGTGTTTAAGGAACAATGTGTGCCCGTGTTTATGTCTTTATGTCTTTATCTGTTGGGCCTGTAATATGTACACACATATATAACTGTGTATATATGTATGTTGGAATAATTGTTGGGCATAACTATCTATTAGATATGTGTTTGCATGTGTTTGTAGGGGCGTAAATGTTTATTCATATGTGATTATGTATATATGTATGTAATATGCATATTGACATCTATGTGTATGCATTTGTATACATTGGCATGTGTGTGTGTGTATGCAAGACCCTTTGCAAATTGAGAACTTTGAGAACCATTTTGTACCACTAAAATAAATCTAAAAAAATATAAAACAAAAAAACGAAAATTTAGGAAAGTAAAAAACCAAAATTCTTTATTTCATTCCGGTTTCATTAAGAAAACGTCGTATTATACATATATGTATAATTTTATTTAATCTTTAGTTACGTAATATACACATATGTACAATATCATTTATCTTAAATTATACATATGTGTATAAAAAATATGTATATGTACATATATGTATATAGGGTAAGGTTAACGTAAAAAACAATAGTTTTGTGAGAAACATAAGAATAAATCTAAGCCCTTGGATCTAGGATCTAGTGGTTGAAATTGGTAGTTTTTAAAAACCGTATAGTTTCCTAATTACATGGTATAGTGTCCTATTTAGGTGGTGTGCTTTATTTTAAAGCCTTCTCACACTTCTCACAAAACAATTGTTTTTTATTTGAACTTTTTTCTATGTATATATTATACATATGTGTATATAATTTAGCTAAACCGAGTGTTTTTTTTATGAAACCGGGATGATAAAATAAGAATTTTGGTTTTTTTTATTTTTTTTCATTTTTGTGTTTTTTTTTATTTTATGATTTTTTTTTTCTATTTTTGGGTTTTTCGTGGTCTAAAATGGTTCTCATAGTTATCAATTTTAAAAAAATTCTCTCATGCACCTGATCCTATATATGCATCTGTGTATGTATGTATGTATGTATGTATGTATCTGTGTATATATATGTGTATGCATAGATATATACATATATGCATCTATGTATATATATGGATGTATGTATTTGTGTGTATATATATGTGTATGCATAGATAGAGCAAGGTTATAATAAGAAGTAGATTTTTCCTAAAAAGTGTAGAAAGTGTGTTTTCACCATTAGATCTAATAAAACACACCGCACAATAAACACACCGTAACTAAAATAAAACACACCGCCCAATAAACACACTTTCCATATCCACCGTCAGATCAACATATCTAACGCACCATATTACTTCTTACACTTCTTAGACGCACTCTACTTCTTATTTTAACTCCACCCTGCATAGATATATACATATAGATACATATATGCATCTGTGTCTATATGTATTTATCTATGTATATATATGTGTGTGCATATATGTATCAGTCTATCTATCTATCTATCTATCTATCTATCTGTGTTTATACATGTAAAGTCACAGTTGACCTTGGAAAGTCAAACTGTGTGTAGTATGTATTGTATAGATTTGAATGTATATACATGTATGTATGCACCTTGTGTTTCAATTGGTTAAGCGATAATTAGCATATCTCGGGACATAAAATGAATAGGGTTTCGATAAACGAAAGTATGTATACCGTAAGGGACAAGGTGTGTGGTCCTACAATTAACCTTGTGTAAAGTCAAACTTTGACTTAGGAGAGTCAAACTATGTAAATCTTTGATTTCATGTCAAATTAGTTAGTTTTATATCAATAATCAGTTTTGATAGTCAAGATTATGATTATTTATGTTTAGTAGATTGTAATAAGTAGTTTGCATTAAATGTCAACGGGTGAAGGATAGTCAACCCTAAAAAGTCAGCATTCGGTTGGTTAAAACTGTTGGAGGGAATATATGTTAACAGATAGAGGGTCCATATTGTATGTATTTAAAACCACAGGGTTGCAAATTGTAAGAGTAAAACGCTCTTTTTTGTAGAAAACCAAACTATGAATTCACGGTGGGGTCCTAATTGAAAATAATGCTTACCACAAGCCCATATCTACCGAAATGGCACCATGCATTTGGGGTTCCGCCACATGTGATATATTTACAATTAACTCTAAAAAAATTAAATAACGGTAATTTAATAAAAAAAACAAGATAGGTTATTTTGAGAGGGTTGAGTTATTTTACAAAAGCTAACAAAAATGAGAAGTGTGAGAAGACATAATTAATTGACATGTATCAAGTATGGACCAAGGGAAAATGGGTATAAAATTTATAGTACACATTTTTCCCCTCCACGTGCAAGTCACATGTTAATTTCCCCATCATTTTTAAACGTCTATAACTTTTTCATATGATATATTTTTTAAAGTAAAATTCACCATAATAAAAAGCGTTTTTTATCTTTAATATGAGTATGATTTTGTTACATAAGAATAAAAAATAATTTACATCATTGTGTCTATCATTGTGTTTTCCTTAAATACTAATAACACCGCTGCGTAATAATATGTAAATATAATGAAAAATACCAACACATTATCTAATACATAAAACACAATGATGAATACATATTTCACAATAATCTGAAACGTAAAACACAATAACCAATATATATATAACACAATGACCTGAAACGTAAGACACAATGGTAAATACATATAACATAATGACCTGAAGTGTAAAACACAATAGAATCTACATATTACACAATGACTTGAACGTAATACACAATGAACATAATGCTATTTTTCTCAAATTAAGTGAATATTGAGCACAATGACTAAAACAAATATGAGTAGAAAGACAAATGTTGAGTACAAAGGCACAATGACGAACGTATGACACAATGACGTAATCTTTGTTTTAATTTTTATCTTTAATATGAGTATCAATTGAAAAACACAATGGCCAATATCTATAACATAATGCATAGAAAACTCAATTAAAAAAAACAATAGACAACCAAATAACACAGTATAGAAAAACCCGTCAACTTTTCTTTTTATTTTTTATAACAATATGATATTCATATTAAAAATTAAAAAAATGTATGTTATTATGATAAAAAATGTTATATGAAAAAGTTATAGACGTTTTAAAATGATAAAGGAATTGACATGCACATTGCATGTAGAGAGTGAAAGTCATCATAAGTAGGCTATTACCTTCATGTATTTTCATCAATTTTTATTTTAAAATTAATTTTCACCATTCAAATATAAGTTCAATGGATTAGATTTCTTCTCGTTGTTGTATTTTGCATTTTAGCTTTATATTTTGAGAATAATAATATAAGAGTTAAAAAAAAAGACGTTAAACATATTTTGTGGTGGTTAATAAAAGCAACGGCAGGAATGTTTTAAGATTTAGGTGTTTGTCGTAACCAATGGAGATCGAGACAGGAAAGAAGGAAGGAGTCTTGTTGGAAACTTTCTCCACAACACTACCATGGGATGAATGAATATTATTAATATTAATCGTCTTCTTCGTTTCTCGTTTCCGCCTTTGCTCTAATTCGATCATCTCGTTTCGCTAGCTTCCTTACAGGTACCGTTACAATTCATCTATCTATACATATCTCTTTACGATGATCTCTGGATCTGATTCGGTGATCTTATTGTTTTAGATTTCGTATTCGGTACTTATTTGTTCATTAACATGTTATTGATCTGATTATGATTATGTTTGAGATGTTTTGCATTTCACATCGCCTTGTATAAGTATAATGATTGTTAATAACAAAAGGGTTTTTTTATTTTCAGTCGGTTGATCGGTTGCAAAATTTTCAAAACCGTTGGTCTGCGGTTTATACCAGAAACCGGCCATATGAAACCAAACCAAACTGTAAATGTTGAATGCATTTTAATTTTTTTATAATTTAGTATTAGATATGTTTTGGTATATATATTAGATAGTTAAAATATAACTGAACAAAGTATTTTTTTTAGGGGAAAGTTAACGTACAAATGAAATTAACGTGCTAATTGTGAGAATCAAGTAGAGTAATTATATGTACAAGTAAAGTAATTATGTAATTACTATATGATGTAATTACATAATTACTCTAGTTGTATAATATAACTACTCTATTTGATTCTCACAATTAACACCTTAATTTCATTTTTATTTGATCCAAACCCGTCTTTTTTAATACAAGTAAACTTGGCTATTACAACTTTAAATTAACCTAATTCCAGTATGAGTTTTTGTAATCTTTGTTCGTGTTATTATTTCGCCTCCTAGGTCTTCCATTAATGTTTACATTTATGTGGCTAAAATTATCATTCTTCATGTTATGATCCTCTCTCAAGTATCATTTTTTTATGCTTAGTTAGAACCAATGGTATAGTTAAATTAATAATCATTTTAAACAAAATTTATTATCAAAGCTTAATCTGTGAAACCAAATCGGAACCAGGCCGTTAGTAACGATTCGGTTTCAATTTTCAATGGTTCAGTTTTGGTTTTGGACAACAAAAACCGGTCTAACTGTTGGGCTCACAAGTTTAACTTAAAAACCATCGAAACCAGCTGAAGAAACACTAAGTGACCCCGGCAGATTACGGATAATCTGTGGGTTAAGTAGATGTTTCCCACGAGGGTTAGGTCCGGCAAAGATGGTTATTCTTCTGATGACCTGCAAAACAGACACCGTGAGCTCGTCACTGAGAAGGGGGGGGTACCTCCTTGTGACCACCCTCCGGCGTGAGAATCAGACTAGATTGCTCTGAATATGTGTATATTAAGAGAAATAGCTAGAGCAGATATATGATGGTATAAGATATGATATAAGATATAAGATGATCATACCGTTCCAAGGTGTTGGAGTATTTATAGCCGAAGGTAGGTTTCCAAGCAGGTACAGCCAGCTGTATAATATTCCTTTTCTACCAACTGTGGGCTACGCACGTGCCATGCTGGTGGTTGGTGGGTAGGCAGCGGCTGATAGTGACATGGCCGGCCGTGTACTATTCCTTTTCCACCAACTGCAGGCTATGTACGTGCCACGACAAGGGTTGGTGAGTAGGCAGCGGCTGATAGTGACATTAAGTACTAGAGCGTGCTCCTCGTCGTACTGTTGTCAGTGAGCTGTCGCTGCTTTGGTCAGATCTTGTCTATTTTGTCCATACCTTGGCAGGTATAGTACAAAAGATCCTCCAGAAGCGTACGGACTGGCTCATTTGGGCGGGAGTATTCCCGGCTTGCTCATTCCTTCTTCAGGTGACATTACTGAATTATTGAGAGTTAGTGCCTTGTGCGTGTAGCCTTGCTATTAGTGCGGGTAGCCTCCGCTGATGGCTTGTATCCGCAGCTGCGGGAACAGGCGGGGTACTTCACCATTGGGAGGCTTTTCCTGCGGGAACAGCTGGCGTATGCGCGTAAGGTCTTCATCTCTGAGCATGGTGGGTCCTGCGGAACCAGTTGGTCTTCGCGCAGACGTCCCTCTTCAATGTGAGTCTTGCGGTCCAACTGGGCTCTGCTGGGACCTACCTCTTCAAGTCCACCCAGTCCAATGTTCTTCTCATGAATTGTTAATAAGTGAGGTGAACTTTTGGACTTAAGCAAGGGGTTTTGAAAAGGGTTTTTAGTTTTAAGGTTGTCCGTGGGGATTCTTCCCGCGGTTTCCCTAATGTCACGTGCAGAAATTCCCGACTTTTCTGCTTGATCTTTGGGTATGATGCGGGTAGGTGTGTAACCTCCTCGCAAGTCAGGAGCGTTGAGTTTCACTTGTGTAGATTCTCCACGAGGTTTTGGTAGTTTTAGACATAGTGATCAATTATGTTAAACAACCAATTCCATCTTGGAGCTTTCAAACAATCTAGTTCTCAACATTCCCGCTATGCGGGGATGTTATTTCCCTTTCCACAAGCATGGCCCAGAAGATCCTTCTTGGTTTTAATTCCCTGCGAGTGCTAAGTATGTGAAGGGTTTCGCCTTGACACTGTACCCGCACTCGTCTTATAGTTACTTGACTCCCAAGGTATTCTTGGCTTCAATTCCCTGCAGGTGCTAAGTATGTAAAGGGTTTTGCCTTGACACTGTACCCGCACTTGTCTTACGGTTTCGTGGTTACCAAGGTATTCTTGGCTTCAATTCCCTGCAGGTGCTAAGTATGTGAAGGGTTTCGCCTTGACACTGTACCCGCACTTGTCTTACGGTTTCTTGGTTACCAAGGTAAGGGGGTGTAGTCCCTCTTATTTTTGAATCTTTGAATCTTTTTGAATCATTTTGATTTGCTTTATAAACGTTATATGACTTGCTCATGCATATTATAGTTTAATTTAGCAATTCTCCAAGTGCTTTGAATAAGTTAACCTTTCGACGCGCGCTTGTCAATAGGTTAATGTTCAGTTTCCTCTATCATGATTGTGCGGGTAGGACCGTCACTTTCCTTTAGTGGGATGACCAAACTTCACCTATAACTGACTTGCGTAAATGTTTTCCTCATGTTTTCCTTAGAAATTTTTGCCGTTTCTTGTGTTTATGCGGGTTTTGCCGCCGTCCACACGCAACGACTTCCCCATTTATTTATGCGGTGAATACCGGCATATCAGTGTTTTGAATAAGTATAAAGGTAAGACTATCAACACAATGTGATAAGGAGAATCATTTCCATTAGAAGTGGCTCTAGGCCTTTTCGTTATAAGTTTGGAATTGATCTACATGTAGCATTTGCGTAATTGAGCTCCATTCCATGTTCTTGGGATGGGGGTGCCATCGAGCCTTTCGAGCCGGTATGCGCCCTTTCCCAAAACTTCTTTGATAATGTATGGCCCTTCCAAGACCGGGGCCAGCTTTCCTGGGCGTTCTTGGTTCGAAGCCGCGTTGTTACGCAGTATGTAGTCTCCGACATTGAAGTTGCAGAGTTTTACCCGCGTGTTGTAGTAATTTTGCATTTGTCGCTTGTAGTTCTCTTCACGCGCTGCGGCTAAGTCTCTGCGTTCTTCGGTTAGCATAAGGTCTAACCGTCTTTCCGCATCATTGTCTTCTGGCTGAATCAAGACCCTTGGTGAGGGTAAACCAATTTCGACCGGGACCATGGCTTCAGTGCCATAAGTGAGGCTGAACGGGGTTTCTCCCGTACTGGCCTTTTTCAGCGTTCTGTTTGCCCAAAGGACGTGTGGAACTTCGTCCACCCAGCCGGATCTGTGTTCCAAGAGTCTTTTCTTTATGCCATCGACGATGCTCTTATTTGCTCTTTCCACCTCACCATTACCCTGCGGGTGCGCCACTGAGGTAAAGGTGTGGGTGATTTGAAGTTCTTCCAGCCACTTTTGTAGCTTCTTGTCAGCAAAGTTGGTGCCGTTATCGCTCACCAAATTCTGGAGAAGTCCAAAACGACAAATAATAAATTCCCAAATAAATTTTTTGATATGTTTTGCGGTTGTTTGGGCTAAGGGTTTTGCTTCTATCCACTTGGTGAAGTAGTCGATGGCGACCACTAGAAACTGAACATTCCCTGCTGCTGTGGGAAATGGGCCTGTCACATCGATGGCCCACTTCTGAAATGGCCATGAAGAGGTGACTGGAACAAGTTCATTCTTCGGGCGATGCGTGTTGGGTGCGTAGAGTTGGCAAGACCTACACTTTCTGATGTATGCCAGCGCATCCGTATGCATCCCCGGCCAAAAGTATCTCGCGTTGTTTAGCTTAGCTACAACAGCGCGTGGACCTGCGTGTACTCCACAGATGCCCTCGTGCACTTCCCTTAGGAGGTAGCCAGTATCTTGGTTGTCCACGCATCTTAGGAGTGGGCCAAGAAAATTACGTCTGTAAAGGATGTCATGGATGAGTTGATAGTTCAATGCTTTACAGCGTATTTTTCTTGCCTGTGTTTTTGACTCTGGTAGTATACCCGCCGCAAGGTAATTTATTATTGGTGTCATCCACGTTTCTGTGCTGGTTTGGATGACACAGATTTCCTTGTGCGGGACTGATGGTGCTCCAAGGAGTTCAATGCGGATGTCCTTTCCCAAGTGGGTGAAGGCTAATGATGCAAGCTTGCTTAACGCATCCGCAGATTTGTTTTCGTTACGCTTGACGTGTATGACCTTACAATCGTTAAAGTCGCGCATAAGGGTTTTTGCTTGTGCGAGGTACAGGGTCACTGTGTCGTTTACGGCCGTGTACGTCCCGTTTATTTGGTTGGCTACTAACATGGAATCCACGTGGGCTTCCAAGTTGTTTACTCCCATCTTACGCGCAATTCTCAGCCCGGCCAAGAATGCTTCATACTCCGCTTCGTTATTTGTACTTGGAAAATCCAGTCGAATAGCGTAAGTGTATTCTTGGCCTGCTGGGTTGGTTAGTTTCAACCCTGCGCCTGAGCCTTTGTTGCTGGCTGCTCCATCAGTGTAGAGTCGCCAGACATCATCGATGTCCTGTGCTGGAGATGGTTGAGCCTCCTCCTGGCACTCTTTCTCTCGCGAAGCGAGGACTTCTGCAATAAAGTCGGCCAAGACCTGGCCTTTTATGGCTGGCCTCAGCTTGTACTTTATCGCGTATTCTCCCAATTCTATTGCCCATTTGGCTAGGCGTCCTGACAATTCGGGTTTGCCTAGAACGTTTGCGAGTTTGAAGTTGGTGAGAATGGTGATTGGGTGACCTTGGAAATATCGTCTTAGCCTGCGTGAAGCCTGTACAAGTGCTAAGACTAATTTTTCCAGGGTAGAGTACCGGGTTTCTACGTCTGTTAGGACACGGCTAACATAGTAGATTGGCATCTGGATGCCTTTTCGCTCTACTAGCAGGACGGCCCCGGTTGCTCTATCTGTGGCGGAAAGGTATAGGATTAATTCCTCCCCCACTTCTGGTGCTGTGAGCGTTGGGAGTTCGATCAAGCGTGACCGAATTTCCTGAAAAGCTGCTTCCGCTTCTGGTGTCCAGCGGAAGTGCGTTTTCTTTAAACAGTTTCTCAATGTTGACACGAATGGGAACGACCTATCCGCATGGTTTGCCAAAAAGCGGTTAAGTGCGACTAGGCGTCCATTCAGTGTCTGAGCTTGCTTGATGGTAGTAGGTGATTCCATTTTGATAATGGCTTTGACCTTTTCAGGGTTCGCTCTGAAGCCATCTTTAGTAACAATGACTCCTAAGAACTTCCCTTCTTCCATCCCAAAGGAACACTTGCTCGGGTTGAGCTTCATGTTTATCTTTCTGAGCGTGTTGAAAGTTTCTTCGATGTCTTTCAACATCGTTTCTGGGTCAGTGCTTTTGATGACCAAGTCATCCATGTAGACTTCCAAGTTCCTCCCAATTTGGGCATGAAACTCTTTGTCCATCAGGCGTTGGTATGTGGACCCGGCATTCTTAAGTCCGAATGGCATCATTTGATAACAAAATGTGCCATCGGGCGTCCGAAATGCGGTTTTGTCCTGATCGTCAACGGCCATGTGGATTTGATGGTACCCCTTATATGCATCAAGGAAGCATTTAAGGCGAAACGGTGCTAACGAATCTACCTTAAGATCAATTTCGGGTAACGGGTAACAATCTTTGGGGCATGCTTTGTTTAAATCTTTGAAATCTATGCACATGCGCCATTGTTTGTTAGACTTCGGTACCATGACGGGATTTGCAACCCATGTTTGATATCTGCTAACGCGTACGATGCCCGCGTCAAGGAGTTCCTTGACTTGGGTTCTACACGCGTTAGCTTGTTCCGCCCCCATTACTCTGCGCTTTTGTATGACTGGCGTAAAAGCCGGGTCACACTTGAGCTTATGCTCTGCCTTACTTCGAGGTACACCAGTCATGTCAGCTGGTGTCCACGCGAAGATGTCAGCGTTTTTTTGTAGTAAGCGTTTGAGTAAGGTGCGCGTAGGATCCGTGACTGTTGGGCCAATGGTAACAGCCTGGTCAGGGTATTTGCCATTGAAGGCCCATTCTTCTGGTTTGGTGATGGTTGGTTTAGCCATCTTTGGTTTGGGTTTTGATGAGACAGATGCGATGCATACCTGGGGAATACCGGTGATCATCGCTACACCCTCAGCTGTTGGCCATCCCATCATGCCGTGGACTGAAGATACCACGGCATTGAATCTTGCCATCCCGTCTCTCCCGAAGAGAATGTCGTATGTGTGGTGTGGCTTCCTCATTATGACAAAGTCCACGTCTTCTGTGCGGGAGTGTTTCCCGTCTGTGAGAATGACGGGGAAAGATAGGATACCCAGGGGGTGTTTGTGCTGCCGTCGAACCCTTCCATCGAGGCGTAGACCGTTTCCAGGCGTTCCTTGTCTTCGTCGTCTAGCTTGTCGAAGAACTGTCTGTACATAACCGTTGACGAGGCGCAGTTGTCAGCAAGAGTGCGGGAAGTGATGTAGTGCCCCAGCTGGCTTTTGATGACGATAGGGCCTTCTTTGCTGGGTCCTCCCGGCACTCGCGAGAAGCGCACCTCAGCTTCCTTCCACGCGCATGGTTCTGTCGTTCGTCTTTTTCTTCCTCTGACGTTACTATGAACCATGTGGATGCTGATGTCAACGGGCTTTCGTCTGTTGCTTTTGTATCGGTTATCATTCTTCCCTCCATTCTTGATTGATGCCACAAGGTGTGTAAGTTTTCCATCCTTGACGAATGTTTCAACAATATCCCTCAAGGATATACACTCCTCAGTGGTGTGACCCTTTGTCCCGTGGAAGTCACAGGATTTGCTCTGATCCGCGTTATGTCGATGGGACCATTGGAGCTTTTGGCCATGGGAGCCTGTCGGTGGCGAATATCTCGGTGACGCTTTTGGTGAGTGGCGTCCACCGGGGGTTTCGGCTTGATGGGTGCGTGTTATCCCTTCCGCCTACTAGAGGGCGAGAGCTGGATGAGGTGTCAAAGTTTACCCTTGACTGCCTAATACCTAGCTTCCTCTTTTTGTTTTGCCGGGTGGTCCGGACGTTTTCTCTAGTCCTCTGCGTGTAGAGGTTTGTACTCTGGGGAAGATCCCTACCCAGTTGCTTTTCCGTTTCCGCGAAGCGTTTAGCTGCTGTCATGGTGGCATCCCATGTGGATGACATGCCATCTTTACCCGTTAAGGTGCGGATAAGCTCTGGGTATTCGGCGCCCTGGATGAAAGCGGCGCGAACAAGATCTTCGCTTATGGTGCCCAGACTCAGCTTTTTCGAGTTGAAGCGAGTGATGAAGTCTAGTAAAGATTAATCCTCTTCTCTAACGCAGTTGAGGATCGTCCACTGCTCTTCAGTATATTTCCTCTGTTGGCTGAAGTGTTGGCTGAACTTGTGTTGGAAGTCCGCCCAATCATAGATGTGGTGGACCGGTAAACGATCAAACCACGCCCTGGCCGCTCCAACCAGCGTCATCTGGAACATATAACACCACGTGGGTTCCGTCCAGTTGCTGACGGTTGCCCCCGCTATGAATCTGTTCAAGTGATCATCTGGGTCGGATATACCATCATAAGTGCCGATGTTGGACATCTGTTTGGCACTCTTCGGGGCTATTGCTTCCGCAATGTCCCTTGCAAACTTGGAAGTTCCCGCATTTGCAACAGTTGGTCTAAAGGTTTTGGAGAAGTCACGTGGGTTTCCCCCCGCGTTCTTTGGTTTGAAGGTTTCTCCAAAATCCCTTCTTGGTTGGAAGTCCGTTTCCTTGCGCTTCCCTTTCGCCCTATGACGAGGGTTTGCGTCACTGTCCGACTCCTCCCAATCATTATCCAAGTACTCGCACTCATTGCTCATGTTGAGCTGTTGAGTGTTTCCGAACTCGTCAGCCTGTTGGAGTGAACGTAAGCGTTCATCCAACTCAGCTTGGAATTCCTTCTGACGTGCTTCCGCCCACGCTTTAACTTGATCAAGTGTTTGTCGGGGGAGCCTCGTCTGTTGTCTTTTCAACTGGGTATCGGTGAATCCCAGTGAAGGATTGTTTACTGCACTTGCCCCGGCTTGGGTAACCGGGGTAGTGTTCGTAAAAATTGTGTACTCGCCGGTGTTCCCCTCAGTAGCTGGGGTTGTGGTTACCGGGGGTTCTTGGTCACTCGCTGGCCTTGGCACCGGAGTAACCTTAACCATCTTTCCAGAGGTTTTGAAAAAACTGAAAATTAGTTCTAGCTTTTATGCACGGATGGCGCCAATGAAGAAACACTAAGTGACCCCGGCAGATTACGGATAATCTGGGGGTTAAGTAGATGTTTCCCACGAGGGTTAGGTCCGGCAAAGATGGTTATTCTTCTGATGACCTGCAAAACAGACACCGTGAGCTCGTCACTGAGAAGGGGGGGTACCTCCTTGTGACCACCCTCCGGCGTGAGAATCAGACTAGATTGCTCTGAATATGTGTATATTAAGAGAAATAGCTAGAGCAGATATATGATGGTATAAGATATGATATAAGATATAAGATGATCATACCGTTCCAAGGTGTTGGAGTATTTATAGCCGAAGGTAGGTTTCCAAGCAGGTACATCCAGCTGTATAATATTCCTTTTCTACCAACTGTGGGCTACGCACGTGCCATGCTGGTGGTTGGTGGGTAGGCAGCGGCTGATAGTGACATGGCCGGCCGTGTACTATTCCTTTTCCACCAACTGCAGGCTATGTACGTGCCACGACAAGGGTTGGTGAGTAGGCAGCGGCTGATAGTGACATTAAGTACTAGAGCGTGCTCCTCGTCGTACTGTTGTCAGTGAGCTGTCGCTGCTTTGGTCAGATCTTGTCTATTTTGTCCATACCTTGGCAGGTATAGTACAAAAGATCCTCCAGAAGCGTACGGACTGGCTCATTTGGGCGGGAGTATTCCCGGCTTGCTCATTCCTTCTTCAGGTGACATTACTGAATTATTGAGAGTTAGTGCCTTGTGCGTGTAGCCTTGCTATTAGTGCGGGTAGCCTCCGCTGATGGCTTGTATCCGCAGCTGCGGGAACAGGCGGGGTACTTCACCATTGGGAGGCTTTTCCTGCGGGAACAGCTGGCGTATGCGCGTAAGGTCTTCATCTCTGAGCATGGTGGGTCCTGCGGAACCAGTTGGTCTTCGCGCAGACGTCCCTCTTCAAGGAGAGTCTTGCGGGTCCAACTGGGCTCTGCTGGGACCTACCTCTTCACCAGCGTTGAACACCCTTACGTAACATATTAATTTTTCTAAATTGAAAAAAATATAACAATATCATACTCAAATTAAAGAGAATAAAATGCTCATTTTTATGGTGTAACTTTTTTACAAAAACATTAACGTATGAAAAGGTTATGGCCGTTTAAATCATGGGTGAGAAGTTGATTTGAAATTGAAATTGAAATTGAAATTAAAAACATAATATGGTTAAAGATGAGAGGCAAAGTTGTAAGTTGGTTGAATTGTGTTTAAAAGACAAGTTTGCCCCTTTATACACATGTACTATATGCATTACTATTTGTAAAACTCTTATAATCAAGTGTCTTAATTTACTATTGTCTCATGTATTATAATATATAGTATATAGATATAGTTATAGATATACATTTGCAATTTCCAACACATTTTCAAGATTTTTAATGATTTTTTCAAAAGAAAAAATATTCATATTATTCATTTGGTTTACCGACTCAAAATTATATTCATTTTGTTTTTGTAAAATATCTTGTAATTTTTTTTTATAAATGGGTTAAACAAGTCGTGCTCAAGTCGACCCGAATTTATGTGTATGCGGGTTAGGATTGAAATCTTTAAGACGAATAATAATATGGATCGGGTTCGGGTTGCACATTTCAACTCACCAACCCAACATGATTAATAGATTTCATTTTGTTTGTGTTTGAAATAAATTTTGATCTTGATCAATTGAAAATCTGAAATCATACAGATCTTTTCATGGTGCAATGCCTACATTTATAACAGTAGCTTTGGATACTTTGATAGAGCCAAAAGCTTCAAAGCTGGGAGCATCAAGGAAATCTAAACCTGAACCGAAACTGGAGAGAAGGAACAGCAGTGTAGTTTCAGGTGCTGAAAGAAAGCCGATTATGAGAAATGCCACGATGACTGTCGAAAGAAAGCATCACTGGACTCAAATTTCGCCTGCACTTTACGCTACTCCCGAACCGACTCCACTTCCAGACTCCCCCTTATCATTTCCCACATCACCTTACATTGTTGACCACAAGAGGCGCGGTCCGCGCCTCTCAAAGACTTATTCTCAGGATGACACTGTTCTTCATCAAGCTGTTTCTGATATCACAGATGAAAATACCGTAAAGATCAAGAAAAGTGTAGAAGCGGAGGATATAATTATTGATTCTAGCAAGGCTTTTGATATCTCAGATGCTGTGTCTGGTGATCTCAAGGATAAACATGTCAAGTTTTACAGTAATGAAAATCTTGATGTTGGATCTCGACAGATGTTTGGCGTTACGGATACTGTTTCTGGTGATGTTGAAGATGCAAATGTCAAGTTGCTGCATAAAGCAGATAAACATGATGTTTCAAGAAAGTCTGATACGTTGGAACGAGATGGTGAGATAGATCATTTTTTTGATCCTCATGATTCAATGAGTGCTAGAAGCAACACTGATGGGGATACTAGTAATCATGCAGTCGAGCGGTCTTTAAATACCAACACTCCAGTAGTTGCTGAGTTTTATGATGCTTGGGAAGGTAATCTAGTTTCTTTATACATATATATATATATATATAAAGTATAAACATAGTTGGTTTTTTAAACAGGTTTGAATGGGTTGGCCTGGAATTACTTGATATACTATATTTTTGTGAATAGTAGGTGTTAAATGTTGAATATGACGACAAAAGGTGTATTATTTCAATAATAATCTAAGTTTTTGAAGTAAATGATTTTATTTGATTTTAATGTTATATGCATTTTAAGTACACTTTGAGCAAGTTTTGACCCATTTGATCAACACATTTGGCCTGTGGGGTTTCCTTTATTACTAAAGTTAGATCAGCCCGTTTGACCCGTTTCCTTTATTATTACTAATGTCAATGATAATCTGAGTTGTTGTCTTGCTGAAATAAATATATTATTAGGTTTTAATGTTATATGCATTAGAAATACACTTTGTGCGAGTTTTCACCCGTTTGATCAACCCAAATCGACTATATTTTCATGATTATGGCAACTCTTTCTTAATGTCAATTCATAATTTATCTGAAGTTCTTAACATGCAATTAAGATTAAAAAACCATGCCCGTTTAACAAGATTACAGACGCTAAGTGATGGTTTCATTTACATTATTTTGACAGAACTAGCAACCGAGACTGGAGTTCAGCACACTGCAACCAACATCCAGGGTGAACTACAAGAACTAAAATCAGGTTTTTTGATAGAAATGGAAAAACGGAAGCAAGCAGAAACGCGTCTAAACGACATGAGAAGCCAATGGGGAAGAATCCGGGAACAATTATCTTTCGTTGGGCTAACTCTTCCTGTAGACCCTACAATGGTGGATGATGAGTCACCCATTGACCCTGGTGAAGACCTCTGTCATCAGGTCAATGTTCTCAGATTTGTCTCGAATTCGGTTGGACGAGGAGCTGCAAGGGCTGAGCTGGAGGTTGAGATGGAAGCCCAGTTGCAGTCAAAGAATTTTGAAATCAATAGGTTGTTGGATAGACTGCATTACTATGAAGCTGTTAATCATGAAATGTCTCAAAGGAATCAAGAAAATGTTGGTGAGAGTCAAGTCTTCTATTACTTTTTGCAGTTCTCTTATTATCAAAAAGTCAGGATAATCACCAAAATAGGCAATTTGGCCCAAGAAACTAATAGAATAGGCTTCGACTTTAGCATTTCAAAAATAGACACATCGAAAACCAACGAATCAGAAAACGCCAATAAGCAAAGTCGGCTGGAATTTAGCCGGCCCTACATTAAAAAGTACATTGGGTACACAAAACAACCAATCTAGTAATTACACATGTAAAGTGTTGGCTAGATCTAAACTGTCAGCTAAAAGAGCCAGCTAAGAATCTTAGCTGGCATAAGAGAGAGGGCTTCTTAGCCGGCGGCTAAAGTTTAGCATATTTAGCCGCCGGCTAAAATATAGCTGACTCTTTTAGCCACTGGTTAAGATCTAGCTGGCACTTTACACATGTAATTATTAGATTGGTTGTTCTGTGACCCATTGATTTTTGTGCCAGTTAAATTTCAGCCCATTTGTCCTTTGATTTGTTGATTTGGATATGCTTTTTTTAAAGTATAAAAGTCGATGCCTATTTTGTTAATTTCTTGGATCAACTTGTCTATGTTGGTGATTTTCCAAAAAAAAAATCATTAATTTAAATCGTGTATGATTTAGAAACGATGCGTCGACTTAGGCTAAGGAGGAAGAGAAGAAAGAGGTGGATTTGGGGTTCAATTGGTGTTGCAATCACACTTGGAGGTACTGCTCTAGCATGGTCTTGTCTCTCAACTGGAAAAGGATCTTCTTCCACAGATTCTTCCGGAAGCAAACGTTCCGTTCAGTAAAAACTACCCTCGTTGGGTAATGCCAAAGATGATATGTAAAGACAGAGAACAATCTGACACATCAGCTTCCACGTCATCATTTGACCCGGTAAACTGGTATGTAATGTCGCCTTAAGTTCACATGTTTGCAATGTAGTTTTGTTAACATTAACATTAAGATTTATGGAAGTGATGCAGATTAGCATGGAGGTTGTTTTTACATGGATTTTCACTTTGAAGCCTTATAGGGAGGTAATATATGTACATAATATACGCATGTGCAGAGGTAATAAAATGGATTTACATACATTTTTGGCAGTAATAAAAGCATGATGATGATGGATGGAAAACTTTTACATGGTTTGGGATTTGTTTGTGAACCACTTTTTTACCGTTGGATCTGCTTTGTGACAGTGATAGTTTTGTAATTAAGATAAAAACAGGGTGTAGTTTATTATGGATGTTGAGTAAAATCGAACAACTCGTTCCCTATATCGCATGCTCGCTCTGTTCTCCCACACTAAGAAAACGTTTACGAAACCACATACGTTTATACAAACTAGTAGATTTTTCATCATAAATCGGACAAAATTATTTCCCTTCATCTACAATATGTCTCGTTTTCATATTCAAAAATATTACGCCCCAATAAATTAAAACATATAATTAAACATCTTGCGGAAAATAGACCCATTTTTTTTTATAAAATTTCGACATGTCTATTGGTAAAATAAACAACCCTCAAGATACATAAACCTGTTTAGACACCCAACGAAACCAATACAAAAGTGACCCAAACATACGTGGACACTCCGACTCTTAATAAACCAATACGGAGCTTATACTCCAAAACACCAATACAATCACAATGTAAAAGAAAGACTTTACAAAACGACTATGCATAATCATGCACCGCCCCAACTCCATGTACCCATCCCGTTGACCCGGTCCATTGATTTGATCACCAAAGCCTTTCACCATCCAAAACTATCACATGACATCACTCAATGATTAGTCATCTCACAATTCAATATTTCTATGGTATAATCACCATACATATACACGTAAACATGTGATTATCATCTAAACCAAATGAATGGAAATGGTTTATTTATTTACTTATCTTTTAAGTCGAGTTAAGGCACTTCTTTGACCCTCGGTTACTCTAAGACAAATGTCTCCAATTAATTTTCCAATAAGATATGCAGTCCAAGCCGACCCGCTTAGTTCACATATCATAACCGCCTCCATGTATAAAAGACTCTCTATACCTGCGTATCACCACCACAACTAGTTAGACAAAGCTAAGTGAGGACTCATATTATACATATAAATATACAAATATGATTCATAAAAACTTAAAAGCGTATCAAGCTTCACTCCTGTAGCACGACTCCCAATGCGATTTAAAACTCCCTTTTACATGTCCATGTTCCCTTACTTCTCCTGACCCCAACAATGGGACGTTTCACCTATGATATCCTTGTTGATACGAATTGAAAACACTATAAGACACCATTAGTAGGTTAATTCGCACCATAAACATTAAACAACATAACACATCAATATTAATCGTATATCACACCACACCCCGTTTGATTAACAACTTATTATTACCCTAGTCACGCACCATTATTAAGTTTGTAAGTTTTCTTAAAACTCATATTCCAAAACAGCCTTGCGTGGCTGTGGAAACTCAATGTTTTCAGCCACTTACAGTAGGTATTTCATCTCAACTAAAAATTATTAGTAAAATAGACTCAAGGACCTTTCCGTTGATATATAAAACGCCTCAATCGGACATCCGGTCAATTTATTATGAATATTTCAAAACCGGATAAATTATTGAATATGCTGAATTTTCAGCACTTGTAACACACGACCCTTTATCAATTTGCACCTTTTCTTTATGGGTTCAACACCCTCAATCGACGTCCAGACGATAAGACATTGTTTGGTTAAACCATGCACAAGTTATTATAGTAAAACACCATAATTATAAGAATCTCTATTCATTATTAAGACTATTCTAATCAAACACAAATTCGAGTCACTCACCTTTGCCCGTAGGAGTGTCTTTGCCTTGTTACTCGTTTGACCCGTTGTCTTCCAAGCTATGCCATGCCTATCTCGACAACAAGTCAATCTCATAATTAATTAGAGCACATGTTACTCATTAACACTAATTGGGTTTATCATAACCTCATGCCCACTAGTTTAACTATTAAAACAAATTATGACACACAAGTAAAACGACTTATACACAATTTCACTATTTTAGTGGTTTAGACATTTCATCGAACACCTTGCGGGCATGAACTATAATTCAACATTGTAATATCAATTTAGACTTTCCTAACCATATCATTATCAATTATATGTTTATCCTCTCCAAATACACATTCATAATCTCACTTTATTAAACCAAACTTCACCACATAGACTTATATTAACAAAACATAATCATGGTTCATCTTTGCATTCACACCCCACTTACAAATTCATGAAATTAACACTTAATCCATGACATGCAATTAAACCCATGACTCAAAAATTACATTCATTTATTCTAGCATACAACTTATGGATTTCTCCTTAAAATCGAGCATCACAAACCCAAAATTCGTAGGTTTGGAACCATAAAACTCAACAACCCTACTCCATGAATTTGCTAACACCAAGATATACCTGTAACTCTAGAGATCAATGGAAACTAACAAAATCACCCTTGAATTTGGCCTTCGTTCTTCATCTCTCTCCTTGCTTGAAGACACCACCCCTGGTTATAATATGATCGACCTTCGTTTTTTGTGTTTTGCTACCCTTTAACTTTTCTTTGCTCAAATAACAAGTTTGGTCCTCGTAATTTAATTTAATTTTAATCTATAACACACTCGGAAATTCCCAAAAAATCTAAATTTGTGGTGTGCATTTCCCATATGCTCAAACCATCTTTTAAAACGTTAACTTATAATATCTCGTTAAATAATATCTCTATTTAAGGTATATATATTTTATAGAATAAAAACATATATATTTTAAATCTCACAATTTAGGGTGTTACACAAAGTTAGGGCATAAGTGGTCATAGGGACAATTTCGAATATATGGTCACAGTTGACTTTTTCTGGGTCAAATTTGATATTTGAAGAACTTTTACTTTCCTTATCAACGTTGACTTGTCAAGCATGTTTGACCAAACGTTGACATTTGATGGAGTCAGCCTCTCATACACTATCTTGATCAGAATGATGGTGGGCTGCACTTTGTTATTGAAGCAACTGTTTTACTTGGATCATGCAATGTTTTGTTAGTTTACCTTATGTTAGAAAGAATAATGGATAGATATTTTGAGTTAGAATCTAGGTTTTGGGCCGGGTTTACTGAACTCATGTACAGAGCCCATATGATTATATCAAGGTGGTGTTGAAGTAAAAGCAAAAGTCTTAGTACAAAAATATGGATAGATATTTTAACTACTATTTTAACCAGAATTTTTTTAGTGCTTTCTTTAATTTTTTTAGTAGTTTGTTTAACTTTAATATGTTAAATTTAGTTAGTTTTATAATTTTATATACATTTTATGGTGTTATTTATGGTGTTATTTTATGGTGTTATTTATGGTGTTATTAACTTGACATTTTAAATGTGTCAAGTTAATTTTTTTTATGTATTTTTAATAAGCTACTAGATTTTATATATCAAAATTATGTCAAAGAAGTTTTATATATAAAAAAACTATTAACAAACAAAAAAGAAAAGTAAAAAACTCGTTTGCTTGATGAGTAATCATTTAGTCCCATGGTTTTACTTATAGGAGGCGGTAAGTTTGAGTCTTGCTTGTAGGCTTGTAGCAATTTGATCCAGGTTAAGTCATAGCGTTTTTCCAGTTATGGATTTCCGATCATATGTATGTTGGTCAGGTCATCACGTTTTCTGTTATTCTAGCGAAAGGGTAGTCTATTTGTAGGGGCTTTAAAAAATATGTAAAACACTAGAAAGTAAATGAATAATATATGTTTATAGGTATAAAGTCATGGAGTAGTTGATGATATTCATGAAACAACAATAGTCATCAGTCACCAAAAGTTGTTCTAAGTTCGCCGCAGAAAATGCTTTCATTTTTTTTCTTTTAAATTTTTTAATATGCTTTCGTGATACGTGGATCACAATATTTTCTAAAATGTTATTAACTGATGAAAGTAACTTTTTTGTTTTTTAAACATTTGCCAAAGTATGCACAATTGGGATCTTTTTAATGACTGAAATTAGCTTGAATTATAAATGAGGTTATTAGCGGGTCGGAACCGCACTGGCCAAGGACCGAAACCAAGGAAGGTGAATATTGAGACCCACCCGAGGACCGAACCGGACCAGGAGGAGGTCGGTCTCGTGTTATGCCGGTTTTTCTAGTCGGGCCTTTGATCTCATCTTGAGCTCGTGGAGGACCCATTGATATAAAGGTGTACAAAACAGGTTTTTTTAACAAACCGAATCAGTTTAGTTTTTGCATATTTCAAACCGGTTTGGTTTAGAAACAGGTTTAAGCATAGAAGTAGCCAAACTGATCCAGACCGGTTCAGGTCAGTTTTAAACCAGTTTACCAAGTTTTTAACTGAAAATATCCAACCGTTATACGAACCAGCGATTTGGTTTGGTTTGGTTTGATTTGGTAGACCGGTTTGAGAAACGAACCGGTTTGGTTCAGTTTTGGGTTAACTAGTTTTTTTACACCTCTACATTGATATGTAGCTGGGCTTTGGAATCCAGAGAAACTTTTTTGCAAGCCCAAATCATATTGAAGTTGTCATACTTAATTTGATAAAAGCAACTTTTATATATTTGTTATGAGAACTTCGATATAAATGAGGTGAATTTGTGGAATTGTCGTAATCTATCAGAGGTAATTATATGAAATGAAACACACAGGGAAAATTGGGTCTTGTAGAATTAAACGGTTTTCTCGGGTTTCGTCATACAACCGTTAGGTTTGAATCTGAAACCAATTACAAAGAATTTTTTTAAACAGAAAGACCGCACCATATAACATATATTCGGATCTTTGGGTCGGTCAGGTTATTTATCCTGGTTTTGGGGTCGGCCCGCTTTATGCTATCCCCTAATTTGAATTCACCAACACCTAAAGTCCACAGTAAAGAAATGGCTAACTGAATTACCCTAACCATAATTTTTTAATAACCAAATTATCGAACCATTTAAAACCAAAACTGACTATTTATAAAACTAGAAATGATATATCGGTTATAGGTTAACTTTTAACATAAAAACAAACCGAGCCGAATAATAATGACCTGGTTTTAAATTCTAAACTTGTAATAACAAGTATCCAATTTCGTTTATAAATATTTTTTTCAAACTTTAATAAAATATTTTTAAAATGGCGTTTAATTGGGACCCTTGCATAACCTTCACTGGCTCTAAATTCTCTTCACCGCCATTAAATTTAATAAATGTATTTATATACTTTTTCCCTAATCATTCTGTTTTTTTAATCTCATTTTTAATATTTTTTTATATCACGGAAATTCAGTTGAGTTTTTTATACACTCTTGGGGCCTTTGGTCAAAATGCCGAAAGTGTGGACTAAAATGGAGCCCATATTGGCTAAATTAATATACTTAATTGCCATTTTCAACCTTTTCTTTTCTAGTTTTGCAAAAATATTTAAAGCTAGTAGTTTTTGTAAATACCTTTTAAACCCTGCCAAATTATATAAAGTTTTATGAGATTTTAAATGATAACAAAAACTTATATATAACAAGTATATTACCTGTTAGAAAAATAAAACAAAAATTGGTGAAATGATAAAAATGTATATAAGATATATACAATGTATGTATTGTACTGCTACTGTATAAAAAGTGAGAAGAAAAGAAATATACTATTTTGGTAAGTGTATATAAATATTAGTTTATATGTTGTAATACATTTAAGAAAACTTATATACATTATACTTCTTTTAATAGTGATACATGTCGTCATATATGTATAACTTTGAAATGAAAAATGTCATGCGACTTATGTTCGAGTTTATGATGGTATTGTCTTGGTTTTACTTGAATACATCTAGTATGAAGCATAGAATAAGCATTGAAGCGTCTAACGCGGAAAGTTCATGACATTGAATCGCGACTTAAATTGTTCAACACGAACTCTTCCCATATTTTTACAGTGTCAAAAGCATCGACCTAACCTGTGGATTTTCAACAAATTAAATTTTGAGTTACTCAAATGTATGGAATTGGGTTATTCAAATTTTAAGATTTAGAAGCTAAATTCTAGTTAGATTAAAAAAATGATTTGAATTCGAAACTAAATTTAATTAAAATTAACAGAAAAAATATACATTTGAACATAAAAGGCTCATATTAAGAATTCCGACTGTAAAATCACAAATTCAAAATCAATTGAAATTTGAAAGTAGAATTCAAATCGGTAGCTAATTCGATTAGAAGTTGAAGTTTAATCGAATTTCGATATATTTTGTCCGATTCGAATATTAATTCTTCTAATCCAACGTACACACACTTTAATACTTGTAATCCAAGCACAACCCATTTAATTCATTAATCTGAACTTGTCAAATTAGTTGACGAGTGATAATCAAGTTGCGCATGTGTTAATCGGGTGAGTTGGTTAGTTGTAAAAAATTCAAGTTAAACAAGAAGCACTTTACTTGTTTAATCAAACTAAGTTAAAACATTTAGCCTCAATATGACCTATATAATAAAATGAATTAAATGTAATACATCTTGTTTATTTAACAAGTTAGTTACATATGATAAAAAGCTAATAATTTGAATATTTAGAGGAAATAACGCATAAAAAGGGTGAAGAAAGAAAAAAAACATGGAAGGCTGAAGTGAAGAGAAGTCAATCAGTGAAGAGTGAAGACTGTGGTTGCCTGCCACCTGGGCATTGATACTGTGATCTGCAATATTCACATACATCAATTTCCCATGTGGTCTACCCTCTACTCTACTATACTTTCACCCTCCAGGTGAAAATAAATCTTTTTTTAACGTACGAATGTACGATCCTGTATATTAATACGATGTTATTTTTAACTAAAATTTTTTTAAATGAGCTACCGGTTAAATCCATCACAACAGGGATACACTCGTCTTTCGATTAGCAAAAAACTCTTACATAAGGCCAATGTTCGTGAACACTCGCCTAAGGGCACGACAATGCAGTAAGTTAAAACTCGTTCAATTCAAGAATTCAACTAGTGAACACCACCTACTTGCCTAGTCTCCCGTCATCACTCGGTGCCGCTGAAACTAAATGATGAAGGCAGAAATCAAACTTGGACTAGATGGAACACCAAGTAATCAAGTCTCTCTCTTACAATTTCACCACTAGCTCATTAACTAATAATACCTTGTTTTTAGTCCGATTTGAAACCACCAATGTGTTTTAATATATTTTAAAAAACATGTCTTGCTTTTTTTTAACGGCATTGCATATTAAAAGAGAGAACAAAATGTCTCCAGTTAAGAGCTGGAGGGCACAGAGAATTCACAAACAAGGAAAGACAAAAAGAAATAGACTAAACACTACAAACTACAAAGGAATCAAACCATAATACTAGAAAACAGGGTCAACACACCCACTCTCCCAACAAATCTGGATGTGCGAGGATCTCGATTTGATCGACCTGAACAAATTGATCTTGACATCTTCTAATACAGCCTCCTTCGAGAGACACCTATTGTAAAAAATCTTCGCATTCCTCCTCTTCCAAATGTACCAAATAAAGGAATATATAAGTGCAGTTAAAATTCTCTTACCCGAGAGAGAACCTGAATGTGAAGGTACCTCTAGAAGCTGATCAAGCGTCCCGAACCCGGTCAGGTCCCAGCCACACCACAAAGAGACATCCCTTAGACCTCTTTAGCCCAAACACAGTTGTCACACCCCAACCTAAGGCGGAAATGCCGAGACGCGAACTGATTGCAACAGCTCTCAAGGTACTATCATACAATATTTATATGACAATATCTATTATTTTATTCAATTTCCAAATAAATCAAATACAAAATACAACTCATTAAACAAATAATAAACATAAATTTAATTCTTGATTTTATCTTTTCTAACATAATTCTTCACTAAATCTTCACAAAGTCTTGCAACTAATTCAAGCGATAACCTGCATATACGTATAAAATAGAATTTTGTCAACAACACATGTTGAGTGAGCAACACACCAGTTTAGTTGTACATATAGTATATATAACAAAAATATGTAGCTGCAACAAGTCATATGAGAATAACAAAATAACCAAATGAGCAAGTATAACTGAGATGTCGAGAAGCACAAGGCTATAATGACTAGCGTATGATCATACTAGACTGAGATTATGTTGGACACCTCCGAATGCAAAAGCATACAAAGCAAATAAGCACATAAACAAGTAAGGTATAAGTTGTTAACACATAAGACAAAGTTGCAGTTTTGTGTATAAGTATATATGATAAATATATTTACGCATATGTCCCCAAAATATTGAAAGCGGTAAAATAGAGGAATGTGGTACTCACCTGATCGAATACGCAAAGCGAGAAAGATTCGGTAAGGAAACGATAAATCATGCTCTTCGAGAATTACCGACGGGAAATCCTAAATAATAAATAACTAGCAATGTCAACCGCACGTTGCGGCGGTGCTATTTGTGTTTGGTTACTGTCGTCTTTATTTGATGACTTGGGTATTACATTCAAATTATGCATGTAGCATTAATTTAATATCATATTATACATACAATAATTATATTTATATTTAAAATATATAAATGAGACAATTCAAGAAATTAACCCCTAGAAGATTGGTTTTATGGTTTAGAGAAAACACTATCAAACATCAGTTATATAAGATAATTCCAACCATAAACAAAATACTATTTATATATATGAAGTTATGTACTTTATGTTACATGTATGCCAATATTTTTTTCTCTATCTTCTATATGTTAAAAAATCTAATTATTACAAATGAAAAAAACGAAATATTGAGAATTATTATAACTATCAAATAATGTGTGATTGAACGTCCTGGTTGGTAATGCATATATGTCAATTTTTTTATTAATGAGTTCAAATAGGTTTTGACGCTAAAACTTGGATAGGATCATCTTCTTTCCATCATTATTTCTATCATGAGATGAGTTCTTTTGTCGTTAGAAAACGAATAAAGGAAATCACTCTTCATTTTTCTGTCACTACATAAAATAATTTGAAGGTTTAAACTCTCTCCTTCAAATTCTATGATTAAGATAATATTGCATAGCGAAGGCATTTAAAATCTCAGTGACCATCCGGAGTCTTTTAACCGTTCATCCGCGCCTTGTTACGTTTGTCCCCATGCACGTTAACCGATACGCCGACGCTCTTGCTATCCCATATCCGGCGTCTTGTAACATTCACCGGTAGATTCGATAGACATGAAGATGTATTTATAGATTTGGGATTTTGGCGGTTACCGGGCGGTTAGCGGAGAAACGACACAACGGTTAAGCAAACGTTGTTTTGTTTAAATAAATAAATGGTGTCTTGATAATTTGCAATAAATAAAAGTGGTTTTTGTTTCAGTGCTACATAATTAAAAAAGAATAATACATACCCAAACTATAGAGCAAAAAATAATATAAAATTAAAAAGAAGCTTAAAAAGACGGGGTAAAATTTGACATCCCAATTCTATAAAGTGTAAATTTACTTAAATTAAATTTAAAATTTTTAAAAATAAAGGTATGTTATTATAGGAAAAAGGTTAGGGAAATAGAATTGCCTTGAATTCTAAATGTAGTAGATAGAATAGCGGGAAAATAAATATAGATAGAATACGAAACTAAAATTAGATAGAGGTTCCGGGTTCGGGATCTGATGATCGGGTGTGTTCTCGCGAAAGTTACTTATTTCTTTAAATTTATTATTAATTTTATTAACAAAGCTTTGTTGTAAATAATATGATTTAATTACATATGAATACTTAAATATTTATTTGTAAAACTTTTTAGTTTATATAAAGAGATTTGTTTATTTAAATCTAAAAATACGTTTAATGTGTGTGTATATATATAATGTTTAACCAAAGATCTGAAAAACGGTTGTGTTAATGAGTCGGTTTTAACAAAATATGAATCAATTAAAGTTTTATAACATTTATGATCTTAATTATTAAATTAATATGATTAAAGAACAAGTAATTAAACAAAAATCTAAAAATATAGGGCCTGGTGGGATTCGAACCGGCGTCCGTCAGAGCATAGAGCCTTATCCATACACACCCACCAGCTGCTTTAGGGTGTCAATTGGTTTTATTATGAAAGCGGATTACTAAATATTATAACTAATAAAAACCCTAAATTACCTATGAAACCTAGCATCGTAATTGATTAATCTGTTAACTTTTAATTCGATTAACCATAGGGGTTTCGAACAGCAAGGTACTGCGAACCTAAACATACAATTAATTACCTCGAATGATGCTTGCAAGATGGTTAATCAAGAATGAACAGGGCCGGCTAAGAACGAACAACGAACGTGTATAGGAAGGCTGCTATAATCCGATTCATGTTAGGGGTTTTGTAGGCGATGTGTTATAGATCGTATATGTATGTTTAATTGAGTTATTATTGCGATGTGTTATAGATCGTATATGTATGTTTAATTGAGTTATTAGTGTCGTTTTAATTAGGAGTGGCAACCTTGACCCAAACCATTCTAAATGGGTTAATTTGGGTTGTTTTAAAATTCAAATGGGTTGAACTGGGTCATAGGTTTTAATTAAATGGGTCAAAATGGGTCACTTGAAATTCCACATTCTTATTTTTGGGTCAAAATGGGTTGACAAATTTAACTACATGGGTCGATGTGGGTTAGTGTATTAAGGAAAAGTGACATGTTTGGGTTGAAATGGGTTTTAGATTGGAACGATATCGGTTTAGGTTTCGGCTCGGATCAGCTTTCATGCCGACACGAGTTTTAGCATTGGACGGGTTGGGTTTCGGTTTCTTTTGAGTTTTCGCACTAGACGGGTCGATTAATGTTTTTGATTCGTTTTCGTCGACAATTCGGTTTCGGTTAATTTGTCGGTTTTTTTTTTTTTTTTTGATGAACGAGGTTAACGGTGAAAATATTTTGGTTTTTTTACTTTTTTCGTTATTTGTTTATATTTTGAGTTATGATTTTTTATTTGTTTTTTTTGAATTTTTTTTTGAGAGATTTTGATCTTAATAGAAATCATCAAAAAATATTCAAAAAAATTAATAAAAAAATCATAACTCAAAAAATAAAACAAAAACAAAAAATGTAAAAAAACTAAAACGTTTCGTCCGTTGT
Organism: Bidens hawaiensis; assembly: GCF_021521415.1. NCBI lineage: Eukaryota > Viridiplantae > Streptophyta > Magnoliopsida > Asterales > Asteraceae > Bidens > Bidens hawaiensis. The sequence continues at coordinate 107,965 of NW_027491578.1, read as the reverse complement.
CCTCGTTAAAAAAATCGACAAATTAACCGAAACTGAAATGTCGATAACAACGAAACAAAAACATGCTGAAACAAGCTGTTAAGTGATGAAAGGAACTGAAAAATCGCTAAAGCAAGCTGTTAAGTGCTGAAACGAGCTATTAGATGCTAAAACGAACTGAAAAATCGCTTAAACGAGTTGTTACGTGCTGAAATGAACTGAAAAATCGCTTAAACAAGCTGTTACGTGCTAAAACGAACTGAAAAATTGCTTAAACGAGCTGTTACGTGCTGAAAGGAACTGAAAAATTGCTTAAACAAGCTGTTACGTGCTGAAACAGACTGAAAAATCGCTTAAACGAGCTGTTACGTGCTGAAACGAACTGAAAAATCGCTTAAACAAGCTGTTACGTGCTGAAACAAACTGAAAAATCGCTTAAACGAGCTGTTACGTGCTGAAAGGAACTGAAAAATCGCTTAAACGAGCTGTTACGTGCTGAAACGAACTGAAAAATCGCTTAAACAAGCTGTTACGTGCTAAAACGAACTGAAAAATCGCATAAACGAGCTGTTACACGCTGAAACGAACTTTAAAATCGCTTAAACGAGCTGTTACGCGCTGAAACGAACTGGAAAATCGCTTAAACGAGCTGTTACGCGCTGAAACGAACTGAAAAATCGCTTAAACGAGCTGTTACGCGCTGAAACGAACTGAAAAATTGCTTAAACGAGCTGTTACGCGATGAAACGAACTGAAAAATCGCTTAAACGAGCTGCTAAGCGCTGAAACAAACTGAAAAATCGCTTAAACGAGCTGTTACGCGCTGAAACGAACTGAAAAATCACTTAAACGAGCTGTTACGCGCTGAAACGAACTGAAAAATCACTTAAACGAGCTATTACGCGCTGAAACGAACTGAAAAATCGCTTAAATGAGCTGTTACGAGCTGAAACAAACTGAAAAATCGCTTAAACGAACTGTTACGCGCTGAAACGAACTGAAAGCTTAAACGAGCTGTTACGCGCTGAAACGAACTGAAAAATCGCTTAAACGAGCTGTTACGCGCTGAAACGAACTGAAAAATCGCTTAAACGAGTTTTGACCCAAATTCGTTTTGACCCGTTCCAACCTTGACCCGTTATAACCTGAACCTGTTAACTTTAACCCGTTCCGACCCGAACCAAAACAACCCTTTTTTAAGTAACCCATTTCGACCCTAACCCGTTTCGACCCTAACCCGTTTCAACCCTAACCCGTTCCGACCCATAACCCGTTTTGACCCAACCCAACCCATTTGCCACCTCTAGATTTAATGTATAACAATAAACGAGTAAAAGGACGGCTTCGTTAATAGGAAATTAAGAATCATTATTGATCGTGTTACCATAAGAACAGTGTCGGCAGGACGGGTTTGGAAAGAGCAATACGATTTCCTTGATCAATTCCATAATTTGGACGAAAATTATGCTTCAAGAAACATAAACGGGTCACGGGTCACATGGATACGGGTATGGGTAATTGGGTTAATGGGTTTATGGTTTATAAAATATAGGATTTGCAATCAGGTTCTTGGAGAATAGAGGTGGAGACATTGAAGGGTTAAAGTTTAGTGTATGGGTTAAACTTGAATATTTTTAAAGTTAATACATATATTATATAGATATAATAACAAATATTAATTTAATAATATTATCTCGGATAACACGATAATTTATCAACAACCTGAATATGGAAATAGGTCGGGTAAAGGTTATTAGAATAATAAAATAAAATCTCGAGTTGTTACAACAGTCAAGGAACGTGTACCGAAGATTCGGCCGTCAAAGAACAACAAATACAAACCTCAAAAATCGTAGTCACACCCCTAAGTAAAAAAATTAACCGCAACTAGGATTTTATTTAATAGTAGTTTCAAAACGAAACAATTTAATTTAATAGGTAACCATCTTCCCACGTGCACGTACTAATAGAGTAAGAACCATATAACCTGGCAGCCGTAACTCTTCTCAAATCCTGGACTAGGAAAATATCTGAACCACTGTCACACAATCTCCAACTATCAACCTTAGCCGAATGACACGAATATATGACCATCATCTCCTTTAGATTAGCAACTTCCACGAGAACCTCCTATGATAGTCTAGATTTAGACCAAGACCAAACCATATCTACCATTCCCGACTCGTTTGACACCACTCTCACACACAAGGCAAGTTTTGAATCGCTCCAGTTTATATAAATCAGGGAACAAGTCTTTATATAAATAAGGAAAACATGCCCATCTACATGTCAAGCCACAATTTTGTAGTATTTCCCGCACTGACTTTTCAAGCGAATAAACTTGCCAAATCAATACCCAATGAAGAGAAACAATGCCAATATTAGAAATTTTCTGCCACGACCCACAAATGGAAGATCTCGCCATCTTACCATTCACATACAGTCGGGTCAAATGAATTGCGTTGACACCTTTCACCCATAATGAATCCTTTTCAAAACGCCATCTCCACCACCATTGGGCTAGTAATGCTAGATTCATCAGTTTAAGACACCCGACACCTAAACCCCCATAAATCTTTGGCTTAACGACCTTGTCCCAAGCCACCCAATTGCTCTTCTTTTTTACATGAGTACCGCCCCACAAAAAGTTGCTCCTTAATTTCTCAATCTCATCCACCACTTTAGATGGAGCCTAATACATAAAAAACTAATATAGCAGGAGAGTACCTAAAACCGCATTAACTAAGGTAAGTCTACCACCGAATGATAAAGAACTTGCTTTCCATCCGTTTAGCCTCTTTTTAATTAATCCGATCGGTTACCGGATCCCAATGATTTGATAATCTCATATAAGCACCTACCGGTGTGCCAAGAAACTTGACCAGAAGAGACCCTGCCTCACAATGAATGACGACAGTCAACGAGTTAATTTCCGGTTCTGTGACCCGAACACCAAACACCTTGCTTTTGTTGAAATTCACCTTAAGACCGAAGCATCTTTAAATCCCCTCCAGGTTCACCATGTAACTTTTGTTCCATTCGCCAATGAACATGACGTCATCCACATACGTAGCGTGGGAGATAACCAGATCGTTTTTTGGTAACCGAATCCCTCTAATCAGATCTTGTTGAACTACCGAATTCAATACAACATTAAGCCCATCCATGGCGAATTATGAAGAGAAATGGAGCAATAGGATCTCCTTATTTTACACCTTGCTTAAAATTAAATTCCATGGTCGGTGCACCATTTACTAACACCGAGGCTCGGCCCAAAAAGAGACTTGATTGAATCCAAGAACTCCATTTAGAACCGAAACCCATATTCTCCAGCACTGAATCAAGATAAGACCAGTTAACCGAATCAAAGGCTTTATCAAAGTCAACTTTGGTATACCTTAAAGAAAAAAAAAATAGAAACAATACTCTCTAGATTGTAACTTGTTATGAAATTTGAAAATTCTATTGTATTATACGTAATTACTTATTATTTTGTGTTATACTTCTAGCTCCTGGTTGATAGCTTGTTCCAACACTAAAATCTTTAGCCGTTAGAAAAAAAATATTTATGATATGATCAAGTTATTCTATAAAAGGGGACAAAAATAATAAGGATGAGAAAAGTTTGACGTAAAAAAAAACTCACAAAAAATAATAAAAAAAATCATAACTCAAAATTTAAAATAAAAATAAAAAAGTAAAAAGAAAAAAAAAACAAAAACAAAAATGTTCTTCCTATCTTTATTGTTATAAAAAAACAAACCAAGACAAAACAAAAAAAAACAATGTTGAGAAAAAACTAATTGTGTATTTTTATTAATCATTGTGTTTTTTTTCTTTTTCATCATTGAATGTGTCTTTTTTCATAAAATTGTGTTTTTTTTATTGATATTGTATTATGTTACTCAACATTATGTTATTTTGCTCGGTATTATGTCAATTTTTACGTTCAATTGTGTCTTTTTTTATTTATCTTTGTGTTTTTTGTTTATTTACGTCATGATGTATTTTTTCTCGTTATTGTGTTTTTTTCTTCTTTTTTTTAGTGAGAATTACATTTTAGTTTTTTTTTTAATTTTTATTTTTAGTTATGATTTTTTTTCTTGATTTTTTTGTTAAGGTATTTTTAGGTCACAATTTTTTCACATCTCACTTTTTACACAGCTATCTGGGGTAACCCAAAGGTGACCCATACATCTGTGATCGCAATAAGCAATAGGTAGCCCAAACGTACCATCTAATTTTCCAGTGAAAACCCGCAGCCCAGATACCCACTATGGTAAAACCCGGTTATAAATCAGTTCGAATGAAACCTTGTGGTCTACAACCCAAATATTTGCTTCTCCAATTCCAATGTCAGTTGAGCTAAAACTAACATTAACAAAAAAAAAATTATTATACCATCATTAAAAAACGCTTTTTATTAAACTGATTTATGAACTTTTATTTAGGCTGAGGGGTGTGGGGGGCGCGAGAGGGGGCGTGAGTGGGGGCGCCAGCCAATAATATTGTGACGTGTGGCAGAGAGAGAAACTTGATAAGATGGGTGTTGGTAGTGGTGATAGCGCCCCGGGCCATGGTGTGGAGGGGCGCGAGAGGGGGCGCGAGCGGTTTATTTTTTTATTTTTTTATAAATGTATTAAAAAAACGTATTATTAAAAAAACAAGAAATTATTTAAAAAAACACACATTTTTTTGAAAATTCATATAATAAAAAAAACATACTAAAAATTAAACAAACAATAATATTTAATAATAAAACTAATCTAATACAAGATCCTCTGGTCGCGTCGCCCACAAATGTTCAACCAACTCATGTCGAAGATCCCCGTGTATCTCACGGCTCTTGATATTTGCTATGTTATGAAGTTTTTGTTGATCACTGATTGTGGACGGTTGTGGCGGAATGTCACCTTGGTAGTTTTGGCATATAGCTTTGCCCTCGTCTTCTAACGTCATGTTGTGTAGGATAAGACACGTGTAGACGACGTCCATTATCCTCTCCCGAGTCCAATAACGTATCGGGTTCGCCAGAACATAGTATCGTTAGCACCCGATCGATCACGATCACGAGGTGGTGCTCTAACCCTCGGGAGTCGGGGTTGATGGGCTTGATTTTGCAAGAGATTTACCACGGCTGCGGTCAAAACTCCCCCTACATGAAGAAGCAAATCATCCTCTTCGGAGGAGTCGGAATCAGACGAGTACGACGACATTATTTTTAAAAAAAAAATGGGACGATGGGTTGTTTGGAGATTGAAGTTGTGTTTGATATGGTAAAAATGGGTTGATTTAGGGGTATTATATAGGATTTTGTAAAGGTTTTTTTTAAAAAGTTTGAAAGAAATGGGTAATATATAGGAAGTGTTGTATAAAGAAATGGGTAAGTTTGGTGTTTTTTGAAGTTGTGTTAAAGTGTTGTATAAAATGGGTAATATATAGTAGTAGAAAATTTTTTTTTTTTTTAAAAATTAAGAGCCAACGGCTCATTTTATCTTTCAAACGGCTATTTTCACCACTCCCCATGCCCCTCACGCTCAACCTGTCCCGCGAACCCCCTGGCGCCTGCCTCTTTTTCCGCGCTCGCGCCCCTCTCGCGCCTCGGTGGTGTGGTGCTCGCGCCCCGGGGCGCGAGTGGTTGTCCTCTTGCGCCCTTTCTCACGCTCCACACCCCTCAGCCTTAGAAAAAGAAGTTAAAACAAAAGGTTTTTTAAAATATATCTTAACACATTTATGTGGATTGGTAGCTTTATGGTGTCAGGGGTGTTTGCGTCTATCCTTTGAATCCGTACTCTTTGCGTCAAACCTTGATTTCCCCCGGTCGGACTACAGTCTGTTGATTATATGATACTCTTCTCTGATACTATTATTTATTATTTTATAAGCAGAACTGAAATAAATAAGGAAATAATTAATATCATGATTCATGTCTACGAGTAAATAAAATACTTCGGTTACGTACGTACTAATTCAACAGACTTAGTTTTTGAAATTACTGATCAGACGTATAAAATACCACTATATGCTGATTAATTAATTTCAACAAAAACGTGATGATTATTTTTATTTTTGAAAGAACTTTTAACATAATATTAGAAACCCATTAGCAAGAAACTCAAGGGAGAGAAGCCAAACTACATCACCAAGTAATTAATAATAACTAGACGGGTGTCCGCACGATGCTGCGAGAAACACGGCTTTGGTAATCACATTACAAGTTTGTGTGTGTTCATTGTTAAGTATGAAATCGTGAAACATTTCAAACTGGTCATTGGTTTGATTCCACGATTGATTTTTTTCTTTAACCTTTGGCCAACCGATTTCATTTTTTAACGGGGTGGTTTCGGTTTTCGACGACAAAAAGACGTTACTAACGCTCACGGTTTAATTTAAAAGCCATCAGAAGCAAACCACAAACACCCATACATAATATATTTTTTTAACTGAAAAACTATAACAATATGATACTTAAATTAAAGAGAATAAAATGCTTGTTTTTATGGTGCGATGCTTTATAAAAAATATTAACTTATAAAAAAGTTATGGCCGTTCAAATTTCATGGGGGAAGTTGGGTTAAAAATGAAATAAAAAGAGTATATAAGTAAAAGATTAAGGTTCATAGTTGTAAGTATTATTTAAATTTACAAAAATGATTAAAGTTAAGGAGAAAAAAATATAAATATCTTTAATGAATTGAAAATGCTAATATCATTCAAAAGACAATATTATCCTTTTCAACATGCTTTTATGTTGTAAGTTATGTATTAAGTTTTGTAATTTACTTAAAATTAAACGTCTTAATTTGTCCACATTTCCATCGTTATATATAGTATAGATATATAGCTTATAAAACCATCTTGTTTTTTTTTATAAAACTGCCCAAGTTCATTAAAAACCCAAATTCTCCGGCACTAACGAGAAAGGAAATTATTGTGGGTGCTGCTAAACGTACCCCCCTTACTCCATTTTTACTAAATATACTCCCCCCTGAACTTATTATATAAATTACAATTAGCTCTTAACATTATTTATATACATATTAGTCCGTACAACATTACTTTCATTTGATAACCTCCACTACATATATCAAATTAAAAACTATCAAGTATTACTATTAATTTATTTTTTTAATATTAATATTTTTAATATTTATAATATCTTTTTTAAATTTTAATAGTATATGTATTTATAATATCCTTATTTTACCACTTTATCTTTTACAAAATAAACCAAAAACCCAAAACCCAAAACCCGAAACCTGAAACCCTAAACCCTAAAACCCGAAACCGAACCCTAAACCCGAAACCCTAAACCCGAAACCGAACCTTAAACCCGAAACCGGACCCTAAACCCTAAAACCGAAATCTTAAACCCGAAACCGAACCCTAAACCCTAAAACCGAAACCCGAAACCGAACCCTAAACCCTAAACCCGAACCGAAACCCAAAACCCTAAACTCGAAATCATAAAAAGAAATCGCAACTTGTAAAAAAATAATATTAAATCCTTACTTTTGTGCTAATTTGGTAATTATATGATTTCAAGGATTAATATGAAAGTTGGTTTTTCCAAATGGGGGGGGGGTATGACAAGCAACCACGGGGATACATTTAGCCTAACCCATTAATGTTGGCGGGATAAATGCATTAAAAGGGACCAAGCAAATAAAAATCTATTTACCAATGCAGTTTTTCGGTTCCTTTTCAACTATTTAAATGGTTTAATCTATCATTATAATCATCTTCATCAAATCTTTTCCCTCCTCCTCGAGGTGGATCTTTGCTTTCAAGACCGTGTCATGTGATACAACTAATTAATGTAATTTTGTTTTAACATGCTATATATATCTTACATACGATAATACCAATATCATATATTTTTAGATGATAACCCGTTACATTAAAAAAGAGAAGTGGATGATTTTGAAGGTGTGTCAGATCATTAACATTAGTTATATCGACACTTTTTGTTATTTGATTAGCATTATGTGTTTGTGGATCTTTAAGTGAACATCTTTATTGGAGTTTTCTTTATTTCGAAAACCCAACATAACATGAAAAGTTATCTTTAAATGATAGACATCCAAACACCAAGTAACTAAAACATAATAACATGTTAGTAAAATAATTTACTAAAATATCTATCATTATCACCACCACTATCTTCATACGTCTTTGACTCGGTAGTCCTCAAATGAACCTCCATTGTCGTTCGTTGTCATATGTTTTGGTTACTAATGTGGTTAATTTGGTGTTGTTTTAAGATGATATTACGAGACTAATAGTTGGTCCTAGAAAAGAACAGCATAATGTTCAACTTAGGGGGAATATCATGGACAGAGTAGTAGCAGGATAATATGCTGCAGTTAAAAGGCCCCCTGTTTTCCTTAAACCCCTGATCGACACGTCATCTACTGAAAACTACTATTCTGGTGTTTAATATGCCCACCCATTTCCTGGTTAATCACCAAAAATTACTATAAATATAAATTCAATGTTAATAGTTACATCCCATAGTTTTATGTTTACCAAACACAAATAAATATAATTATTATTATGTTTTCTTCTCGTTTAAATGGTTGCTGTACCTATTTGTAGCCTTTAATTGAATTGATGGTATATTGTTATGTGTTATATTAAGAAAAGAAATATGAATGTGTTTTTGGCTATTAACGTATATATGTGCTATATGATAATATGATTTGATATGTAATGAGGGATTAATTATTTGCTAAAAGAATTTATTGTTATAAACTAACTACTTTGCTGGTAACAAATTTTTGATACCCAAGCTTCTTTATTCGTTATACGTTAGGAAAATCACGGGAAAATGAAAAGTAATTGTTTAAGGAGCTAACTGATTTATGTCTGAGCCAACTAGATAAAGATCGGAGGTAAACTGGCTAGAAAAGGATCCAACTTAAGAAGGGCATAAATTAGTTCATTACATTGTAGAGTTACGATACCCATCTACAGTAAGTGAAATAACGTCAACGGATCGGATCATGTTAGAAAAGTTCATAGGCACTTTGAAAAACACAAAGTTTAAGGTGTATTGAATAACCATTTTTTTATTTATCAAATGACAATAATGTCATATTGGAAGTTAGGTCTATCATATTGTTTATTAATGTTAGTTATGTGTGTGTTTAAGAAGAAACTTATAAATTGGTTAATAAATTTTAAAAGTAAACATTTGTAATGCGACAAACAAAAAAGAAGATATAGACACTTTTAATGTAACAAACGAAGTAGCATTCACCAAATACATAAACACTTTCACATACAAAATACCAGATCTGCACAATATAAAAAGAGTCCGAAACATAGTAAAATAGGGCACAATATATTTATACGATTTTTACAATTTTAAAGTAATATCTACAAAAGAAAACGTATTTATTCATCAAATTGCATCAAAGTAATACCGTATTAAACAAAAAAAAAAAAAAATTCAAAATTTTAAACATATTCTTCTTCCTCCACTTTTGCTCTTCCCCTATCTAAAGTACTTCTTGTGGGCCCCCTTCCCTCTATAAAAACCCGCTAAGTTCCATTGTTTTACAAAAACCAATCACCCTAACTCCGTCACCGGAAACCTACCTCCGTCCACCCATAAAACATGGATATCTTCGACATCCACAACATTAAGTCCGAAAAAGATACCGCAATACTACACTACCACCGGTTCAAAAAACTAGCCAAATTATTCCGGCTAGTTGAAGTCTTACTAGCCGTAGTTCTACTGTCATGGGTCTCATCTCGTTTACCATTCGTCGTTAGAATCTCCGGCGAGTACTTCCGGCAACTTATCACCATCATCGTTAGCCCTCTATTCATTTTCTTTATAGGTAACATCATAGTTCTCACTCTCGTAGTCAAATCCGGTGGAAACTTATTAGATATTAATATCACCGGGACTGATTTGTACGAAGAGATTGTGAATAGTGACGTGCCACCGGTTCTTGAACCGGAGGAAGTTGTTTACCAGGATAAGCAAATGATATGTGAAGTAAATACTAAACCGGATCTGGGTCTAAAAGCTTATAAGAGGAGTCAGTCGGAGAAGATGGTGAAAGTTGACAAGAAGTTGAAGCGGTCGGTGACGGAGATTGGTCACCGGAAAGTGGATATTATTCCGGTGGAAGAGAAGAAACAAGACGACGTCGTAGAGGAGTTGAGTAATGAGGAGTTTCAAAGGAGGATTGAAGGGTTTATTGCTAGACAAGTTAGGTTTCATCAACAGGAAAAGTAATCACTTGTTCCTAGTGAAAATTTAATGTGATGGTTTTATTTTATTTTTCCGTACAATTTTATTAAAAAATACGGATAAAGTTGTTATTGAAATTATCATTACTATATATAATGCATCAAAGAGGGTCAAATTAAGACGCCATCTTTAAGTAATTTACAAGAATTAATGCATTATGTACAAGACTAATTAGGGAAAAAATGTAATTATAACATAAAAATCTCACGTGCATTTTCAATTCTTCAAAATAGTTACAAGTTTCATCCCTTAAAGTTATAACTTTGGTCCTTTGTCTTTTACTTATATATTATTTTATTTTCACTTTTAACCCAATTACACCCATGATTTTAAAACGATCATAATTTTTTCGTACGTTAATATTTTTTAAAATAAATGGCATCATAAAAACGAGCATTCTATTATCTTTAATTTGAGTATGATATTGCTATAGTTTTCGAAGTAAAAAAAATTATGCAAAAGTGTTTGCGGTTTGCTTTTGATGGTTTTAAATTAAACCATGAGCCAACTTTACCCATTTTTTGTTGTCGTTGAAAACCAAAACTAAACTATTTCTAATTAAAACCCAACTAAACCAAACCATTACCAACTATTAGGTTCCGATATAGTTTGTACTTCGATAAAAAAATTTGAATTTAAAATTTAAAATAAGAATTATAAATCTGCATATACATTCACTTCAAACTAAACATCAACTAATACGTTATTAAGATAATCATACTATGAACAAAGATAACTTTGGTGACATGAATAATAAACTTTATTAGAATAAATAGAATGTGAAATCATAACAAGAACAAAGATTATAAAAAAACCATACTGAAAATTTGGTTAAATTAAAGTTGTGATAGACGATTTTGCTCGTATTAAATAAAACTTCGGTTAACTATATTTTAACTATGTCTAATATATATTATATCTAATGCTAAATAAGTAATAATTAACATTTTAATATGTATGGTCAGCTCCGGTTTCAACCGTGAAACCAAACTGGTGAACAGTCTTACAGTTTTAAACAAAATATTGAACACCCAAAAATTTGTTATATGATTATAAAAGTATGTGTTTTCGGTTTCCCGCTGCATCGCGCGGGCACTCTTCTAGTATATTTATATTGTTATCTTGTTAATGTACACAGCTTTTACTAGTATCGATTCGATAAACAGTATTTTTTTTGAATTTTAGTTATTAACTTTTGTTTTGAGAAAAATACTAAAAATATAGCTTGTAAATCATAAGTTTCTTATTATTCAAATATTTTATTGTTATTTTACAATGGTTGATATATGGGTTTTTAAAAGCTTATGAAGTTTCTTAATACTTAAATTTTAGAGGCATGTTAAATAATTAAGAGGCTATATTAATAAGTCAACATATTATCGGCACAAGATTATCAAATAGCGAGTCATAAGGCCATGAGGTATACTCTAATCCATATATAGATTAAAGTGACATGACACTTTAAAAATGGATTAAACCACTCTCCACTTGTGTTAAATGTGTTAAAATGGTCTATGGGTTATGCTTTTAACGAGTTAAAAAGAACAATATGCATTAATTATATATTAATTACTAATTGATTTGTTATATTAATTATGTGTTAAATGAGGGGTTAATTACTAACTGATTTGTTATATTAATTATGTGTTAAATGATGGGTTAAACCATTTTCTTTGGATGACATAGAGTGAAAGAGAACAAAATAAGTGATGTAGAGCTTATGTGAAATTAAGATTGGTTAGAGTATACCCTATGGCCTAAGTTGCATGTCTTGTTATTAACTCATAAACTTTCTAATTTTATAAATTCACATTCAAGTTGCATTAGTATAGAAACATAGATAATTAGATCTTCATTATGATTTATGCATGCTATTTATAGTGTGTTATTAATGAAATGGATATTTGATCACCATCATATCATGTAAGTCATTGTAAATTTTACTTATAATGAGAGTTTAATTTGTAAATCATTCCAATTATGTTTTCTTAATCTTCTGATAAATGTAACATAGTGAATTTTTTTTAACGATCAACATAAAATTGCTTAGGTACTTCGCATGGGGTGACCTAATGGTAAAAAGACCATCACCAGCTGTCTCAACCCAGCAGTAAAAAACCCTTAATTAGTGCCTCCAAGTTATATCTAGTTTTAAAGAAAACCCACTCGCCCGAAGGCTAATTGGTGGTAAAACCCGGACACCTTTAGAATCGAACTGAAGATCACAAATATCCTAGTTTCCCTTCATTGAGCCTGTCGCCTGAAATTCATGGTAGTAACATTGTGATATAACGCCTTGTATAGTTGTAGATGATTATTTTTTACCTTTTCTAAATATATGTTTAAAACTTCAAATCATCCATTGCAGGTTTTGCCATGTATTGAATTGGACAAATTATTAGAAAATGTAACATCAGTTTTGTGGATTAAATCATTGAATTCATTCACAACGATCGTAATCCGTAAACTGACGTCGAAGTTTATGGAAGAGAAAAATGGATCAGCTAACTGATTGGTTGATATATACTCTCTCAGTTTTTTATTTCTTATGCTTCAATAGTTATAGTGCATACGAATCTTATAAACTTCCATGACAAGTTGACACGTTTAATTGAAAATGGAATTGAACATTTCTTTTAATTTAACGCAATTAAGGCTAACGATTGTGGTAGTGTGAAATGTTAAAAAAATAATAAAAAATGGTGATGGCATGTAGACACCACATGTACATTGATTGTTTCACATTTCACCCCCAGTAGGAGTGACTAAAAAATATTTTAAAAAGAAATTATGATAAAAAATTATTTAAAAAGCAATTATGATGTGTAACTAAATGATTGGTTGGTTTATTCATTGTTAATAATAATTAATAAAAATTTAACCTAAACTCGCCTCCATGCCCGCGGCCATTTTGCCGGAGTTGTCGACTTGGCAGGGCTTAGCGCCCCTCAATTACAACACAAACTCTTACCATGTTTTTTCAAGTATTCTTCGGTATGGTTACTTGGTTGTTAATTTGGATTGAGTCTATATTTGAACCTTCTTCATTTTAACAGTTGGTTCAAACTAGTTGAACCAATAAACTAAGCATGGGGAGTTGAACATTTATTTTTCTTAATTTTTGAATTATTAAGAAGGTCGATTTGTTGACATATTAAGTTATGAAATATAAACATATATAGGTATAAGTATAAACAAAATGATTAAAACATAATAAATACATCTACACATGACACAATGGCATTATTGTTTAAAGGACATTTTTTGTAGCATTTGCTTGGGTAAAAGGGTATGAGGATGATGCAAATTGTCCCAACAAATGTAGATATGGAGGGGTAAAACAAAAGGAATGTGTTCCTGATTCATGAAACAAGTGGTGAACATGCACGTCCATCATGATGATGATGATGGGCATGATTCAAAGGGACTTGTTCACTATTGCAGTTTCAAACACTACAAACCTAATCGATTACACACCATCATTTTGCGTACAACCTTTTCAGGTTAAATTACAACAAAAGAACTAAATTTGTTTCTAATATTATTATTATGCTCTTCGAATATGCGACTAATGGAAATGGTCGTCATGTCTTATTATACGTCAATCTTGTTGGTCTTATCATCATATATTTTTTAACTGTTGGATTATAAAACAGAGAAAAGACTAGCAAGAAACTAGTAGGAGAGAATTACAAGTACATGAGAGAGTTAGAAACCACTCTACCCAACTAACGTTTATCTTAATATTTCTATTTATAAACCACAAAAACGAAAAGTTGACAATAGAATAATAATTGTGTCCTTACGAGTTTGATTGGTTTGGAAGACACTTATCATTTTTGAATCGCTATAACACTCACCGTGTTGTCATAATAATAACATTGGCCACACATTTTAGCGAACTTCAATTTTAAAGTATCGACCCATGAAACAAGATGAACCGGAGATTTTGAAGCCATCAAACTCAAATACAATCATCTAGCAATGGATTTCAAGCTCTTTCAGCGATAACCCAACAAATGAGTCGTTGTCTCGAAATCCTTTGCACACAACAAGCATAAAAGCGTTGAAACGTCAATTCCTTTAAAATACAAAATAGAGCGTGCGAGTAGGGATCTGATCTTTCAACTCCCACCAAGTCATATTATTCTATCTCGATCACTAGCTGGTAGAATAAAATGATCATGATTGTGAATTCTTTTAGATAAATTTCTTTATAATAAACAGGTTTAAACACAAATCACAATTTTTGTAAATAAATTTATCCCGACAAAGAGAAAGAAGCTCACCAATTAATCTTGATTAATATTGTCCATTTAATTAAACAAATTCATTTACAAATTAATAAAAAAAACGTAAAATAATTTTTAAGAAAAAATAATCACACGCATTATGGGGTAATTATGAATCACTATCCCATGCTTTGCCCCATCCTTGATTTTGAAAGATAGAAAGTCTTGAGTTTACTTTTTAATAATCGTACTTTTATCAAAATTAATGTTACATTTTCTATCCTTAATCTTTACTATATAATTATATATTGATAAAAATGGGAGGCGTTATGATGAACCCTTCCACCATGAAAGACAAAAGAAGTTTTTGATGTATAATTAGTTATGTCATTGGATGCTAAAAGTGATCTTAACACATCATTTTTCCATCTTCCCCAAAAGATATATGTATACGTCAAACACCATGGCCCTCCCCATTCTTCTCTTTGTTTCCTTTTATGTTCTTTTCTCTTAATAATTAATATGCTAATGCTAATGTTTTATGCAATGTAACAAAGTTGAGATATTTGTTGATGGTAACTATAAGAAATTATTGATGGGTTGAAATGAACTCACGCTTGATAATTGTTTTAACCAAAACCGATTGATTATGGTTTTTGAAAGCTGAAATATTTGGGCATGGTCCGGCTTAAATCTCATCGAATCATACCAAATCATACCCTACGACGTTGTAGAGTAAGATCTAAACCATGACCTCCTCTAAAGCCGATGTTAATAAAATGTGGATTAGCCATTACAACACATAGATATATTCTGTATACACTCCTAAAATTATATTATATCACATTTAAATATCAAGGTTTTATATTAATCTCTTTTTTTCTCTCGTCTCCACAACTTTAAACAATAATAATTAGATTAATCTGCAATTAAAAATTCTCATGCTTCCGTTCAAAAGATAAAATGGTGTTATAGTTGTCCAATTTAAAGGATACATGAAGTGGTGGGTACCAATTAATCATCATTAGGGTACGTTTTTTATATCTTCTAATGAAAATGATGTTATTTGCGACCCATTAATTCTTGCAAAAGTGCTTTCATGTTTTTATTTGAATATTGAAACCAAACCCTACCAAATAGGCAAATAACACATTATCACCATTTAAACCGAATACTTTTTCATTGAATTAATTTCATATATACCCTTATAAATAACATAAATATCATATGTATTCAAACAAAACTTGAAATATCATATGCCCTTATAAAGTAACTAAAATATCATATATCTCCTTATAAAACAGTTAAAGTATCATATATACCATTATTCATTAAAAATAATTTAATAAATGACCATTTTATCATTATTTTTCAAAATTTAACTTTCATATATGCACATTTTTAATGAATAGACCATTTTATCCCTTTCAATTACATAATGTGTTTATACATTATGCTATTATCTTAATTTTAATAGACTTTTTTCCCACCTTTTAAATAGAAGAAGTCGAGTAGGTCGATTGTTTCGCTCCTGTATCTTCCAAAAGGAAAAAAGATCTATGAGAGTTCTTTCCTGAATCCGAAAGAGAGTACTTGGGTTCTCCCAATGATTAAAATCTATCTTTATTTCATTTCTATGATCGATGATCATAGACGGCCTCTTTACCATTATGTATAAATGAAAAACTCACATTGGGTTTAGGGATAATCAGGCTCGAACTGATGATTTCCACCACGTCAAGGTGACACTCTACCGCTGAGTTATATCCCTTCCCTGCCCCCATCGAGAAATATAACGACAACCATATCGTCTCTGGTCACTTCTTCCAAATTACAAACTATTCGAAGATTTATCGCATCTAATGGCCTACATTATAAACCTTTTATCGCATCTAATCAAAGTAGAGTAATATGGTCATTTTTAAATTTTTTAAATGAATTGGGTATATATTAATAACTTTCCAAGGATATATGTGATATTTTTATTTTTGTAAGGGTATATATAAAACTGCCCCCTTTTCTATTTGTCAAAATGTAGTACAAAAATTAGTAATACGATATACTTCCGACATTAAGGGGTAGAGTGATTGTATTAAATTGCTACATCTGAATCAGTTAAAGGTAAAATGTATTTTGTTCATTAAAAAGACGTCTATCATTTAATAGTTTATGCAGACTCTTAATTTTAGAGACATGCTGAATGTTGAATGACTAAGATAATATCTTTTTTATTCAAACATACCTCTTAATGATTACATATGAAATTATAGTACATTCCCTGAATGTTTAAACTTGTCACAGTGGACATCTAAAATGCATCGCCTTGCCATAGTGGCAGGAAAAAATAACAAATTACACTTATTATTTGTTTTTTAGAATGACGACTTTCTTATGTGTTAAGATAGTGTATTCGTCAAATTTGGAGAGTCTTGTTACCCACTCATGTTATCTTAATCGGGTCCACGTTGGATTCAGAGTTTGGATTGGGCGTCCCCTGGGATCCCATACTGTCGGCGGCCACTTGACAACCGTTTTGCCACAAAAAGAGCAGAACTCTTTGGCGTAACACAAGGTATGACGAAAATCCCGGGTGGGGGCTTTGGATTCGTACTGACAACCTCTTTAGGCCTAGTTCAACTGGTTGGCGTAATGAAGGGTGGGTTGTTAGGAAGATGGGTTTTTGACCTGCAAGAATTCGAATTCCGGTGAATTGGTGGTGGTTGGGGTTTCAATTGAAGAGAAGAAAATTGCTTGAGTTGAGTTACGTGGAGATGAGGGATTGTGTACTATTATTATTGTTAAATGGGGTGATTGGAATCCACGTAATATGACTAAAGGCAAAAAAGAAAATAAAAAAAGACACTTCATATGCTAACACATCAAGCCACGTCAGCATTATAATAACGTCGTTAACTATTTTTAACGGGGGGATCATAAACCAAAAAAGATGAAAATGTGAGACTGCTAAAGGGAAATAACTCGGGTGAGATTATTATTGGCCAATACATAAAAATTAGGATTAATTTAATCCAATTTGCCTAAATAATATCGTCTTCATATCCCTTTCTCACATTTCTTTTTGGCCCTCAATCTTTTATTAAAAACACATCTTAAATCTTAAATATATACTAACGAAACCATTAAAAGCTCTCTGGTTACTGCGTATATTTTCTTAAGCCATTAGATTGTTTTATTTATAAATGAAGGTTTCTTATGCATTTGATTGAATTCACAGGTAAGGGTCTCACCAAACCCAGATAGCCCTTAAACGGATTATAACATCTTATTAAATTTAAAATTAATCTCACCAAATATTTGATGTGAGAATCTTATAAAAATAGAGATATACTAAAAATTAATATACAATTTAAAAAAAATATATTATTTATAATTAAGAACAATTTTATGGTAAAAAATAAGCGGACCTTGGGAATCACCAAACCCAGATAGTTTCTAAACCGGTTTATACCATCTCATTTATTTGTGAAACCTTTTATCATCAAACTATTTGTATATTATTAACTTTTATACAATAAATAAAACTAAAATTCAAAAATATATAAACATTAGAAACGAATAATATAAAACAAATCCCATAATATGGGGGATTAAAACTACTCTTAAATATATATTAACGAAACCTTTAAAGTCTCTATGGTTCCTTCATACATCATCTCAAGCTACCAGATTGTTTTATTTGTAAATGGAGGATTTTCATGCATTTGACCCGATTTCACGGGTATGGATTTCACTAAACCATGATAACCCTTCAATAGGTTATAACATCTCATTATATTAAAAAATTAATCTCATCTAATATATGATACGAAAATCCAATAAAATAGGGATATATTAAAAATTAATATCCAATGTTTTAAAAAAAGATATTATTTATGATTAGGAAACAATTTTACGGTAAAAATTAAACTGAGCTAGCATGAGTGTCACCAACCCCAATTAGCTTTTAAATGAGTTATAACATCTTATTTATTTGTGAAACGCTTTCATTATCAAATCCTAAGTATATTGTTAACTTCTTTACAATAAATAAAATTAAAAGCCAAAAAATATATAAATATTAGAAAGAAAAAATGAAACAACTCCCGTAACACGGGGGATAAAAACTAGTTTTTATAGAATGATACATTTTTTTAAACGACCAACAAATCCTCTAAATGGGCTACTGACTAAATTCATCGCATTGGGATATACTTGTCTTCCGACCCGAGAAAAACTCTCACTTAAGGCCGACACCAGTTAACACTCGCTTGAAGGCACGACAGTGTGGTGAGATAAAACTCGTTCGGTTTAAGGATCCAACTAGTGAAAGTCACATACTCGCCTAGTCTCCCATTATCACTCAAGTGTCTCTGAAACTAAATGTTGTGGACATCAATCGAACATGGGTCACATAAAATATAAATTTTTTTCTTACCACTTCATCACTAGTTCATTGGCTATTAAATAATGATACATTTGATAAAAAGACATAAATTATACTAATGATACATTTGTTTTAATATATCTCTTGTATTAAGAAAATTGAAATCTAATAAGAAAATATTTGAAGCTAACAAGTAGTAGATTATAAAACCTGTATTGTTGGAACCAAATTCATCTTTTTTAACTGAAAATATATGTTATAATTCTAGTCGATCATTAAAAATATCTTGATGGCCACGGCATATTTTGTGGTGTGCATATCGGACCTTAAACTTTAATTTACATATCCCTATGCTAATAGACTTAGTTTCTATTTTTTCTAAATGTTTATTTTTTGTGTAGAATAAAATTGAATATTCATGTAAAGAACTATTTCATTCCTTAGCACTGACCCATTTCATTCTACTTGTCATTCCTACATATCAAACGTCGCTACCTAAATGTTATCTTGTTAGAAAGACAACTTCTAACCTAAAAATAATAGACATTCTCTAGTTCTGCTCATAGATGCATGCATCATATGGCCGGTTTAAAATATGATACAAGTCAAGTTAGAAGAAAGTTCATCTGGTATGTATTCCTATCAATTTGGGGGTGTTTGGGATTCCTTATTTTCCACTCCTTATAACTTATTAAGATGAATAAGTTCTTTTTTCTCTATTTTAGTGTTTGGGAAGTAACAAGTCCTTATGCATTTCTCCTTATTGGTAAGGCTAAAAAATGGGTTTTGTATAAGTTGGGATATCCTAACTTATCTCCTTATCCATTTTAAATACCCAATTCACCCTTCTTCCACCAGCTCCCTTTCATTATTTCACCCACCCTGCATATCATTATTTCACCCACCCACCCTTAACACATCCTCCTACCTCTCTGCCGATCATCAACATACAAATAAATCTTCCAAAATGCGTTTTGATGATGATGATGATGATGATGATGAATCTTTCAAAAATCTGCTGCTGTTGATGCTTTCAGAGGTACCCATTTCTCATCTTTACAGTTAGGTTTACAATTTGGTATTCACATTATTAAAGCTGCTTCCATTCACTCGGATGATAATCGGTCTAAGCTTCATAAAGTTAGGAACTTGAATGATGCACTGAACCTGTTCGATGAAATGTCTCAAACACGCCCCCTGCCCTCGGTTGTTAAGTTTAATTAGCTGCTAACTGCTCTTACTAAAATCAAACATTACACTTGCTCTCTTCATCTTTTCAACCAAATGTGTGCAATTGGTGTTCCTCTTAATGAAGTTACCATTAACATTGCAATCAAGTGTTGTTGTCAGTTGCATCGCATCAATAACCAAATGTGTGCAATTGGTGTCCTTTTTGGTCATTTTACATCAATAAGTTAAACCAAACACTTTTTAAAAAATAACTTATTGGCTTATGTTAATCCAAACACTTTTTTTAAAACTCCTTATCAAATACTCACAAGACCTTTTCACCTTACCACAAAAAGTTCTTTTCACCTTAAATAAGGAATCCCAAACAAACCCTTAACATAAATTTTGGATAACCAGTTGGTCCCTCTAGTTCCACCCGTATATGTATGTATCATATGACCTATCTTTGATGATATCTGAAGAGGTATGCACCCACCTTAACATCGAGCGAGGCGGGTCAACCCACAAGATATAGACAAGAGGCTTGAAATCAGGATGTCATGAAGACACAAAGCCAAAACCTATGCGCGTGGCGCATATCACATATGCTCACGCATCACATATGCTCACGCATATCACATATGCTCACGCATCACACATGCTCACGCATATCACATATGCTCGTGCATATCACATCTGCGCGTGGCGCATATCACACATGCTTACGCATCACACATGCTCACGCATATCACATATGCTCGTGCATATCACATCTGCGCGTGGCGCATATCACATATGCTCACGCATATCACATATGCTCACGCATATCACATCTGCGCATAAAACATCTGCGCGTGAGAATAAAGAGAAGACCTTGCGCATCCCCAGGATAGGCGCATATCACATGCACACAACCAATCACGTCCTTATCCAAATCAGGATAAGGACAACCATGACTGTGCCCATCAGACAACCTTCCAGAAGGTATCTTTTAAGGAATAAAGAATGTGCATCACACATGCTTACGCATCACACATGCTCACGCATATCACATATGCTCGTGCATATCACATCCGCGCGTGGCGCATATCACATATGCTCACGCATATCACATATGCTCACGCATCACATATGCTCACGCATATCACATCTGCGCATAAAACATCTGCGCGTGAGAATAAAGAGAAGACCTTGCGCATCCCCAGGATAGGCGCATATCACATGCACACAACCAATCACGTCCTTATCCAAATCAGGATAAGGACAACCATGACTGTGCCCATCAGACAAACTTCCAGAAGGTATCTTTTAAGGAATAAAGAATGTGCTGATGTTGACAGCTGCCAATGAAGGGTGGACAACTCAGCAAAGCCCATGTGCCACCACGTGATATCACATGGGTCAGGTGAAATACCTTGGTCAGAGAATAATCAATGAAAAAGCACCAGGTGTTCTAAGTACACGTGGCGCGAAGCAATAGGAGGAGGCCAAAAAGGCCCTAATTGGGTCTGAGCCCAATCATTGGAAACCCTAATACTATAAATACCACACCACCTCCACAGGTGGAAGGAGGCAAGAAAATATATTCTAAGTCCTTACTCATTTTCACATTCTTATTATCTTCTCCTACAATATCTTATTCTCACACCGGAGGGTTACCCCAAAGAGGACCCCTCTGTCCCTTTCTGAGGGGTAAGTTCACGGTGCTGCTCGTTTTGTAGGTGGAAGGACTCATATTCCGGAAAACCATCGGTGATATAGCACACTCATACCCGAGGAACGTTGATCGTATACAAGTAAATCGATCCACGCTTCTTCATTGGCGCCATCACCTGTTACAACGGCAACAAAACCACTATTTTCTCTCTGAAAATCTTCACCATGGTTTCCGGTGTTCGAAACAATGATCAAGTTCTGGAGGATAATGAGCTTGAGGATGTTAATGAGGGACATCAGGTTCTGAGGGCGCCGCGTAACACTGCGCGCACCACCAGTAACCATCCCTTCAACACAACACCTCATAGCCAGACTGAAACTCCTCCAGACGATCTCACGTTCCAAAATCTGACTGGTGCAAAACAAAAAGGGCCAATGGGCCCGGAAGATGAAACCAATGACCCTAAAGAATGGCTCATTAACGAACAACGACGTTTAATGGACAAATACAATGAGCTGGTAAAACACAAAAAGTTAGCCGACTTAACACAAAGGCTCGCATTTGATAAGCAAACCATTCAGGGAACAACAAAAAAGGCGCGCGCGCCGGAAGACGGTCATTCTGTTCACACAGAACAAGCTGATGTTAGTGATGAGGAATAGGTGCACAGCATGAAGAAGACGCGTGATACTCATGCAGGGGGTTCACAGCTTCGCGCACACATGCACATAGCACCTGGAGCCAGTGCTGATATGGATTTATACACACCATACAACCCACAAGCTAAAGAGCAAGTGGACGTAACCACACCATATAGGCCAGCCATCTTGGTAAAACATTCAAAATTCACTGAGCGCATCGCGAAGGCTCCCATTCAACACAAAACCAAGATGCCAAGTGGTTTAGGCAAGTACGATGGTACAACAGATCCAGATGATTTCTTACAAGGTTTTTATAACACTGGAAACCTAGAAAGCTGGACGATGCCAACATGGTGTCACATGTTTGCTCGCTGCCTCACGGGCGCAGCGCGTGTCTGGTTCGAAAGCTTGCCGACAGGACAAATCGATGGGTTTGAAGAGCTATTGGAAAAATTCCAGGCTCACTTTGTACAGCAGCGCAGACACACGCGCGACCCAGATGACATCATGCACTGCGTGCGCAGGAATGATGAAACCATTGAAGACTACATAACTCGTTTCAATCAGGAATCTCTTGCAATTGGAGGCATCACTGAACAACTCTTGCGCGTGGCCTTTATACAAGGCGCGCGCAGTGATCAACTCCGCAGAGCTCTCGTGAGCAGAGAAGGCATGCCAACCACTTGGGCTAAGCTTATGAAGGCATCGCGAGTCTTCGCGCGAAATGAAAAACAAATTGCCCAAGACAGAGCAAGAGATAGAGGGCATCAAACAAAAGCGCCACGCAACAATGAAAGGAGGGGCAAACAAAACTCCGTATGGTCCAGGTTGCAACAAACCAATTATTCTCCCGCAGAAAAGCAAGCGCAACAAAGTTCACCCCAGCCCCAAAAAGACATTCTTAATCGCGGAGAGGGTGACAAGAAGGAAGGCGGCATGGAGCATAATAGACCTCTACCAAGAATATGGACTCCCCTCACCAAAACGCCTTCGCAAGTGTTAAGCACAGAGAATGTCCAGTTTAAAAGCCCCAGGCCATTACTCCATAAAGGACCACCAAACAGTGGCAAATATTGTGAGTTTCACAAATCCACAGGGCACAACACCGATGCATGCCACCATTTGAAGGATGCGATCGAAAAAGATGTGAAATCAGGTAAGTTGGCTCACCTAGTAAAAAACCCAAGACCAGAAAACGAGCAACCAGACGGAGCCTCGGCCAGTAAAAAATTCAAAAGAATCTGTGTAGCCGAAGGAGGAAGGCAAGGGCAAAGATCGAGGAAGAGAAGCGCGCAAATCCAAGGGGATTGGCGCGAGCAATAAGTAATCTTTCCAAGAATCAGAGGAGGCCCGTCTAGCAGCAGTCCTCTAGTCATCACTGCACACATCGCTCATTATGAGGTGTCAAGAGTCCTGGTGGACACTGGTAGTGAGTCAGACATCATGTATGAGCAATGTTTCAGGAAGTTGGATCCAGAAGACCAAGCAAGGCTCGAAGTTGTGAGTGCACCAATCTCAGGTGTCTCAAATGAAATTATTCACCCCCTAGGTCAGATACAATTCGAACTAACTATGGGGGATGAGAAGCACAAGCGAGCTGAAATTGTCAACTTCCTGGTCTTGCCCACCACTTCATGCCATAGTATGATCTTGGGTAGAGGAACGATTGCCCAATTCAACGCCATACCGTCACCAGCGCATGGCGCGTTGGGGTTCCCAACACCAACGGGAGTAACATTTGTGTATCGAGATCATTTATGCGCAGTAACAAGTATACCTCGAGAAGGGAGAATGAAGCTTCCAGTGGCAGACAACGCGCCAGAGGAATGGATTCTCAACCCAAAATTTCCAGAACAAACAATCACAATCGGAGCTACGATATCAGATGACACAAGGGTGAGAATGAAAAGATTGCTCACAACGTATACGTCAGTCTTCGCATGGCAATATTCTGATATGACTGGGGTTCCGCGAGACCTGGCGCAACACTCTCTCAACACATTCAAGTCTGTAGAGCCAATTGCTCAAAAGAAAAGAGTCATAGGAGACGAGAAGGCAAAGGCCATGAATGAGCAAGTAGAAGATCTATTGCGCGCGAATATCATTCGCCCAATACGATACCAAACATGGGTAGCCAATCCTGTGATGGTAAAGAAGAGCAATGGGTCATGGAGAATGTGCATTGATTTCAAGGACCTCAACAAAGCGTGTCCAAAAGATTGTTACCCCCTCCCAAACATTGACGCGAAGGTGGACTCTGTGGCGCCATTTAAGCTCAAATGCTTCCTGGATGCCTATAAGGGCTATCACCAAATTCAAATGGCACAACAGGATGAAGACAAGTCTGCTTTCAGAACTGACAAGGGTGTTTTCTGTTACACAAAAATTCCCTTTGGTTTGAAGAATGCAGGAGCCACTTACCAGAGACTCATGGACCCAGTTTTCAACGAGCAAATTGGAAAAAACTTAGAAGTCTACGTGGATGATTTGGTGATTAAAAGCAGGGAGGAAAAACAAATGCTCAAAGACATCGAAGAAACCCTTCGGCGCCTAAAGGAAGTAAACATGAAGCTCAACCCGAGCAAGTGCACATTCGGCGTGGAAGAAGGGAAATTTCTCGGCGTAATGGTCACCAAGGATGGTTTCAAGGTGAACCTAGAGAAGGTGGAGGCTATCCTCGACATGCCCTCACCATCCACCATGAAGGAAGTTCAAAAGTTGAATGGTAGATTGGTATCAATTAACAGGTTCCTAGCGAACCATGCAAGCAAATCTACCCCATTCATTAACACATTGAGAAATTGCTTAAAGAAAAGCCAATTCAAGTGGACGCCTGAGGCCGAGCAAGCTTTCAGTGAGATAAAAGAATGTCTGATAAATCTGCCTGCGCTCACAGCTCCACTACCTGGTGAAACTCTAACGTTGTACCTGTCAGCAGGAGAGCGCGCCGTTGGCGCAGTGTTGTTGGTGGATCGCAAGGGAATCCAAACACCAATCTATTATGTAAGTCGGGTGCTGACAGATCCTGAGACGCGCTACACCATCATAGAAAAGTTAGTTTTATCACTAACGCATGTGTCGCGCAAGCTTCACAGATACTTCAATGGTCATCCTATTGAAGTCCTGACTGATTACAACATCCAGCAAGTCTTGCGACGTCCTGCGCTCTCAGGAAGGCTGACAAAATGGGCGCTGGAATTAGGGGAGCACACGATCACCTATAAGCCTCGTCCAGCAATAAAGGGACAAGTCTTAGCTGATTTCATCGCAGAAATCCCTAAAGGAAAAGTCAAAGAGGCTCAGCGCGAAGTAGACCCTGCGCAAGCCAATAATGAAGAAAACGTTTGGAGATTATTCACTGATGGAGCTTCAAACAACGAAGGGTCTGGCGCAGGCCTCAAACTGGTGGATCCAGAAAATCATGAGTATACCTACGCAATCAGGTTGGATTTCAAGAGCACCAACAATGAAGCTGAGTATGAAGCCCTGCTGGCTGGTTTGCGCATCGCGCGCAAGTTCGGAGTCAAAAAGCTAGAGGCTCATGTAGACTCATACTTGGTAGCAGCACAAGTCAATGGCCTTTATGATGCCAAGGAGAACACCATGCCTCTGTATCTAGAGCAGGCGAAGAAACTCACCGAACAATTTGACTTTTTCAGAATCATACACATTTCGCGCAGCGAAAATAAGTCTGCCGACGCGCTGAGCAAGATGGCATCAACCAGCTTCGATCATTTTGGCAAAGATGTCAGGGTGGAAGTAATGAGCAACCCGTCGGTGGGAGCGAAGTCTGTCCTTGTAATTCATACAACATCTTCATCATGGATAACTCCAATAATGGAATTCTTGAAGGAAGGAAAGGTACCAGACGATCGCGCACAGGCGAGGAAAATAAGACACAAGTCGCAGAACTACGAACTGCTTGATGGTACGTTATATCGACGCTCTTATCTTGGACCGCTCATGAAATGCCTAGACGTTGAGGAAGCAAGCTATGTGATCAGAGAGATACACGAAGGAATCTGTGGAATACATGCTGGCCCGCGCATGGTGGTTGCCAAGGCAATGAACGCAGGTTACTATTGGCCAGGCATGTACTTGGACGCGTTAAAAGAGATCCAAAAATGCAAAGCGTGTCAGAGTTATGCGCCAAACACCATGCAGCCAAAGAACAACTTGATTCCGGTGACCTCTGCATGGCCTTTCCACAAGTGGGCAATCGATATTGTGGGTCCCTTACCACAAGCGCCAGGACGATTAAAGTTTTTGGTAGTGGCAGTAGACTATTTCACAAAATGGGTTGAAGCCAAGCCACTAGCAAAAATCACAGCCGAGGCAATGAAGCAATTTATTTGGAGACACATCGTATGCCGTTTTGGCCTGCCCATGGAAATTGTGAGCGACAATGGCAAACAATTCACTGACAGGAAGATATCCAGTTGGCTCAAGGAATTGCGCATCAACCAGGTCTTCACTTCAGTATATCACCCTCAAGGGAATGGCCAAGTGGAGCGCGCGAACCAAAGCTTGCTGAATGGGCATAAGAAAAGGTTGGAGGGAGAGTCTCATGCATGGGTCGAGGAGTTACCCAATGTCCTGTGGGCGCACAGGACATTAAGCAAAACCAGCAATGGCGAGTCCCCGTTTAGCCTAACCTATGGAACGGAGGCTATGATTCCAGCAGGGATTGGATGCCCATCCTATAGAGTGCTCATGATGAGTAAGACGGATAACGAGCTCGAAAGGAGGTTGGATCTCAATTTACTTGAAGGGCGCAGAGAGGCGGCTATCATCAGTGAAGCCAAATACAAGAAAAAACTAGAAAAATATTACAATCAGCGCGTAAAAGAATGCCACTTCAAGAAGAATGATTTTGTCCTTCGGAACAATGAAACTAGTCGCGCAATACCCCCGAGAAAGATGTCTCCCAACTGGGAGGGACCTTATCAAGTCTCGGAAGAATTGGGAAAAGGCGCATACGCTTTAAAAGATTTAAATGGAAAGAAGATCCCGCGCACATGGAACGCAGCACAACTCAGAAAATGTTTCATGTAAAAGTCGTTAAGTTTGTAATCAAGGCTTTTTAAGCCATTATGAATAATGATACGCGCTATTTTTTTTTAATATGCGTTCTATTACCTTTTGCATACATGTTTCACACTTCCCTTTATTAATTTTGAGCAATATGACAACATTGTATTGACATCAAACTAAAAATAAAACGAAGTAAAACATACATGCGCGAGCTTCAAGCTCAAACGCGTTAACGAGTTTTAACTCTAAAACGTCAGGGCCCTAGCCCAATAATATGAGCCTTAGCTCAGGGCCTTAGCCCAATAATATGAGCCTTAGCTCAAATTACTCATAGCATCCATCCTACGTATTGCGCAGCTGGACCATAAAAATACCTAAGCACAGCTAAGGCAAAGCACATGCCAAAGCATAGTTAAGGTCTCAGGTCGAGGTCGCGCATGGGATTATAATGGATATCAGAGTAACACATACTGACACGTAAAGGCTAAAAAACTCATAATTCTCTATAATAAATGCGCGATAACGTCGCGCAAAAGAGGAATAATGAAATGCCAAGGCACGTGTCAGCATATTCAAAATATCGCAAAATAACTTGAAATATGACAACTGTTAAGGATTAAGTAAAAATAATTTCCTTACAACCTTGTTCAAGTTTTAATGTGTAAACATACGTTATATTCAACAAGCACACGCATGCAATATACAGAGATGAATTGGGAATGCGCAAGATGCGAATAAGGGAAAAACAAAATTTCATTCCAAAACATAGAAGTTTACAAATTTACAAATGATGAGGTAAAAACTACAAACACAAAAAAAAAAAAAAAACAAGAAGGGTTTTTCAAGTCTCTATATCAATATCAGCCTCTTCATCGTCCTCATCATTACTTCCTCCCTCAGCATCTAGCGCAGCTCGCTCCTCGTCATCTCCAAACTTACCATAATCAAGCTGTTCGTCTTGAATGCAGTCGTCTTCGATCACGATAGTGTCAGGAGTAGGCTCTTTGGCCACGCCAGAGCCGCTGGCAGAGGTAGCATTGCCCGCGCCATCATCACTGCCACCAGTCCCTTCACATTCATCAAGTAATTTCTTTAACGCGCCAAGATCGGGCTGGTCAGCAAGCGCGGCTATCTGCAAGTCACAAGGAACAGTATGAGTACAAAAGATTATGAAAATAAGTCAAGTAAACTCATTAAGGTTAAAATACCTGCTCAAGGATGGGAATTGGAGTATTCAAGTACTTCTCCCCCACCTCAGCCATGTCAGCGCAGACAACGTCGAGCTGATAAGGGTAGTCGGATGGATTCTTCTTTAGCATGCCATATTCATAACCATCCTTAAACCCTTCAGCCCGACCCACCAAGCGCGACGCTGCATTACAATCCATCACAAGGGTCTGAAACTCGTCTGAGTATTTCATCGCATAAGCGCAACGAGTCTCACCCTGCGAAATTAGCCATTGACGGTCCTGCGCGAGGGAAGAAACAGACGTCTCAAGAGCAGGAATCTGAGAGTTTAACAACTCAACAGTTTCCTTGGCTTGTTTTAGTTCTTCTTTGTCAGACGCTGCCGCCGCCAAGGCTTCATTCTTTTCCGCTCGCGCAACGTCGAGCTCTTTCTTCAGGCGCGCAACCTCACTCTCCAATAAAGATTTGTTAGTATTAGCCTGCTCAATAGTTCGGTCACGCGCCTCTGCTTCCAACTCCAAGTCACGCGCTCGACGCGCGTACTTGGCCGCATCTGCCTCTGCCGCTTGCAGCTTCTCCCGCGCAGCTTGCAGCTCAAGCCCGCGCTTCACAAAAGCAGCGTTGGCACTTGCCCGGTTCTCGCTAAGTTCTCCTTGGAGTTTCTCAGCCCTCTCTCGGGCATCAGAAAGATTCCAAGCAGAAACCTTAGCCTCTTGCTTGGCCTCCACAAGGGCATCACGCACTTTTATATAATCATTACGAAGCTCTTGGGAGGCAGCAAAGAACGCAGGCCCAGCAAAAAGGTGGTCATTAAGCAAGTCCACGCGAGCGCGGTCCTCTTGAAACCTCCTTTCAGCCGGAGGAACAGAGTGAGCCCAGAAGTCTTCACATACGCCCATGGATTGGAATGAGCTCTCTTCAGTGATATTCCAGCTCGGGCGGTATATGTGATCGGCTTCCTGCAAACACAAAGCAACGCAAAGAAACGTTTTAGTTATCTAACCACTAATTTGGAAGTCTGCACAGCGGAGCAAAACAAACTTATACCTGCGGAGAACCGGCAGAAAGGTTAGCGCCAGCTGGTGAGCTCCTGCCTGCCCCACGAGAAGAAGGCTGCGCCACGAAATCTCGTGGCGCTATAGGGCTTGCGCGGCCACCATCAGAACCTTCATAATTAACCTCCTCATCATCCTCTAGAACAGGTCTCTTCTCCTGCGACTTGGAAGAATCAAAAATAGTCTCGCGAGGGCTGCGCGCAGGAGGAGGTGAGGGAGTTCTTGACGCTGTTAGATCAGCGCGTAAAATAGTCTCCTGCTCCTTGGTGATCCCAATGAGAGGAGATTCAGTACTTGTTGGAGCAGGAGCAGAACTAACAGCGCCAGCGCTTGCAGTGCCACCAGCAGCTTGTGTGCCAGCTATAATTCCTATGAAAAACCAACAAGGAGAAATGATTCATGACTTGAACTAAAAGAAAAAATCAGACAATCAAAGCGCAATAAATACCTTGGCGCACTGCAGTCCGCGAATTAAGCATCGCCATGAAGTCCATTTTCCCTCTTTTCAAGGGTAAAACAGGGGACTTCAAAACAACCTTCGGCGTAGCCTCGGCACCTTGCTGCGCCTGAGGTTGAGCCACCAACGTTGCCGGCTCTACACACATTTGAGTGAACAAAGCTTCATTAATAACTCTATCGGAATCACGCTCATAAAACCACAAAATATAAACAAAGTATACATGTGGGAGAAGACGAAGCAGCAGGCGCAGCGCCGCTTCCCTTGTCTGCCGCGCGAAGAGATAAGGTGGCAGCACCATACCTCGTGTGGACTGGAGGATTGCCCACACCTCGAGGCAAAGAAGACGAGGAAAACTTGGATGTAAAACCCTTGGTTTTCTCAAGTCCCTTCGCTCCTAGGAAGATTCTGGGCAACAGAGGCATCACCCTTTTTCTGTTTTTTACTGGCCCCTGCGCTAGTTTTGCCTTTAGCCTTGCGCTTGAGTTGTGGCGCTTCAGCTTCTTCCTCCTCCACTTCCTCTTCCACAAGCTCCAACTCATAATTCTCGAGCGCATCTACAATACGCGCAACAGAAATGTTAAAACCAAATTTGGTATTCTAAGGGCCTAAGCACAAATACAAAGGCTTACCAGGCGCATCGCTGTCAAAGCAAAATTCGAAATCGACAGGGATGAACATATCATCGAAGCGATCAGGGAAAGCAACTTCCCCAGCGCTCAGCGCGACAGAGCCACCTTCTGTATGCTCGTCATAGGCGGCGTGGACGTATTCCTTGCTTTCTGCATAAAACATGACAAGTGATATCAGCAAAACGAATTATACTCGCGCAGAATTAATGCAATGAACAAACAACCCACCTAAGCCATCAACATGGATGACAAGCTCAGTCGCGCTGTCAGTCCACCTCTTGCTCATACCAACCCCCACCAGCGCTTCCTCGCAAATACTCTTGGCGGGGGATGGTTCAGCAGATAACTTCTTAACCCATGTGCCTGTTGGGTTCTTAAGAACATTGTCATCCGCGGGCGCAGAAGTGATCGCGCGCATAGTCATGCGAATTGGGATAACACCAGCCTTGGTATAAAAAAATTTTTCAGCCCAGTCATGAAGGCTTTTGAAGGAAACAGTGCAGCACTTAACCTTCTGACTGCGCGGTGTGAATGAGAACCAAGAATCTTGGATTTTCGGTTTATAAAAATACTGAAAGCGCCGAGGGGTGGGCTCCTCGCGTTGAGCTTTGCACATAAACTCAAAATGAGTCATGCGCACTAATCCACAGGGATGAACTTGGGATATGTGAATCCCATAAAACTGAAGGAGCGCACCTATAAACCTTGTCATCGGAAGACGAAGGTTG
Organism: Bidens hawaiensis; assembly: GCF_021521415.1. Taxonomy (NCBI): domain Eukaryota; kingdom Viridiplantae; phylum Streptophyta; class Magnoliopsida; order Asterales; family Asteraceae; genus Bidens; species Bidens hawaiensis. The sequence continues at coordinate 76,538 of NW_027491578.1, read as the reverse complement.
CAGTGAGTAAAAAAATGAGAATATAGAGAGATGTAGCCGGCAGGAGGATCCGCCGCCGTCTGCCCGGCTGCCGGGAGCAGACAACCATACGCAGGGAGAAGACCCTGAGAAGAAATGAGACTATCAAGATCAGATTGTTTCAGCTTGCAGGGAATCTCATCCCATCTCTTCACTGCCTTGTTTTTCCCTCCCTCCTCCGACGAGGCCTCAGCAACCCGTTTACCCTTGCCGGTCTTCTTCAAAGTAGACATAACCACAGATTTGACACGGTGTTTGCTAGGGGAAATTGTGGTGTCTGGGTTATCAGACATACAATTGCGAACCAAACAATATGCTTACTTTAAGCACGGAAATCTGGAAGCAAAGATAAAGGCTCTTAATCGGAATGTAAATTGAAGAAGCAAAAGCTCTGAAAATGACAATAGAGATGAAGAAAAAACCGTTCAAAAGGTTTGGTTTTATAGGCCCAGGGGAGAGAAAGAGAAACAAGTAATAATCACATCTACGCTCACGCGCCCCCACTCGCAGTCGTAGGCCAACATAAGCGCGACACGTGTTCCTGACACTGTATGAGGAGACGTGAAAGGCCACTGTAGCACCTCGAGCACACGAAAAGCCTGACACATAACGTCTCCATCTCTGATGCATGTCAATACCAACCAACCACATGCACTGACGATTCGTTTTAACGTAAGGGATAGAATTTCGCGCAACGGGCGTACAAAAAAAAAAAAAACAAGCCCTATTAAAAAAGCAAACTATTAAGTTTAATATCTATCTTACCTCGCTCGGGCAAGACAAGACACACATTACACTGGGGGGGCTTGAAGAGGTATGCACCCGCCTTAACATCGAGCGGGGCGGGTCAACCCACAAGATATAGACAAGTGGCTTGAAATCAGGATGTCATGAAGACACAAAGCCAAAACCTATGCGCGTGGCGCATATCACATATGCTCACGCATCACACATGCTCACGCATATCACATATGCTCGTGCATATCACATCTGCGTGTGGCGCATATCACATATGCTCACGCATATCACATATGCTCACGCATCACACATGCTCACGCATATCACATATGCTCGTGCATATCACATCTGCGCGTGGCGCATATCACATATGCTCACGCATATCACATATGCTCACGCATCACATATGCTCACGCATATCACATCTGCGCATAAAACATCTGCGCGTGAGAATAAAGAGAAGACCTTGCGCATCCCCAGGATAGGCGCATATCACATGCACACAACCAATCACGTCCTTATCCAAATCAGGATAAGGACAACCATGACTGTGCCCATCAGACAACCTTCCAGAAGGTATCTTTTAAGGAATAAAGAATGTGCTGATGTTGACAGCTGCCAATGAAGGGTGGACAACTCAGCAAAGCCCATGTGCCACCACGTGATAGCACATGGGTCAGGTGAAATACCTTGGTCAGAGAATAATCAATGAAAAAGCACCAGGTGTCCTAAGTACACGTGGCGCGAAGCAATAGGAGGAGGCCAAAAAGGCCCTAATTGGGTCTGAGCCCAATCATTGGAAACCCTAATACTATAAATACCACACCACCTCCACAGGTGGAAGGAGGCAAGAAAATATATTCTAAGTCCTTACTCATTTTCACATTCTTATTATCTTCTCCTACAATATCTTATTCTCACACCGGAGGGTTACCCCAAAGAGGACCCCTCTGTCCCTTTCTGAGGGGTAAGTTCACGGTGCTGCTCGTTTTGTAGGTGGAAGGACTCATATTCCGGAAAACCATCGGTGATATAGCACACTCATACCCGAGGAACGTTGATCGTATACAAGTAAGTCGATCCACGCTTCTTCAATATCATACACGCTTTAAACAACTTAAGAATATATTCTAAGTTAATAATAAACCGGGCATATATCCAAATGTCTCAATTGCGTAACTTGTGTGAATTAGATACGGAATCCCAAGTACAATATCATAAGTGGAATGTTTAACTTTTTGAGTTACATAATTTTTAGTCGAATATAAGATGATAGGACGTGCACAATAGATTCTCTAAAAAAGGTGGAATAGATGCCAATGACCTCCCAAATCCACTCATTTAGAATAAAACCAATGGTGGTTTGGATATAATACGGTATAGCAATGACCATAAAGGAACAACTTAGTCAAATGGTTTTGAGACTTCCGTTTAAAATACTTAACCCTCTAAAGATAGGCATACCATTAAAGCACTATATATAAAGTACATGTAGCAATAAAAACTCAAAATGATCTACAGTTCTATTATAGAACTGTTATACACTATGAGTCAAACCCACAAGGCTAAATACACTTAACCTACTAACAATATTGTCCAACACATCACCTAACACTCAAACAATAATACAAATTTATGAATATATCACTAATCACATCAAATACAACAGTGATTAAACGATAAGCGAGTTCTAATATTTAATTAGGCGTCGAGCAAAGGAATATTATAGACCCCGTTTATATATACAAGCAATCGAGGTCAAATACAAGAAACCGAGTTTATTTATCAATTGATAATATCATTTTGTTAGGAAGTGGAATTATAATTGCTAGAACATTATGTGCTAATATAGTTGTAATATATTTTTCTTCATAAGAAAATTTTGTTTTGAGATCTTGGATTGAAGAGGTGCTAGCTAGTGGCCTTGATGGAATTATCATGTCCACTTATATGCTAATACAATTGTAATATATTTTATTTCATGTGACAATTTTGTTTTGAGATCTTGGATTGAAGAGGTGCTAGCTAGTGGGCTTGATGGACTTTGATCTGGATCATTGGGCTTGGCTGTTTAGGAGGCTTAGAGCTGATGGGCCAGCTTAGTGCTGATAAGTGATGAGCAGAGCAGTATGGAGCTGACAAAGTTCAGTCATTATATATAGGATCTTGGATCGAAATATGTTCTCTCTCAAAGTTGATCATCTCCAAATTAGGCAAATGTGTAAGCATATCTTTTAACATAGTATGGGAATGCTTAGGAATTTGCAACATCAATTTTTTTGGGTCGGAAATGCGTAAGAAAAAGTTTTCCATGAGGTATTTTCCGCCATTTTTTTTGTTGAAACTTCATCAGAAACTACAGTTTCCTACGATTTCTGACGAAAATATGTGTAGGGCAACACAGTTTGTTTAAGGTGCATTGGTATTTTTGTTTTTAATGCTTTGATGTAAAAGTTGGTGTTTAAAGAATAGCCCCGTCATATTTTCGCTCTAGTGCCTCTAGAGTCTAGAACACAAGAAACTATTATATTCCCTATTATGATCAGAAGATAGGGTCTGTGCAACTGTGCTTGCATCCTCATTCACTTCAAAAACCTCAATACTATTAATGGTGAACGACCCTTCTTTCTCAACTATGTTACTGACATCTTTAGGACTAGGAGTGTAAGTTGGAATGCTGAACGAATCCAATTTATCTTCTTATATAAGTCCCTGTTTCAACAACTTAAGATTAACTAAAGTAGTTAATTTTAAGTTTATTTCATAGAGAATGTCCTATTAAAACCATATCATTTAGAGAAGTGGCTAAGAGGTCCCATAGGTAACAACATTCCTAGCCACATGGATCGTCACCTTGCTTCCTTAGCATTGTCAAACCATATGCCCGTCGCTCAACATCTCCTCCACGGGACACTCCAGAAATGTGAAAAAGTTACTTTCAAATTGATCACGGTACACTTTTATCACACTCATGGGGCTTGTTGTTGACATGCATATATTCCCTTTGTTTGCATTTATCATTTTAGGAGCCTGTATTAATATTTGTTCCACCATAAGTTTATTCTCATATGTATTGATAGTGAAGTTTATTATCTATTATTATGGTTATTATCATATGATTTATCATTGATCTAAGTTTGTTTGTTAGTCATTATTTTATTTTTAATTTGAATACTAGGATTAGTGATTGAAGTTAATCATGATCATTAATTGGTTAGTTTTATCATTTTCATTTTTATTAGGAAAATTGGTTTTTAATGATCCCAACTATTATATTTTTGCCGGCGTCGGTCCCAACTATCATTTTGGCTGGCAACGGTCCTAACTTTCACATACGTTGATTCAACCAGTCCGTGACTAACAAAGTACTAACTCCGTTAGGTAAAAGCTGATGTGTCGTCCTAGTTGTCAAAATCAGATGACATGGGTATCGTTAATCAGTCTGTAACAGCCTAAAAACTGATTTTTCTAAGAAATTTGACGGTTGGTTCTTACGGTGTCCTCTACTGACTCTTGATGGCTTATTTTCTAATTTTTGCGATTCGAACCTTCTAAAATTAAGTTGATATGCTATATATGATATTCCAATATTATTTTTGATTTTTCGAGGTCATTTTGTCATGTTTATGATTTTATCCGTTTCTAAGTCGTCACCCGGTGTCATTCTTACGCAGTGCTCACTACGCGACAAATTTCAGCTTTTTCAAGCTTTATATTTTAAAACTCATATAAAAACAATAAATTTTGGACAAAAATAATTTTTAATTATAGTTATTTTATTAATTACTATTTAATCACGGTTACGGTAATTACCAGATCGATGGTCGTCACATTCTCCCATCCTTTTAGAAATTTCATCTCGAAATTTAGGATGAGATACTGGTTTAAGAATCTACGGGAAAAAGGTGAGGGTATTTACGCTTCATTTGATCCTGACGTTCCCACGTGAACTCGGGACCAAGTCCAGAATTCGAGCGCACTTTCACCAACTTAATCTTATTACGCCTTAATTTTTGGATTTTCCAATCCATAACCTCAACAGGTTCTTCCACAAATCGAAGCTCATCATCGATTCGGATGTCCTCAACGAGAACAATTAGCGATTCGTCAGAAAGGCATTTCTTCAGGTTTGATACGTGGAACACGTCGTGTATTCCACGAAGTTCTGAAGGTAGCTCTAGTCGGTAGGCTACTGGCCCTATACGTTGAATAATCTTGAATGGTCCAACGAATCGAGGGCTTAGCTTGCCTCTTTTTCCGAATCTGATTATTCCTTTCCAAGGTGAAACCTTTAACAACACTCGATCTCCTACTTGGAATTCCAAATGTCTCCTGCGGTTATCAGCATAACTCTTTTGTCTATCGGCTGCAACTTTTAACCTGTCCTTAATCTGAAAGACCCTATCGGTGGTGTCTTGGATAATTTCAGGTCCTGTAAGCTGTTTCTCTCCGACTTCTGCCCAACAGAGAGGAGATCGACACTTCCTCCCATACAAAGCTTCAAACGGTGCATCTTGAATACTGGAGTGATAACTGTTATTATAGGAAAACTCAGCTAGAAGCAGATGAGTGTCCCAACTTTTTCCAAAATCGATGACACAAGCTCGCAACATGTCCTACAATGTTTGGATGGTTCTTTCGCTTTGACCATCTGTCTGAGGATGATATGCGGTGCTCATGTCCAAGCGAGTTCCTAAAGACTCATGGAGAGATTACCAAAAATGAGAAACAAAACGACCATCCCTGTCGAAAATAATTGAGACAGGTATGCCATACTTGGCTACAATCTCTTTTAGATAAATCTGGGTTAATTTCTCCATTCTGTCCTTTTCTCGGATGGGTATAAAATGAGCAGATTTGGTCAATCTGTCTACTATTACCCAGATGGCATCATGGTTCCGAGGCGTAACTGGCAGCTTGGTTATGAAATCCATGGTAATATTATCTCATTTCCACTGTGGGATCTCTGGTTGCTACAAGAGTCCAGGTGGCTTCCTATGCTCGGCTTTTACTTTGGAGCATGTCAGACACTTACTGACATAAACGGCTATGTCTCCTTTCAAATTGGGCCACCAATAATGCTCTTGGAGATCCTTGTACATCTTAGTTGATCCTGGGTGGATTGAATATCTAGACTTATGTGCTTCGTCTAGAACAAGTCTACGCAGATTTCCAAAGTGTGGTACCTAAACTCGATCAATTAGGTATAATGCTCCGCCGGACTTTTCTATGAGTTCAGTTTTGAGTCCTCGCAACTTCTCATACTTCAAATTCCTTGGCTTTAAAGCTTCACGTTGTGCATCATGGATTTGAGTAGTGAGACTCGTCTGAATGGTTAGTCCTAATGCGCGAACACGCAAAGGCTTTTCTCTCTCCTTTCTACTCAATACGTCAGGCACAACATTCGCTTTACCTAAGTGGTAGCGAATGTCACAGTCGTAATCTTTGAGTACTTCTACCCATCTACGTTGCCTCATATTTAACTCCTTCTGATCAAAGATATGTTGAAGACTCTTGTGATCAGTAAATATCGTATATTTAGTTCCATACAGATAATGTCTCCAAATCTTAAGAGCAAACACAACAGCTCCCAATTCCAAATCGTGTGTCGCGTAATTCTTTTCATGTACCTTGAGTTGCCTTGATGCGTATGCTATCACCTTGTCTCGTTGCATAAGCACACAACCAAGACCTAAGCGAGACGCATCACAATATACTACAAATCCATCAGTTCCTTCTGGTAAGGACAAGATAGGTGCGCTACACAACTTCTGTTTTAAAATCTGAAAAGCTTCTTTTTGATCTTCGGTCCATTCTTATTTCCTTTCATTCTGGGTTAATAGCGTCAAAGGTTGAGCTATTTTGGAGAAATTCTCGATGAAACTCCGGTAATACCCAGCAAGACCTAAAAATTGTCGCACTTCCGTAGGTGACTTGGGTGTCTCCCAGTTTCTGATTGCTTCAAATTTTTAGGGGTCTACGTGTATACCTTGCTCGTTAATCACGTGTCCAAGGAAACGTACTTCTCTCAACCAGAACTCACACTTTTAGAATTTTGCATACAACTTCTCATCTCGAAGCAACTCCAAAATTTGCTTTAAATGCTGCTTGTGATCCTCTTTGGTTCGTGAATAGATGAGTATATCGTCGATTAATACTATCACGAATTTATCCAAATATGGCTTACAAACTCTATTCATGAGGTCCATAAATGCGGCGGGGGAATTTATTAGACCGAAAGGCATGACTAAGAATTCGTAATGGCCATAGCAGGTCCTGAACGCGGTTTTGTGAACGTCCGCATCAGCAACTCGCAACTGGTGATATCCAGATCGCAGATCTATATTTGAGTAATAACTGGATCCTTGCAATTGATCAAACAAATCATCAATCCTCGGTAAGGGGTACCGATTCTTAATGGTCAGTTTGTTCAATTCGCGGTAATCTATACACATCCTGAACGAGCCGTCTTTCTTTTTCACAAAAAGAACTGGTGCTCCCCACGGAAATAGCTCGGTCTGATGAATCCTTTATCTAGCAATTCTTGAATTTGATTTGCCATTTCCTGCATTTCTGAGGGTGCCAATCTATATGGAGATCGGGCTACCGGTGCAGCATCCTGAACCAGATCGATTCTGAATTCAATTTGCCTTGGTGGGGGTAAACCCAGTAAATCCTCAGGAAATACTTCAGGAAACTCTCTTACCTACAGGAATATCTTCAATCTTCGGCTCTTCTGCCTTTATATATACCACGTTTACGAGATACGTTGGATAACCCTTGCGTAGCATCTTACGCGTCTTCATAATACTGGTAAGCTTTGAATCTGGATTCCCTCGCTCACCTTGCACAACTAGGGTTTCACCACTGGGGAGTGGTAACCGAATTTGCTTTTCCTAACAGATAACCTCAGCTTGGTTTTTGGATAGCCAGTCCATTCCCACAAATACATCAAAACTGCCTAAATCAACGGGTAACAGGTCGATATCGAACGGATGGTTTTCTAAAAGGAGATTACAGTTCGGTACTACTTCACCAGTTTCAATTAATTTCCCATTAGCTAGTTCAATGGAATATTTGGTATCTAGTTTTCTGGACTCTATACCAAGGAGGGGCTCAAATTGCTTGGAAACAAAACTTAGATCGGCTCCGGTGTCGAATAGTACGTAAGCGTAGTTGTTATTAATAAGAAACATACCAGTGACAACTGAGAAATCCTTCTTAGCTTTCTTCGCATTCAACTCGAAGGCTCTTCCTTTAACATTCTGGTTCCTAATCTTCGGGCAGTCCTTCCGGAAATGTCCCATACTTCCACATTCAAAACACCCGTTGTTCGGCTTCCCTGAGCCGGTCGATGGGTCCTTGCTGAAACAGAACTGAGTCTGATGTCCGAAATGATTGCACTTGAGGCATTTCCAACATTCACCGATGTGACTCCTTCCACACCTGTTGCACTGAGTCGCCTAACTCGCGTTTCCGCTTGAGTTAGCTGCGAACATTCTTCCGGTATTCTGTCTCTTCCAGAATTGTCCTCCTGAGTTATCGTTCCACTTTCTCTTTTGCTCGGCCGATTTCGGAGTTGCTCCAGAATCCTTCTTTTCTGGGGCAGCATCTGCTGTTTTCTTACTCGTAATTTTCAACGTTTCCATACGCACGACATCATCAGTTAGGGTTTTCGCCAATTCTCTGGCAGACTGAATTGTGGATGGCTTCGAGGAAGTAACCATTCCTCGAATCTCAGGTGCCAAACCCCAAAGATATCTCTCGATCCGAACGTATTCCGGCGTGACTAATCGTGGCACTAGCCTTGCCAGCGCGTTGAACCGGGAGGTATATGTGCTGATATCCGCACCTTCCATTTTTTCAGTGTCTAGAACTCATATTCAATCTTTTGTAGTTCATTCCTAGGACAGTACTCCTCCAGCAACAATTCTTTTAGTTCATCCCATGTCAAACGGTAAGTCGCATCCTCGCCCATATTTTGATCAAAGAGTTCCACCATTCTAAAGCTTCATCCTCAAACGAAGATACTCCATACATGACTCGTTGTGCGGGGGTACAATCACTAATCTTCATAACCGACTCCATCTTTTCTATCCATCTTATGATCTCGAGTGGTCCTTCGGCCCCGGTAAAAGGTCTGGGCTTACACCCTTGAAAAGTTTTATAAGTGCACCCGAGCACTATGTTCCCTGTTTTTAACATAGTTTGCTAATAATTATTACCGATTATTAAAGGTTACTAGTTAAAAAAATTTCTCGTTGGAATATTTATAAAACTTTTATTCCCTTTTATTTAAAACAAATATGTATACCGCTTGGAATTCCGGCTCCAATACCGTTTTGGGCATTTCGGTCCGCGTTTCGGTTCACATTTTGTTGTTCGAGTGCCGTATTGATGCGTTGAGCGATCAATTGGTCCAACACCTCTTGAGATGATGGTAGATTAGGGGCGGCTCTTCTTGGTGCCATAATTCTTTCATTTCATAAAAGAAACGGTTAGTTGGCAATTTTTAAACAAACAACCATAATTATACTTAAACAACCATTAACTTCATAACATTAGGAGGGGAAACCTATAATCATCCCAAAATACAACAAAATTGGTGTAATACATACTACACCCTAATAGTTTGGTTTCCCACCATTACAACAAACACAAAAGGTCCAAACGATCATGACAACATACATATTAAAATAAACAAACAAGACAAGATAGGTCAATGAAGACCCATAAGATAGTGAACACTAGACTCCACCGCTCCTAGCCTAGCCTCCAGTCCACCGATCCTATTCTCCATATACTTCATGTGACGGTCAAGAGTGTGCAAAAACTTAGACAAAAGGTCAAAAGTCCAGTTTAACACCACGTAAGGCGAAGCTTAACACAACATAAGGCGGACTGGAGGCTTATCGATACTCTTACATTCCATCGCCGCGAGGCGAAGCTTAACACCACATAAGGCGGAATCCTGCATAGCCAACATCTCGCTATGCTGATCCAACTTCTCATCCACAGTCAGGATATTCTCCCACGCAAACCCTGGTTCGACGGGGGGTGGGGGTGGTGCTTCAAACACGGGTGGAATGTAAGCGTGGTCATTTCCCTCGTACTCGTAACGGGCTCGTTTCCTAGAGCTTTCTCCCACGAGAGTCTCATGGAAAACAGGCTCGTGATGTGCCGGGGGAAAGTCTGGCAGTGGTACGATCGGAGGCGTTGGTTCCCCTTCAGTTCCACTTTCCGAGTCATGGATAATGATGGGCTGCTATGACGACATCTGAAATACGTAACCAATTCGCAGTGATCGTTAGTAATAATAAATAAATATATCCATATAAACGAATAAATATACACACATTTTTGTTTACTTACACTTTTACCTTATTTTGCGAGGCGAGAACGAGCGCGTGTTTGAATATTCGGTTATAGTTTAGAAACTTGTCACATTTCTAATTCACTATAACGATCGGCTCTGATACCAACTTCTGTCACACCCCGAAAACCATAATGACGATCAACGGAAGACTTAGGTTAAGCCTTTCGGGATGTGGCAGACGCCGTTAGCCAATCACATTACAACACAATTTATTTATATTAAAATAACACTTTTATTTAAAATATCAGAGTCTTGCGTGTCTAAAGACACGGATAATGTTATTAAAAACATTAATATATTACAAACAACATATTATTCAAACACCGACACTTCGTTCATGCTCCCTCCTCGCGAAATCCTCATTTGCCTGAAAAGCATATTAAAATAATTTTGTCAACACGAATGTTGGTGAGTTTCTCGATAAAAACGGTTTTCGTATATAAATATATATAATAGCACAGGCGAATATAATAGTTTGCAACCTACCATATCCCCAACGGTACCGATCAAACACGGTACACACACCATACCGATCACACACGGTATACATAACAGAACCAAACACAGTACTCAAATAACCAACGGATTGTCTTTTACACAAAAAGTGTTAGTTGTAAACTAGCTAAGAGTACAACGCGTGTATGACTACCAATTTGATAACTCGAAACATACCATAATCAAAATATTCCCACTTTTAACCCAACGCGAATGGAAGTGGGGGGCGTCACCCCGATAGATCTACCAACATTTATGTGTCCGTTACCCCGGTTAACAGTTATTTAACCAAATTGATTCATCCCACTATAACAACAATTTGTAAAACAATTCGCGTTTTCCAACAACAATAAAACGAAAACAGTACAATACATATATATATATATAAATATATATATCAAAATAAATATGCTTTTCCCCAAAACATTTTAAGAAAAACAATTAAAACAAGGGGCGAAGAGAAAACTCACAGTTAATTCCAGAAATTGTCCAAAAACTCGTGTCCTGAATTAGTACACGTTTGTTAATTTTTATAGCTCAAGTTTGAATGGTTCGGTGACGACCCTATCCTATATGACCTCATTCTAAGTGATCACACAAGCATACAAGCACACAAGATTCTTATTCGATCACTTAGCAATTATCGGTTACACAAGTAAAGAATTACTTAATAATAATTTAGTAAATTTTATTAATTAATTAAATATTATGTATATTTTGAAAGTAATATTTTGGTTGCTGTAATATTTAGAAAAATTTAAGTTTTGCCATATTATTACTTTTAAACGGTTTTTGTCGGTTTTGACGGTTTTTGACGGTTTTGCCCTTAAAGACGAATCGATTAACTTTTTGTGTAAAACTTGAATTTTAAATTACCGAAAATGAGTTTATGTATGATTTTAGTCAAGTTTCATAATTTTATTCATAAAAATGTCATGGTTTTTATTTTTGGTTTTGTTTTCTCAAAAACGTCAATTTTTAACATTTTTGTGTCGGTTTTCGTGACACGAATCGTGTAAGGGTCAAGTTTTGCTTTCTTGACCTTCTCTTATACTTTAACTTATGTTAGGCATAAGAATATTATGGTTTTAGGGGCTGATTCAAATCAGTCCCGAAAACCCTTTGTCGGTTCACTTTAAAAGTTGAACTTTCCGACCATTAAAGTTACCGACAAGCTTTTTAAGCTATCTTATCAATTCAAATCATCATGTACAGAAAGTAAGCATATAATATCATGTATTTCATCATCATGCAACACATAATACACATCAAACAATTATCCAAGTACTCATGCTCAAGCCTTAGCTTCAAGTTTCAAATAAAGTTTCTTATTTTAGCAACTTTGTTAAAAACCATATTTTCATCTAGTTCAAGTTTTCAAGCATCAAGATATATATCACATGTTTTATCTCATTCAACTAGTTTGACAACAATCAATCCAACTTGTTTCATAAGCTTGTTTCATCCTTTTCTACTAGTTTACCAAATAAAGTTTCTTATTTTAGTAAGTGTCGGTTTTTGCAAATCTCTAACAACTTGATATTTTTCCATAGTAATGCTTACCAGCATATTCCTAAGCATGTATCATAAACTACCAATGTTTGCATGTATCAAGTAACCATCAAAACTTAAATCACAAATTTCATCAAGATAAAGTTTCCTTTAATAGCATGTTTGTCATTAATAACAACTTGTTCATCCACATGAGAGACAATATCCTACCTAATCATGCATTATTCCAACAAGTTTATGTACTCATTATCTTGTCTATCCATATTATCAAAAAGTCACTTTTCAAATAATCATCAACATTAAGTTTATGCATGTATATCTTTAAAGTTTAGTCAAGCGGGTTTACAATAGAGATTATTAAAGTATCATGTAGTCCATATTTTACCAAAAAAAAGTCATTCCCGACCCCAAGCCATGGCTCACGGCCCATGGGGGTGGGTTCAATCAAGTTCCATTTCAATCTTTACAACCAAAACTCATGTCAAGTTATTATTCAAACTAAGTCTTTTAGCAAACTCATTCAAGTTCCATATAACTAAGTGAAATCAATCTATCAAGTGTCCATAACCCATGTTATTATCAAGCAAAACAATCACTCACACACACACACACAAACCCACGGCCATATATGCACACACACACAAACTCACGGCCATGCATGCATGTATAAATCAAAAACCGAACTTTGCATTTTTGGGACCAAAATCATTATCATTAAGCTCTAACTAAAGCAAAAACATACAATACTTAACCACATTACCTTAGGGTTTGGATTAGAGGTTCAAGAGAAGAAAACAAGGGCTTGAATGTGCTTAAACTCTTTCCTAAGCTCTCTTGATCCTATCTTTTGATTATGCTAGCATGGAAAGTCTTTAATTTGTATAATATGGGTGTTTATGAATTTTGAGAGAGGTGGTGGTAGAGAGAGGGATGGGGGCCGGTTTTGGGAGGAAGAAGAAGAAGAAGAAGAAGAAGAAGAAGGGGTGGGGTGGTGCATGGGGAAGTGGGGTTGGTCTTTAAATAATCATTTAATTTCTTTCAAATCTCACCAAGATATCTTTCCAATGATTGCCTAGAGTGTTGATTGGTCAATTTTGGAGGTGGTTTGGCTCCATGTTGGCCGCCAATTTGAGGTAGGGAGGGAGCGGGTAATTATTAAATTTTATCTGGTAAGTTTCGGCGGTAAAAATTAACGTAAAGTGATATTTGATGGACCAAACGAACTCCGTTTCTAATAATTTTTGTCAGACATTAAACGAAATTGAATTTCAGTCTGTAACAGCCTAAAAACTGATTTTTCTAAGAAATTTGACGGTTGGTTCTTACGGTGTCCTCTACTGACTCTTGATCGCTTATTTTCTAATTTTTGTGATTCGAACCTTCTAAAATTAAGTTGATATGCTATCTCTAATATTCCAATATTATTTTTGATTTTTCGAGGTCATTTTGTCATGTTTATGATTTTATCCGTTTCTAAGTCGTCACCCAGTGTCATTCTTACGCAGTGCTCACTATGCGACAAATTTCAGCTTTTTCAAACTGTATATTTTAAAACTCATATAAAAACAATAAAGTTTGGACAAAAATACTTTTTAATTATAGTTATTTCATTAATTGCTATTTAATCACGGTTACGGTAATTACTAGATCGATGGTCGTCACATGCTGGGTGCATCTTGAACCGTATCATATAATTCTAAATGGTTACGGACCCTCTCAAAATATCCCGATGGCTTCATATTTAATCTTGCCTGCCACCAATCTTGGTTCGTGTCCATCTCATTCTTCATGGCAACCATAACATCCTTCCAGTTATTTGACCCATTCTTAAACCCTCAGCAATTGCCCGAAAACCCCAGTTACAGTCTGGCCTTACGTATTTTATTTTTTAGATGTACGGGTAACACTAGGTGGGAACGGCGTGCTTATACCTCTGTACCGCTGCAATGCCTTTTGGATCAGCCACTAAAGGAAAACCGATGTCAGGTCCCGTCTCCTGTTTCTTAGATGTTTGTTTTGATGGTTTAGGAGGGGGCATCTTAAATTGTGACTGAGATTGTTAATGCGAACGCTTCAAGAGTGAGGGGGCTTTGTTAATGTTTAGTGACGACGAAGGGGTGTACAAGGAAGGGATATACAAGCTGTGTCTCGCGGGCTCGGCTTTTTTTTATTGATGGCTTAGGTTTGAACGACCCAAGGGTCCTCACGTTTCTCAAGCTCTTTTTTCTTTGAGTTGCTGGGAAGAACAAACCATATCTTCGATAAAAGACTTTTTATGTTTTTGATCTTTTCGTAACAGGACCGTTTGTTTAATCTCATATAGTTCTGTCTCGAAGTCTGGTTCTTCTTCCTACACAACCACCGAATTGAAATCAATCTTCCTACAGAATGTCGCTTTTAGTGGAACATGTACGCCTGTATCAAAGTATTTCTTCAGCTCACAAGCACACGACAACCCCATAGACTTTCGCAGCTGGTGTCTGCTCGAAGATTCGGCCTCGATCATCTTTTCATACTTGCTATACTCCTTTTGAAGCGGCGTAAGTGCCTTAATCAACACCTTATAATGTAGCATGTAAAACACATGCAGGTTATAGTCTTTCTTTAGCTTAATACGGGAGGTTTTAAAGGTTCCCCCGATTTCAACCTCTTGGGCTTCTACAACCTCAAGGGCATAAGCCGCAATTGCGTGGAACGTGTTGTTGGTCCCATCAAAGTGCCTTTTGAAGTTTGTGTGCTAAATCTCAACTCGGTTTGTTGTATGCTCGTTGAAGTTTAGTCGGTCATCCATCCAACAAGATACAAACTTTCCCTTGTTTGACCCACCAAGTTACCATGAATATAGTCCCAGATATTTGAAAAAAAGAGAAAAACATAAATTAATGAAATGTACGAGTAGATTATCAATAATTGTATACGTATCAAAGAATTACTTTGTTTACCGTGTCGGCTAACGTTTCTTCCAACCTCCCGCAGTTATATTCACAATCATAGACTGTGGACGACTCACACAGTACCTTCCAAAAGTACGCGAAATTTTCCATGATTTTTTTATACATACTCTTTCATCTTATATTTATATTCTCCTGTATGTGCCACTGATGTGCGTGTGCGCGGATTGTATAAAATATGATGGATTGGATATTTAGCTTTTGCACAAGATCGTATTTTAAATTTATAAAAGTGATTTCTACAAAGACTGAACACACACAAAATAGGCAAGTGTACCTATCATATATGTAGAATAGTATTGGTAAGAACCAAGTATCGATCCGTGGACACAAATGTTTCTAATAATAAATCGTTGTTTTACTTCAATCGGAATTTTTAGTCATTTTGGGGTTAATTTTTGAA
Source organism: Bidens hawaiensis (assembly GCF_021521415.1). NCBI lineage: Eukaryota > Viridiplantae > Streptophyta > Magnoliopsida > Asterales > Asteraceae > Bidens > Bidens hawaiensis. Next base: position 61,045 of record NW_027491578.1, on the reverse strand, counting down.
CTTTTTATAAAATGTAAATACTTATATATAATATATAGGTGACCAAGACAAGAAATTCTAAACGAGTTGTTCAATTATGCGAAGGTTACCATCTAAGATCAAGAATCCACTCCATTTTAACATTGATAAGTAATATGTAGACATGTGATAAACTTGCCGTAGCAATATATGATAGATGGCTCCTTAAACCTTAAGTGAGCATCTTTGGCACTAAGGAGATGATATACGCATTTTAAAGTCCACCCTTTCCTAATGTCATACCATCTCAATGATGTCAATTTAAGTTGGCAAGTAGTTTCGTAAAGTAGAAAGATTAGGATTGACTTCAATTTCTCGAATACCAATTCTAACAACTTCGGGTGGTTGTAGTTCATCACACAACCTCCCATTGGTTGATTTAAGTAGGTTATAATTACACATTCCGTTAACATATGGTTTCTTTGGCTAATTTGATATCCTAAGCAAAGCCATTTTCGGATTACCAAGGTTTAGAAAAATACACCATAACTTATATCTCATCATTTCTAAGTACAATATAAGGATCCATGTTTCGATAATATATCAAAGTATTTCTATCTTTCAAGAATATGAATCGATCATGAACGATTGCCAATGATATTGACAACCACCAACTTTGAATTAGTGATTTAAGATGGTGAAACATTTCTCATCAAAAGATAATTGTAATATAACCATGTACTTTACTAGACTACATCACATGTCTTGATTAATTATTAAGTAAAACAAAGCTTCTTCATAGATTTTAGATGGTAAAAGGAGTTTAGCTCATAATGAGCATGATGATAGACATTAAGATGATTGATAATAACAAATACATGATTAAACTTGGAACAATCTAACCAAATGTAGATGAATCTTTCTTCTTAATGATGGTAATGATGGTTAATGATGATGATTAGTGGTGATGACCTCCAAACCTTCAAACTCTTCACTAGATCTTCAAAGTGAGTGTTAGTGTGTGTTTTTATAAGTGAAAACCGGAGAGAATTCTTTTCGAGGCACACTTAATGAATGCAACATGAGCCACTATTTATAGGCAATCTGGATGGTGAGGCATGGCCCCGTGTATCTTTATGACATGTGCCAGATTTGTTTTGTCTTTTGTGTGAGGTGGCAACGGCCCCATGGTTGGTAGGCACGGCCCCGTGTTTTTTAGTGACATGTGCTCAATTCTTTTTGTCTTTTCTGTATTCTCGTCCACGACCCCGTGCGTGATAAACATGACCCCGTGCTTTTGCTTCCAGATTTTGTATTTTCTTATGTTAGAAACATGGGGGCGTGTTTCTTGAGGCATGGGGGCGTGTTTCTTCGTTTTCTTGTGTTTTCATCGTCTTTTCGCTTGTTTCTTTGTTTGGGGCTTGGTTTCACCTGAAATTATGTTTTATTATGATAAGTAGTCTTTTATGCTATGTTATTAGATAGAAATTGCAGTTTTTAGAGATTATTTGATGCCGAAAAGATGTATATTTATATGTACATCAACCACCTTCTTAGGTTTTTGGCAGCACAAGGGAAGACTGTGTCACACGACTTCATCAGGGCTTGGTCTATGTTCGTGACTATCACACGCGGCTCAATGCAATATTTAAGCATGCCTTTGAGCTGTTCAAGGGCCCACTTGAAGTCCTGTTCATGTTCCATAGATATAGCTGTGCGCGCGATTCAGAACGACTTCGAAGTCGACGTCACACCAACAAACTGAACAAACAACTACTTTTACATGTTAGTGATGTACGTCGTGTCAATAAACAACACAAGGGGGAACACACACCACATTTTAAACGGCCTATCATGACAAAAGAAAAAAACCTCCGTGTTGGTGGAAGGGTTCTCCCGTGTGTGATACACTAACCTATTATTATGTAGGAAGTTTTCAAATACCTGCATCCAGTTTAGTTTAACATAACGGTAACAATTTTTTTAAACATTTGTTTTAAGAAGTCAAATTCAGAACGTGAACCTGCAAGGGGGTATTTCCAACTTTATTTTCATTTTTCAACTTATCGGTAAAATTGTATGTCCTTTTCAATACAGCTGCTGTCGGGAAACCGTTTTTACGTAAGAGTGAAACAATTTTTTTCGGCTTCACGCCCTGCATGTGTAACGTTGCAGCCAGATCAACTTCCTTTTTGGATATTTTCTTGAGATACGCGTTCCCCTTCTTAAAGACGAGTGGATCCTGGTTGTGCGTCTCGTTTACTATCTGAAGCTTCCAACAACCAGCTCCCCGGTCGTACCTCCCTTTTCCCTTAACGCCGTCCCTTGTTTATACTACTGCTACGCCTGGCTAATGGATTAAAACCGCATATTTGGTCAAACCACAAGGACGAAAACCGCAGTTATCTCATTATTAATTAAACAACTAATTAGGAATAATTTATTAGGCATGATAGTTACATTGTATAAAAAATGCTAATATATGGATGTGAAGCACGAACTCTCCCGCAATGGCGAAGCTTAGACGAGAACGTCGGGGCCGGATTCAAATATTTTGGACAAAATGGGTAATTTTACACTGTGTATAAAAAAATTCAGACGAAATGAATTGGATAAATTTACACTTAATGAGCAAAAAGTGTTGGTTTTTTTTTTTTTTTTTTTTGGGGGGGGGGAGGTACTAACCTACACCCATGCTTACCAAGTGTTGTAAGTTTCTCCAACACAAGTCATGGTATAATAAGGATCCCTAGTGATCTTGAAGCTGAAAAGAGCTTTTTCCACCCTAGGACACTCTCCTTTCACCATTGTAGATCACCCAACACTTAGCTATATATGTCAAGTTCGTACTAACATAAGTTTCATTAAGTCGCTCATATTATCTTTAGCGACTGCTACATTCATGACTGGTATTTAGTAACGGATTTGCAATTGTTTTGTGATTGCTTTGTTTTTTTTTTCTAATTAAAATTTAACAATCAAAATTCAGATTATGAACTATTTGAATATATTTCTAAGTTTTACTAATTCACACGATGATAGACGGTGGTTACTAACTTTATTAGATATATCTCATTGGAAGCAACATTTGAAAGAGACTCTTTGAATGAGTTAGACTCCATGATAATAAATACATAGAGAGATCAAGCTCCAAAGAATTAAAAGGACAAGAACATAAACATTGTAACAAATTTTATTTATATTCATATAGACTACGAACAACTAAACATCTAAGAAACTACCAGTTGGTGAATAATAACCACTAAGTCACTAACATAGACTAAACAAATAAACATATATAATAATTAAAGAAACAATATTGCAAACCTGGAGCAAGGAAATGCAACGCATGAATGGAGGTCTTTTGTGGACAGGAAGACCGGAACGTGGGCACGTATCACAAGATATCCAAATCATACAAACATAAATGATAGATATCTAGTTATCTAAAACATAGAACAATAAATATCCAATTATCAAAAAAATAATAATAATAAATAAAAGGATACTATCCGAAACATAAAATGATAAATATCCGAATTATCCAAACACAACATAAGAGCTAAAAGCCACTGTTTAATGACAATATATTCATGAAACATAATATTAATCTTTTGTTATAATTTTTATAAGTTATTTTTTATACGATTGTTGCCAACTTATTTTTTATAATGTTTTTATACATGGAATAAATGTTGGACTGTTGCTGTCACGTTTTTAGATTTTCGAGGAGCTGACGGAATGAACTGGAACTGCAAGTGATTGGTTGGAACTTTGGGCCAGAAGAGACATGTGGTGTTATTGTTGCAGCTTGATGAACTCAGTTGTTTGATGCTTCATGATGATTGGAGATTGGGAGTTATACCAATACAATAAATATATAGGAAAATTCCCAAAATAACTTATTTATAGTTATTGTTTCCAAGTTTATCCCTCATATTTCAAGTTTTCAATTTTATCCCTTTCGTATCTCGTCGCCGACGACATGATAGCGAACACCGACGATTCGTTACCGAAACAAATAGGATAACGACACGTGGCACAAGTTGGCTGGAATAGGTCGCCACGACATGTTAACATGATGTTGAGACCCTACGTTAGTGATAACATGACGCCGGGACCTTACGCTAGTGATAACGCTGAAACGACATGTTAGGTTATATAACATGACGTTGGGACCCTACGTTAGTGATAACGCATCGCTCCTACCCTACGTTAGCAACATAACGCATCGTCAACCCTATGTTATACCTAACAAGTCGCCAGCCATGAGATCCGGTAGGTCGTCGCCGACGATGTGAACACGGATGTCAGGTATGGCAGCCCGTCGTTGACGTAGTTAACAATAACACATCGTCTGGGTCGAAGAAAACATCGCGACGACCTATTCCGGCCACGTGTCGTTATCCTATTTGTTTCAGTAACGCATCTTCGGTGTTCGCTATCATGTCGTCGGCGACGAGATATGAAAGGGATAAACTTGGAAACTTGAATTATGGGAGATAAACTTGGAAACACTAACTATAAATGTGCTATTTTAGGAATTTTCCCTAAATATATATGCTTTATAAAAGGCCCATTGGGTCCTCAAGAGTCATGACCAAACAAGATATATTGAGACTGGATCCATAATTAATCAGTCGAAGGCTCCATTAATTAATTTTGTTTATAAAAGTTTTCATGCTGATCAATCAGGTCACTGTTGGGAAATATATAGCTGGTTTGTGTAAATGCAATCAGCCAATCAAAACATTTAATAATTCATTTTTGATAAATCCATGTTTACAAATGTTGCAAGTGGAACCAAAACAAGATTTTGGCTACACAGAAACACATATATTTTAATAATTGAACAGAAGATAAAACATTTTATTTGAACCTTACGGAAAAGCAATTACATATTCAACGGTAAAATAGAACAATCCAAATAGTTGTATCTTGATAGTAGAAGCTCAAATCATAAACAGATCATTCTTTTCGGGTCATCGCCACAGTGACATTAACGAGCTTGGCCTTCTCTTTGGACATGGAAATCTTGATATTTTTCGTGTACCTCTCAAACACCTCCTCAACAACAGATTCGCCAAAGTGACTCAAGACTAAAGGCTCCGCAACAGCTCTCATACATTTGCCCATATTGTATCCTTGTGCATCCTCTTCAGATAAACTGTGATTGTTGTCTGTGCATGCATCCCAATTCACTTCAGTAACCTGAATACAATCAATCACGAATGACCCTTCTTTCTCAACTCCATTACTCACTTCTTTAGGACTTGGAGTGTACTGCGGAATGTTGAATGAATCTAGTTTCTCTTCTTCTATAAGACCCTGCTTTCAACAATCTAAGGTTAACTTTAAGTAATTTTAAGTTTATATCTCAAAGAATCTACTATTTAAACCATAGTTTATACCTCCGCAACCATATCATTTAGGGAAGTGGCTAAGAGGTCCCATACATAACAACATTCTTTGCTACAAGGATCATCACTTTGCCTCCCTAGTATCGTTAAGACCATACGCCCCCCACTCACCATCTCTTCCGCACGACACTTGAGAAATGTCAAAAAATCGCTTTGAAATTGCTCACGGTACGCTTTTATCACGCTAGGAGGGCTTGTTGTTGACATGTATATGTTTCCCTTGTTTGTATTCATCATTTTAGGAACCTGTTCAGTCAAAATGTTATTCCAACATAAATTTATCGTCCTTATAAGTTGTAAGTCGAGTTTATTATACATTATAGTTACTATATTGTTTGTCTTTAAGTTGATTTGTTAATTATTCTTAATCTCTAGTTTTGAAGAGTAGAATAACTACTAAAGGTTTTATCATTATCAACTATTATTAATATATTCATTGAAACTTTTCTATAAAAAGATTTTGTGAGATTTAGAGAAAGAGAACCAAGTACCTGAGAAAGCCACATGAGACTATAGGAAGAGTAGACAAAATGAATGCTTTTTCTGAGAAAAAGCCTGGTATAGAATGATCCAGGAACACCAGAAACATAACATGATGAAGAAGAAGAGTTGGCCATCAATTGGTTTGTAAGGTTCTTTTGAAATTTTGACACTGAGAGAAAAATGTTGTTGAAATCATTATGTGGTAGGTCGTTTAAGTAAATTTGTATTTCAGGTGATTCGGCATCGCCTAATTTGTGTCGGATCTTGTCAATTGAGTTAACGAGCTCCGATGCCACTAGTAATGTGTTTGGACCAGATGAACATCCAAGATCAGCCATGATTAGAGTTTTCGGGAAGTTCATAGCCGAATAAAGATTGGTCAAAGCATCATCGATTATTGGTTTTGTCATTGATATAACCTTTCTCTACCAAGCACCAAACATTAACAAAATTTATAAATCAGTTCTTTGTACACCAACGAACAAAATATATAAATCAGTGTCTTTGTACACATATATAAAGTTTGGATCAAATACAAATGAAATTAACGTGTTAATTGTGAGAATTAAACAGAGTAATTATATATACAAGTAGGGTAACTAGGTAATTACATCATAGAGTAATATAGATTTTCACAATTATTACATTAATTTTATTTGTACGTTAACTTTCTCCATATATTTATATATATGTGGTTATGTACGCATGTATAATATTTATACTAGACGTGCATGCCGATCATGAATTTAAGGAGCAGTAAAATATCGTTCAAATAAAACATAAAGCCAAATTAACATTTAAAAATAAAATAAATATTACAAATTAATTTGATGAAATTTTTATATATGCAATATTGAAATATGTATATGAGGTTTTATACATGTAAAATTCATAATATATACCTGGAGTAGAGAATTGTTGGAATAACTATAATCTCCGTTTCCGCCATTCATACGAAGTACATCACACACATCCATCTCTCTCTTTCTCTCTAAGTGACTTCTTCACAAATTCCTCTGATCTCTCTCTCACTACACCAAAACTCTATGTACTCCAAGATACACTTCCACTATGCCTCTTGCGTTTGGGGTACCTCTATTTGTAAACATATTGATGACCCTCCCTGTGTATTGTACTGCAATAATTTTACAACCATAAAAAATTTACAATATTCTTTTCATATTTCGTGATGGTTGTTGTGAGTATTTAATTCGTTGATTAATATTTCTTTTCATATAAAATGGATGGTGTCAAATGACGCAAAATTCAATCATGTTTCTTGTTGTCCTTTTCATACCAAACTTGGAAATTTCTATCCACAATCTTTTTTACTAAATTCAATCATGTTTCTTGTTGTCCTTTTCATACCAAACTTGGAAATTTCTATCCACAATCTTTTTTACTTCGATCCAATGTTATAAAATTCGGCTTATAAGGTCGAGTACTCCCTTGAGTAATTGTTACAAGGTATGACGTCGAGGCGATTCTCTATAACTTTACCTAGTTATTAAGAATCGATTAAAAGTGGTTAACTTCATCTAAATTATATCTAGTCGGTCTTTTACTTAAAAGAATATTTAAAAAATCATATTTTTATAATATTAAATAGTGCATATCATTCTTTTTAATTAATGATTAGCAATTTTCAAAATATATTAGTATTTATAAATGTATTTCTTTTATTATGTTAATATCAACCTATTTTGTTATAAATATTTTTAAACTTATTATTTTTTACATGTATATAATATTCAAAAATTTATTTTCTATATATTTATCATGTCTGGGTACTCTTAGAGTCCTTCCGAACACTCTGAGTACACCCAACTCCACAGTCAGCCACCTAAGGTCCATCTAGCGACTTTTGCAACCTTGTTTATATCACGTACCATCAATCCATAAACTAGTTTAATATAAGATATTTTGAGAACTGATCAGAGAACTCATATGAGACGTGGGAACTTTTAGGATCACCTAAAAATATGCGGGTTTTTTTAATATATCGGAAGAGCAAGCTTTTAGGAATACTTTAAAAAAATCGGCGAGATTTTTTTTTTAAATTTGAGCAAAGTTACCGTTTTCGTATGTTACATATGTTGCATGCATTTTTACATAGGCTTTAATAATGTTTATATCCGTGCTTTGTTACTTTTAAATTAGTATTCACAGCTCGGTTTTGAATGAAACCTTTATCAAGACACATACATATATATATATATAAGTAAGCACATCATAGTGATATATTAGAAATTTTATTGAAGATGATATTTTAAAAGTTGTAAAACAAAAATAAATGTTTAAAGTTAAATATAATAATAAAATAATCAAAATATTTAAAAACAAAAAAAAGGTCAAAATAAACTCATAAACAAAAGGGGTGTTGTATGTGACCGTAGCAGCCCATTTGCTAAATCTAAAAAAAAGGTTAGTTTTATCAAGATTATTTTGCAAATATTTAAAATTCATATAAGGACAACATATAAGAAGTATGAAAGAATTTTTTTTGAAAATATTTATTTTTAAAAAATTAAAAATATCTTTTTATTATTTATCTAGTTATCTCTAATTAAAAGTTTTATCTTGATTATGTTCGTATATATACAGGGGTGGATTCATATGAAAACTCATCAAAAAAAAGAAACAAATCGAGAACTAATAAAAAAAATTATTTTTAACTTTTTTTAAATAATTATTTTATAAAAAAACTTTCTTTCATCTTTTTTATATATTTATATTGTTAAAAAAACTCGATGTAGTGCATATATGCAATAGTGTGTATCGCATGTCACACCCCGACTTAGGACTAGAAGTGTGACACCCAATTGGTACATGTTATGTAAATATATCAGAGTTGCGGATTTATTTCAGTGGAAGACTTTTAATATTAAAATATTAATTCACATTGAAAATCTACTGGGATCTAAATACACGAGTATTGTTTTTTTTTTTTTTATAAAATATCTATTTCATATGATTACTAGGATTTTAATTAATAAAATCGAGCCATCTTCGTATCGCGGTTGTCTATCTTTATAAATGACTCATAATCCTTATATATGCTCCTTAATCATAGTTACATGTAATGTTTAGAAAACATGTCAGTGATATGTTAGTGAAACATTGATAGACTCAATTAAGGTTTAAGAAAACTTTCGTTAAATACAAAACAATATTCTATATGGCGGGAACCTCTATTATTCCCGAGATATGTGCCACTTCCATACACACACAATTTAAAGGTTCCCCGATCCCTTTATTAGCCCGTTAGAGAACTGGCTATGACTGGTTGTTAACACACTTGATTGGCTGTTATATATGTATGGATCCATACATATAGTTGTTTTTATTTTTTTGTTTTGTATTATAATGCTTTAGAGATCGCATAATCTCATGTAAATGTTCGACTGATGCTTTAAGATGAGTCAGGAATTGCGTTTAAACATGTAGGGTTCATGTTATGACACCTCTTACTGAACCGGATGGTGAGACAGACCGTATAAAGATGAGACGGTCCGTCTCATCACATTGTAGGCGGACACGACATCCTGTCAGAAAATGGTAGCGTTTAAGACACCTCGTCTCAAGAGGAAACTTAATATTCTGGATAAATTTGATACAGATCGTCTATTAAAGAGGCGGTCCGTCTCATTTGAAATTTCGAAAAGTGCATATAAGACGTTGGACTTTAAGTTTGAGGAAATGACAATTTGGTCCCTCAACTTTAAAATTGACAAAAATGGTACGGAAATTTTAGGGATGTTACAATAAGTCGACTCGAGTTTTGTAGCCGGTTGAGTTTTGATGTTCGATTAGTCTTTTTATATTTTATATTTTATAATTTAAATTATTATAAGATACTTTTGTAGCTAACATGGAGTATTAAAAAAAGGTAAAAATAAAAGAGTTATAATCAGTTGGTAAAAAGTTTTTTTTTTTTTTGGGAACGCCTTAAAAACATAAAAAAGCTACAACACTAATCAAATTGATTTTTATATATATAAAAGAAAAAGAAGTTTGGTTAAAGCTATATAAGACAAATACAAAAATAAACGAAAACAATATCTTGGTATATATTTTTTAAAGAACACAATATTGGTAAATAATTTTTCACCAACACTAGTTTTAGAAGAAAAAAACTCGACTTAGTTAGACCTTAAAAAAGTTGATCGTTCAGAATGCTAGCAGTAAAAGTTGAAAATTTTAATATAGACCTTAAAAAAGTTGATCATGCAGAATGCTAGAAATGAAAGTTGAACATTTTATATACGACACTATATATATATATATATGAATAAAGATCTTTTAAATTTGACTTTTCATGAGACTAACTGGTGTGAGAAGTACCAAGAAATATTATATATATTTTATTATATAGCAAAATTTGATGAACATACAAACGTAATAAAGGTCAAAGTTTAAAATTAAATTTTAGTGTGTATATCTTAATAATGTATAAACGAAACCTTCATACATTCTTTAAAGTTATCATATTGTTTTATTTATAAATAGAGGTTTCTCATGCATTTGACCCGATTTATGGGTATGGGTCTCGCCAAACCCAGATACCCTTAAACGGGTTATAACATGTCATTAAATAAAAATTAATCTCACCAAATATTTTATATAAAAATCCTATAACTTAGGGATATACTAAAATTAGTATTCGATTTTTTTTTTCAAAAATGATATTATTTATAATTAATAAACAATTTTATAGTAAAAAGATAAGCGGGTCATAGGTACCACTAAACCAAATAGCTTTTAAACCGGATTATAACATCTTATTTATTTGTATAAACTCTTTTATCATCAAATTTTAAGTATATTATTAACTTCGTTACAATAAATAAAATTAAAAATTTAGTGGGTATATTTTCTTGCTTTTTGGTTAACTTAAATTGTATTAAAACTGAAAACCCTTTACAAAGAAGAATCTTATCTTACTATACTATTAAAGCAAAACAATGTGAACACAAACATTCTAGCATGTCCACATAGGATGTACATAGACTTTTACCAATTTTAACAATTATTTAATTAAGTACTTTAAATGAGAATTAAAATTAAATATGTTTTAATATGTTTCTTTGTTTATTATTCCATCCATAATTAGCCAACTAATAACATAGATGTAACCTTTATTTTTAATTGCTTTTAATTATTAGGTTTATTGGATTTTAATAATCCCTATTAAATGGTATTGGTTGATAATAATTCCTATTCATTTTATCGCCACTATCGGTCCCAAATTTAGTAAATTTGGCCCCCAATGGTCCCCCGTTAAAAATGACTTAACGACGTTATACTTATTTCGAATTTCAAAGTAATGTTTTAGGGTTTTTGATTGGAAGAATTATACAAGCCGATTGATGTAAAACTTAGTTCGAAACGGTGCTCCAAAACGACAAAATAATGCTTCAATTTTAATGTTCGAACTTACAATTATCAAAAATCAAGCCATTTGGATCATTGTTTCGAGCTAAGTTTTACATCAATTGATTCGTATCCTTCTTCCGATCAAAAGCCTAAAATATAAGTTTGAAATTCAAAAAAAAGTATAACGCCGTTAAGTCCATTTTAACGGTGGACCACTGGGAGCCAACTTTTAAAATTTGGAACCGCTACTATCGATAAAATGAATAGGGATTATTATTGGCCAATATCGTTCAATAGGGATTATAACAACATAATTACTAACTTATGTTACTAAATAGCCAAAATATAAAATCAAAAGTCATTTCACCATATAAGACAATCGACATTGATAAGTTATTCCTCTATTTTCAGCTTCTTCACAAAAGATTATCAAACATAATGACTTTCATATATATTTTATAAAATGCAATTTCGTATATTACACGACCAATAACTTCCATTATACTATATGATTTCACTATATTTTGTAACTTAATGTTTTTCAATATTATATTTTATTTACTCATAAAACTTTTACGTCTACCAATTATGTGATATTCTAATCTTATACACCTAATATATTTACTAACAAGTACGTTAAATTGTTAAATAGTAAACCTGCAATTCTCATAACTTTCTATTCATCAAATTTATTTTTATTACAAAAAAAACATAATATTAATCACATAAATCATATTAAATCTTTAAAAATAAATTCAAAATTTAATATTTATTCAAATAAACAATCATATATGTTTACTTTTACCTGACAAATTTATTAATTTATGTAAGTATGATACACAGATTACTAACCTAATGTATTGTATATTTTAAGTTCGTTGTACAGAGTGTTGTACAAAGACTTTATATTAACGATGTGTGATAGGTTTCTTGTATATCATATATAAAATATACTTATACATTAAAGCATAAATAAATAATATTTTTTTTCGTGTGACAATAATCTAATATTAAAAGGCTAAACTTATGAACAATGCTTATAGTGTGATAAGTTTTGGGTCATAGAAAAGACTTTGCCTCGGACTAGCTAAAACATACGAGAATGATACAATAATATTCACGTGAATTATTATAATAAACCATGTGATGGTTGGACTTTGGAAGTAGGGTAGTTAAGGATCCGTGTAACACAACGGCAGGAGACCAAAGTAAGACAATCAAACTGCTTATCTGTCATATAAGTATCACTTTGTTTGTTATTGAAATATAAGTTAATTATATTTAAGTTTTATTTAATTTGAGTTCACATTTAAACATGTGAATCTGAAATCTATAATTAATTACTGTACCTTTTAAGAGCATAGTTATATTTATATTTTAATAATTACATTAAAACTATCAAGTATGGACATCGATTTACCGCTAAAGAGCTGATGTGATGGGAGGTGCTGCCGTGAAACGCCGCCTAGTGTTGTTGGTGCCGCCCAACGGTAAGACTTTTGTGGAAATTTCAACGTTTAACTCACCGTTCAAATCCTCCTCTCCCCTCTTTTAGTTTTATTATTATTATTATCATTATTATTCCAAGTTCAATTGCATAAATTCTTCATCTAAACAAAGGAGAAAATGGAGTTGGGTCAATAGGGTGAAGAAGGCTGACGGGGATGAAGAAGAAAATGGAGCAATTCATATTATTTAATATTTAATTGTGATGTTTTTTTAAAAGCTTTTCATAATTATTTAGTAGTTATTTAAGTAGGTTAATTAGTTATTAGTAACTAACTTGTTTTTGTTAAAAAAAAATCTTAAAATAAATACATAAGTTTGAATAATTTTTTTATGAATATACTGGCATAATAAAGATTTGTTTTAAAAAAAATATTTTTTAGTTTTCTAAACGCGTTGACACGTGCTTGGTCCGGTAAACTTAGCGAAATATACTTACATTTTTAATTACGCAACAAAAATGTAGTTTTATCTTAGTTATATTTAATTGTTAGTTTGGGTTATATTAATTTATTTTAGTTATCTTTATTATTTATTTGAAAAGAGAGGGGAATGGTTAATTAGTGAAATGGTTATAACCATTTTCATGATATTATAAAAGAGATTGAAGTTGAGTAGGTATGATGTGATGATAGTGTGGTACTAGAAAGTGGGAAGCAAAATGACATCTATGACTATACCATATTGTTTAAAACATGATGTTTTCTTTCTCATTTTCAATTAAATAATATATTTTTATAATTTTATCATTACATAGTTCTTTTAACCCAAGTAATTACAATTTAGGCTGAGGGGTGTGGGGGGCTCTAACGGGGGCGCGAGTGGGGGCTCCAGCCAATAATATTGTGACGTGTGGCAGAGAGAGAAACTGGATAAGATGGGTGTTGGAGCCCCCGCAGGAGCCCCTGGCCCTGGTGTGGAGGGGCGCGAGCAGGGGCTCCAGCGGGTTTTTTTTTTATTTTTTTATAAATATATTCAAAAAACGTATTATTAAAAAAACTCATAAATTATTAAAAAAAACACACATTAAAAAAAACACATTAATATCTAAAAATAAAATAAAAATTAAAGTACTAAAAAAACATTATTCTTATTCTTCGGCTTGGTCTTCTTCGATCAACCTCTTTCGGATACGTTCCTTTTGCTTTTCCATCAGCATTTGATCGACCGGATTTAGGTTACTGAAGTCTCTTGTAAGGAAGTCCAAATCTCTCATTCGGCTTTTTTCCTTTTTGTCATTAGAGACCACCTCCATGGTTTTGTTGAATTTATTGAGGGATTCAACAAGATCGACGATGTTTACGGCTCCCCCTCAGCCGGTTTTTTCCCCTTGGCGTCCCGTCCCAATGGCCGCCTCCTCGGCGGTGAAGACGTTTCCTCCCCCGCAATGTTTAGGTCGAATCCAACGCGGCAATCCGACCCGGCAGAAGTGCTATACGCTCCAGACGAACTAGTTTTAGTCCGTTTCGGCCCTACTTCCGCATCATGGTCGGGCGCCACCAGCTCAACCCACTTGGCACACATTCTCAACCTCTCCCACAACTTTACATCGTCCCACGTCTTCACCGTCCCATACCTCCGCAGACACTCCTGCTTCCACTCTTCGACAGTGAAATTGTAAACCGCCAAATCATCACTGCCACTTGGTCTCATACGACCGGCGTTCCTGTTGAAAAGATTAGTAAACAAGCCGACAAATTTTCTGATTTCGGACCACCGACCCGAAATCATATCGGCGTTCCGCTCTGTACTCCCAACGAGCGAATAGAACGTCTCCCTAACCTTTGTCCAAAAGACCTTGCTCTTTTGGTAGTCGGCTGCAAAATGCATAAATAAATTTGTAAGTCATTTAACTTTTTTATTTAACTTTTTTATTAAAAATCATTTTTAAAAACGTTAAAACAATTACCGCAACGCCGATCCTCAGAAATGACTATCCAAGACCGACACAGGGCTTCCTTCTCATCCGATGACCACGGACTGGTTTTCCGTTTCGTCCTCGGAGTCGAAGCCGAACCCGACCCGTCCGTTGCAACTTGTTTTTTCCGGTGGACGCGTCTCCTTGCTCCCGTAGCATCACCTTGTGATTCTTGTGTCTCCGGAACAACAAAGTTAGGAGATGGTTGTATGTTGGATGGTTGAAAGCCGGATGTTTCTTGCGACCCCGAAAAAAACATCGATTGGTCTGGTGACGACCATAAATCGTCGTAACTATAACCTGAATCTAGGTTTGGGTACCAATTTCCAGCCATGTTTTAAAAAAAAGGTTTGGAAGATGGGTTGATTTTGGGTTTTTTTTGAAGTTATGGTAATTGTTTTATGTGATTTTGGGTGTGGTATGTGATTTTGGGTGTGGCATTATGTTTAGATTTATATATAGTGATACACAGATTTTTTTTTAATAAAATTAAAGACCCCAACGTCTCAATTATTCATCCCAACGGCTCCTTCACGCACCCCAATGCTCCTTTACGCCCCCTTTCTCCCGCTACCGGCCTTGCGCCTGCTTTGAATTCCGCGCTCGCGCCCCTCTCGCGCCCCTCTCGCGCCTCGGGCGCGAGCGGATGGGCTCTCGCGCCCCCGCTGAAGCCCCACACCCCTCAGCCTTACAACGAGGACTGGTGATGTGGACCACCAACATCACGCTAGTTTATGTTGTGTGATCATATTTTAATAATTAAACCAACGTTTTTATTGAAACTTCTTTATTTATTTATTCTTTTTACAAATACAATCAGATTATATTATCAATTAACTCGTTGAAACACACACTATGTTTTTTATTAATATAGTGTAATCGATCAAAAAGTTAAAAGCTACTGACATGGCCTTCAACTAAGTTGAAATTTATTTCTAATAAAAATAGATAATTTCTTTAAAAGGTTTGTACAAATAATGTATTTTTTTTTAATTTCCAAGAGCTCTGTTTCCGAACAGATTTGTCCATCAGTAATGGAGATCACATTAGTAGGAATATAGGCTGATACGTCTCCAGCTTGTGTTTCAATGACGGGTAAGGCGGTCAAGCTACCTGCGCCTGTCTGGTCCGATCGTTTAGCGGCTCTTTCTAAGAGACGGGAATGTAAATAGAAAACATCCCCTGGGAAAGCCTCACGGCCTGGTGGTCCCTGGCCGTACAACAGTTTTACCCGGGATCGGGGAGTAGCGGGGCTTTCTCAAATCCTACTCCCCCACCTGGGAATTCCGGGGGGGGGGGGGGGGGCATATATCGTTCCCATTACCCAACAACAGGAAGGGGAACGGCCAGCGGAGAATAAACAGATTTGTTAAATGGTAGCCCATGATTTTTCTTATGAAAGATTATAGGTTCGAATATAGTTCGTAACAATGTGTCATGTGCGAGCTAGGGGCTTACCATGTTGGGCCTTCGGGCAATGGGCTTCCTCTGGAATTGCTGGCGGGCTAGGTAACTGTTGACCATTTCCATGATATTGTAAAAGAGATTGAAGTTGAGTAGGTATGATGTGACGATGACGTGATACTAGAAAGTGAGGAGCAAAATGACATCTATGACTATACCATATTGTTTAAAAACATAATATTTTCTTCCTCATTTTCAATCAACTAATTTGTTTTATACTTTTATCATTACATAGTTCTTTTAACTCAAGTAATTAAAACTTACAACGAGGGCTAGTGATGTGGACCACTAACATCACACTAGTTTATGTTGTGTGATCATATTTTAATAATTAAACAAACGTTTTTGTTGAAACTTGTTTATTTATTTATTTTTCTTTTACACATACAATCGGATTATATTATCAATTAACTCGTTGAAACACACACAATGTATTTTTTTTAATATAGTGTAATCGATCAAAAAGTTAAAAGTTACTAACATGGTCTTCAACTGAGTCGAAATTTTTTTCTAGTAAAAATAGATAATTTCTATAAAAGTTTTGTACAAATAATGTATTTTTTTATTTCCAGTGGATAAACAAATTTCTTAAATTGTAGCCCATGGTTTATCTTATGAAAGGTTATGTGTTCGAATCTCGTTCGTAACAATATGTCATGTGCGAGCTAGGGGCCTACCACGGTGGGCCTTCGACAGTGGGCTTTCTTTAGAATTGATGGCAGCCTAGGTAACCGGAATTGATGGTGGACTAGGTAACTGGTGACCATTTCCATGATACTGAAGTTGAGTAGGTATGATGTGACGATGACGTGGTACTAGAAAGTTAGAAGCAAAATGACATCTGTGACTATATCATATTGTTTAAAAACATAATGTTTTCGCTCTCATTTTTAATTAACTAATAATTACCTAATATGTTTTTATACTTTTATCATTACATAGTTCTTTTAACCCAAGTAATTACAACTTACAACAAGGGCTGGTAATGTGGACCACCAACATCACACTAGTTTATGTTATGTGATCATATTTTAATAATTAAACCAACGTTTTTGTTGAAACTTGTTTATTTGTTTATTTTTCTTTTACAAATACAATCGGATTATATTATCAACTAACTCATTGAAACACACACTATGTATTTTTTTTAATATGTAATCAATCAAAAAGTTAAAAGCTACTAACATGGCATTCAGGCATTTCTTTCTAATATAAATAGATAATTTCTTTAAAAGGTTTGTATAAATAATGTATTTTTTTTTAAATTTCCAGTAGATAAATAAATTTGTTAAATGGTAGCCCATGGATTCTCTTATGAAATGTTATGGGTTCGAATCTTGTTCGTAACAATATCTCATGTGCGAGCTAGGGGCTTACCACGGTGGGCCCCTTCGGGCTGTGGGCTTCCTATGGAATTGATGGCGGGCTAGGTAACTGGTGCTATCTGCAATTGTGAGTAGCCTTTTGCAAATGGGTGTGTCCGGTGGTCTGGCTTTTTAAGTCGTTCAAAAACAAAAGAAAAAAGAACGGTGAGTTCAACTATATATATAGGGTTAGGTTAACGTACAATAATCGATTATCGTACATTAGGTGCGCGACTCATGCTCAAGGTTAAAACCAAAAATGCTCAAGTCAAAAAATTGATTTAATTGAAGATCCAGTTGTGTTCATTTTGGATAAATTGGCGATTACTTGGATCAATTTCAAAATTTAGTTGATCGATTGCTAAAACAAACCCACCCGTAAACAAGGAGAGTTGTGGCATTTGTCGTTTTTGAATTCATATTTGTATTTGTTACCTAACTAGGGTTTGTAATTCGGATCTTTGTTATCAATAAAATGTTGCATTTATTAGTAATGATCTGTTTTTAGTTGTTATCAACTAGGGTTTCATACGGATGCTAGACTGTCGTTATCTAGTAAAAAACAATTAAATCAAATTCATAATCATCTTAGCAAGCTAGGGTAAGTAGGGTGTCAAACCACGAGAAGTATATGATCAGTGTAACGTGTAATCATTTTCTAATTATGTAGTCACATATGAGTGCTAATCACGCTAACAATAGATTTAGTTTTAATATCAAACAAGTAATTAAACAACTTTCAAACAATTAATAAAGACAAATCACACCCGGGTTTCAAGTAAGCATATATACAGTAATCTCATGTTCACATAACAAATTAATTGTTAAAGATCAAATCATATTGACTAACTAGGCAAACCTTAGGCATCAACAATCGCTAACACACGACACTGATTATTAAACAGTCCTTGCCAGTGTGACTCAACTGAGAGCAATTGTATGCTTCATCATATTCAAACTAGTCAAAATAACCTTATAAGCAATTATCATAGCATCTCGCAAGCTAATCGTTCTGATCGAAATAAACCTAAACCGACTGAGTGCACAATAATACCAAACATCAATACTTATAGATTAATAATAAACAATTACAAATCACTCGTTCTTAAACACATGAGAAAACTAAAAAAATAAAAACTCTATATCCCGGGTATGACTCAAGGGGAATTAGCCTATCATGGTAGCCATTAGATCTTCAATTGATGACCGGAACTCTCTAGGCATCGATCGAATAATGTTTAGTGGTGTTTCCTAGCACCAAAAATCGCCCCAAGATGTCTCAAAACGGCCAAAAAGAAGTTAAAAACGAGTTAGGGTTTATTATTGCCTTTTATACCCTAAAAAACTCGTAAGTTCGCGTCACATATCAGCACCCGGCGTAAGTTACTTTCTACCCGGCGTAAGCTACGCCGGGTCTTGTTTTTCAATGCCAAACAAAACTGTTTTATAAGTTGTTTACGCCCCTTATGTTAGGTCCTGGAGTAAGTTACGCCAGGCCCAGAGTAACTTATGTTGGGACCTGAAATTCCATGTTTTCGCCTTTTTTCCAATCCAACGCTTGTATACCATGCTTAGGCTTAATTCTCCACTTTGATTAGCTTCCGTTTACTCCCCGATCATCCCGAGACTTCATCTCATGCTCGTACAAGTCCAAATTTAGCATATTTAATGTTCAAAGACTTGTAAGATATAAACACGTATGAAGTACCATTATTCACGTTAGGGATGTCACTTATACCCGAAACCCGACCCGAAAAACCATGTACCCGAACCCGAACTAACCCGAACCCGAGAAAAGACTAACCCGAACCCGAACCAAAGTATTTGGGGTTGGTTTTCGAGTTTGATTTACAAGTTTCGGGTCAACCTAAATAAACTTTTAGTTTTGAAATTAAATATACTTTTAGGTGTAATAGACTTGGTCTTAGCCACTAAAGTTATCAGTTGTTGACCTTAATCGATTGTTGTCATTCTAACTATTATATGAATTGATTGTTTACTGTTAATTTATGTTTTCCATTTATTACTAATAGCAATCGTAATCGAACAAAAAAATCACGTCCGATTGAAGAATATTATGATGCGAGTTAGTTACTTATTTTCGTTCTTCGTTTGAACTGTTTTATCAAGTTATGTTGGTTTATTATTTGATTATTTGCGTTACGAGCAAAGAAGTTTTATTGTTTTAATTATAGCATTGAAGTTTTTTACTTTGTTTGTTTTCTTTTCTAGGATACTTGAAACCCGATTAACCCAACCCGAAAAAACTCGAACCCGAAAAACTTGGGTTGGTTTCGGGTTAAGATTTAAAACTTTGAAACCCGAAGAACCCGACCCGAAAAGCGAAGAAGAACACCCCTAGTTTGCATACTAAACTAACTAAAACTAATAAAATAATACAAATATTTACATGATTTACACACGAACATCATATACTCGATCTCTATCACTAAAAAACCAGTTTATGTTATGCCTTAAACGGGTTTAATCTAAGTTCAAGGGACAAAAGTGTCAAAATCCAAACTTCTGATTTTCTTTGCTCGTAGCGCAACGCGATGGAGTCTTCTACGGAGAAAGACTATATTTATTTTTACGGATTCTAGGATTCGTCGAGATCCATCTTGGCCACGATACGCGACATGCTAAGCCTTAAACGTCGCGATTCGCGAATGGTCACGTGAACTAGTGACATTATTTAGGTCGCGATACACGATGCAAGAGCCATAACGCGTCGCGATACGTGAAGTGGGTGTAAGTGCGAATGTTCTTAAAAGTGTCGGTTTGATCAATTTGGAAACCCAACCTCGCGTATTCTCCTTATTAAACGATTTTGATGTATTTAGACAACATTCCTACACGAATCCACTAACTTTTCTTCCAAGATTTGCACTTAATTCGTTGACTTCTTGATTCTTTGCCATATTAGCCCTAAACCTTAAATCTTTCAATTAAAACGATTTCTTGAAGCATAAGTCGTGTTCTAATTGTTTAAACAAGCCTCTTCTTCTGCTTAGTCGTTACCCCAGCTTAATTCACCTCCACAATTACAATTTCCTTATTGTTCTTGATTTTCTTCAAGAGCTAACCTTTAAAAGTCAACGGTTCAAGCCTCTTTTCAATCTCCAAGCATATTCTGTGTAAGTGGTTCGTATTTTTTAGTTAATTAACATCACTGGATAAAAAACCCTCATCCAATTTCAATGGACTGAGGGATTATCACATTGATGGTCGGTTAATTTGTATATGTTTTAGTTCGTTTATTGTTTAGTTTTAACTGTTTATTCTAGAACTATCGATACTTCATACGTGTATTATTGGATTTCAGGTCACAGGCGTTAAAGTACTCAATATGGACCTGTTATGACACGGAATGAAGACCCGGGATGTCCAGCATGCAAAACGATGAAAGGATTGAAGTTTGCTGTAGCAGGGTCCCATCGCGGTACGCGATGGGCTTGCTGAGGTCCCCATCGCGTACCGCGATGGGTGATAAATTAATTATTGACTTTGGTCAATCGCGGTACGCGATAGGCCATAGAATACCCCGTCGCGGAGGTGCGGACGGGATTTTTTAGTTTATATCATCTTTTTCATCCTAGAAAACCCTAACTCCGTTTTGACGACCAAGAGGCGATTCCAGCAGCTACAAGAGGCTATTTTCACCACCATAGCTTGTGCCAAGACCCTACATATGATTCATATCATCCGTATTGAAGATCCAATAATGTTAAGGCTCGGCTAATCTCCTAGAATCGCACCCGGGATGTATAGTTTGTAATCTTTATAGTTTTTCTCATGTGACTAAGAATATTATTGTATTATTATTGATGATTGATGTATGATTATTGATGTTTGGTATTTCTGAGTGTTCGGTCGGTTTAGGTTTACGTTAGTCTAAACGATCTGTTACCAGTTGCTAGATAATTGATCATATGACTGTTTGGTTAGATTGAATACAATAAAACATACAGTTACCCTTAACTGAGTCACACTGGCAAGGACTGTTTGATAACCAGTGTCGTGTGTAAAGTGATTGTTGATGTCTAAGGTTTTCTCTGATTGATCAGTCTTTAGTTAATCGTTAATAATTAATCTGTTAGGTTGCATGAGATAACTGTAGGTTGCTTACTTGAATTCCCGGGTGTGATTTGTTTGTTAATTGCTTGAACTCGTTTACTTGCGTGTTACTTAGTTCTCTAAATTCACTTTAATTGTTTGTGTGATCAGCACTAAAAACCAGTTACTTCATACTAGTAAATCTGTACACGAATTACATTGACCACATACTCCTGGTGGATACGATACCTTACTTATCCTATCTATGTAGTTTAATTAGGTTTTTGATTGACTCAAACGACGGTCATCACACATCCACTTTGATTAAAGTATCAATAGGGTTTATGTTTAATAAGATTTATTTTTTTTTCAATTTGATTATTCTAGACTTGTTTCTTTTATGGTTTCTTGTTTTTTTAGGTTAGTTATCATTTCTTGGTCACGTGGGATCCGATTTTGATCTTATATCAACATTCGGACCAAACACTCGTCTAAACCAACTTTTGTTTAAAAACCCCAAACTTTAATCAAAACCTTTATCAATTATCCTAGTTATTTCAAGTTATTAATGTTATGTTATTTTTCTCGTTTTAAGGATCTATTTATTGAGTTCGGTTTTATCTGCTCGCTTTGCTCAAAGTGCTATTATCTCATCTTTTCTCGTCGATTTTAAGGTGATTTTACAAACCCCATTTACACTTTTATTATTTTGGGGGTATCATGCGTAAACTATGCACAACCCACAATTACTAATCTATTTTCCTCAAACCACATTCGCATCATGTGTTAGTGATTAATTGCTCGTTAATATCCATGCTTATACGACTATGTGTTTGCTTCTGTTGTTGGCAGCCTCATCCTTATAGTATGATCATACATTTATTCGAGTAGCCTGGCTTTTGTCATGGTGAACGGATCCACAGTTAATTATTTGTTTCATATTTATTAATGTTGTAGTTATCATGTTCACATGGAATTGTGTATTTATTTATTATTACATATATAAAAAGCTATGTGTTACAAGTACTATTATTGAATTGTGCAAGTTGAAAAACTTAAAATAAGACCTTTAGATTATTTATATAAAAAGACTATTTGTTTTTATTGTTTCTTTTGCTATTTGGATTATTGTATGAATTATTTTGTGTTTTGGATACTTAAAATTTAATAAATAAATTATTATCACATTAATTAGTGTCATGAGTTGATTGTCTAATCACACGTTACAGCAGGAATATTCTGCCACTAGTTTAGGTGTGCCATGAGCAGCTTCTGCGTCTTTTCAGCGAGTTACTAATTTAGATTGTTGTGGTCTAATAAAAATAAGAATAATTTAGTGTTCTTAATAAACTCAAGTTAGTTAGAGCAAGTAGGGGTCGAATCATGAGTAGTATGTGATCAGTGTAAGTGCAAGTAGTTCCTAAAACTATGAAGTGACCAATTAATCAATCAATCTCTTTGACCATATGAACCAAAGTAACTCTGTACTTGTTGGTACCAAGAAAATCAATTGCTTGTTTCAGTTGATTGCAAAGTACCACAAAGAGGAAGATGGTTGGAAAGTAAAAGTTGTGTGTGGTACACATAATCATCTGGCTACTATATATATGAAAGGTCATGAATTCGCAAAGAGGCTAAACCGTGAGAAAAAAGTTTTGGTGAATGATCTGACAAACCAAAACTTGGATCCCCAAAACATTAGATCAATAATGAGAAAACAGGACCCTCGTTGTGCGTCTACGGTAAATCATATACAACGAACAACAAAGGCAACGAGCATCCCTCCACGGTAATAAGTCTCTGATGCAAGTTCTTTTCACACTCCTAGATAATGTTGGTTACCTCAAGAGCACGAGAAAAATGAATCCACTCACAAGTTTGAGAGGCTATTCATCGTTCATGAATTATCGTTCCCGATTTCAGGTGCATTCCCGCATGTGTTGCTCATAGATGCAACATAGAAGACAAATAGGTACCGTTTGCCATTTGTTGAGATTGTAGGTGTAACTTCCACCCATAAATCCTTTTGTATAGCTTTTGCTTTTATAAGTGACCACAAAAGATAGTTACACGTGGGTCTAAAGCCAACTAAAAAGGATGATGGACAAGTGTATGCAGCCACGTGTCATAGTAACAGACAGAGAGTATGCTCACATTAATGCATGCCAACGAAAATTCCCATATGCTGAAATGATATTGTGTCGATTTCACATATATCAAAATATTACCAAGCACCACAAGCAAAGTTTTTGACTTGAAGAAGAATGGGAGGTCTTCCTCCGTAAGTAGAGAGTGTTACTCAATTCTCTCGCCAAGGAGTCGTACCTTTATCATTGCCATCGACTTGAAGAAAAATACTCTTCAAGCCACCCAAGTAAGTCTTAATTCTATTCACCGTGTTGTTGTACATGTTATTGTCAACTGAGGCGTGACTAATTGTGTTTACAGTTACAAGACTATTTCCTTAATTGTAAGATACATGGTTGAAGCCTAGCAAAGAAAAATTTGTATCTACATGGTGCGATAAACATGTCAATTTTGGGTTGTATAAAAAAATATTATGTGGCTGTCCTCCATGACTTTGTTCCCTCCGAAGCAACTCGACAAGAACACAGTTACACTCATGCATATTGCCAAGGTTTTTCCCGATGGTGGTCTGCAGTGGTCCTTGCAGCCAGGACTTTTGTGGTTTCCGGGACTGCTGCTAGAGGTGGAGGAGCAGGATATAATAATTGCGGAGTTGATGGCGGATTAGGATCAGGGGTTGGGGAGCGGTCAGGTATATCTTGGGGCATTATTTAATTATATTTTAATACTAACGGTTGAAAATAAACCTTTTTTATGTGCAAAATCATGGGCCACATGTCGATCCAGAGCACCCGCTTGTGTAGGGGCATATGCAGAGACATGGATAGATATATGATCAAACATAAAATGTTAAAATGTAGATTCAAATCAAACCAAACCAAGTTATTATTTAAGGTTTACTTTAAGTGTCATTAAATTTGTTTAATATATAATATTGTTCATACATTGCCATCCCTAATGTTTATGCGCATGTTCACGTGTCGATCATGGGCGGCATAGCAATGCAGGGACAGTGAACCAGGATATGCGATTAATTAATATGGAGCAGCGTATGAAAGGATGGAGAGGATGATAGCTTGGTAGGTTCGGGATATTAACGGTCCCACTGATGATGTGCCATTACATGATATGCCGGCTCCGCCAACGGAGTTGCGGCCATAGGAGGAGTCGGGCCTTCATGATGTTGGTGAGGACGCTAGTGATGTTGATGGTGATGATGATGCTAGTGGTGTTGGTGTTAGTGTTGGTGTTGGTGATGGTGATGATAGAGGTGATGATGATGATTTGGGTTATGATGATAGTTTTGGTGGTGATGATGGTAGTAACAAGGATCAATGTTTATGATGATGCCCAGTATGATAAATGCACAATTTAGTTCTTATGGTTTATCTTTTGAATTGTCGCACGCAAATGTTATCTTTTTTTGTTGTATGTGTGGGTTATAGTAATTTGGATGGATGTATTAGTATTTTTATTTTCCAACTATGTTTGCGTTTGATGTATGCTAGTACTTATATTTTTATGTATTTGTTATACAACTATGTGAGCTTAGTATGTGCTTTCATGATGTTGGTTAGGGGTGTTCATAGTTTCATTTTTTTTGTATCAAACTTGTGCTAAACAGTTAGTAGCGGTTTTTGGTAGCTGAAACCGAACTCAAGTAACACAAAACACACGACGAAAGTCATAGTCGAACAAATTTAATAAAGCTTGTGGAACAATTACAAAAAATATCTGAAACAAATTCAGTTGAAAAATCAAATATTAACAGAAGTTTAAAATGGGACTAAAGTTAAATTAAATAGGATATCACATATGCAAAATGAAGCAAAAGCTAACACGGTGTGTGGATGAAACATATTATCTTTAGTATAACTATGTATTATCAAAAACCATATACTATAAATATTATAAAAATAAAATATATTAAAATTAAGCGTCCGTAACAAGTAGAAATGAAAGTGAGTAGTGATATATGAAGGTAGATTTTATTAAAGGAAGATTATATATGTGTTTTTTTCTAAAGCTAAGATCTAGTTTTATAGTTGTAAATTAGGCATACAAATCGTATAAAATAGCATATGATTCGTATAACGTTCACATGTTCTCTAACGCTTCGTAGAATGTCATATACGACTCGTTTATTTACTTTACACAAAAGTGAGAGTACGACTAGTATACAATTTAGACGATTCACATGTTATATTATATGAAGTGTATTCTTTCTATACAAGACGTTTATTAATTTTACACAAAAAAAATTCATACGACTCGTACACATTTAAGATGATTCGTATTTTTGTTTATATAAGCTATATGAACCGTATAACATTACATATAAAGCGTATGACATATGAAAAAGTCAAATCCAAGATTTCGGTAAAAGAGTCGTATATTGAATGGTGTGTAATTAAGCCTAGTTAATAGGCCTAGGTGGCGTGTAAGTAGAATTTGCATTATTACTTTTCAGTTTTTTTTAATATAATTTTAGTTTAGCTTTTTTATTTTCTTTCGACGTGGAGTTCTTTTTGTTCCTTTTTCTTCTGATTTATTATTTTACTTTCTTTTAATTTTTTTAGCTCATTTAGTTGCATATATACTGTGAGGATGAATTTTATTAACATGCAGTTTAAGGAATAGGAATATCATTAAATGAACTCCCAAAAATAGTTGCTAGATAATATAACTCATTTAAACAAATGAAAATAAACTAACTTATAAATAAAATAAATTAGTTGATTACTAATCTATAAAATAAAAGTGAAAAGGTTATAAAAGAAAGTTAATATTTATAGTTTTTTTTAACGACCAACTAAATAATATAAAGAAAAATGGAAAGAAGCTAGAACACCCACACCAAAGTACAACTAACGGCTCACATGAGCAAAGACAAAACAAAAATAAACAAACCCGAACTACAAAACTAAACGACTAGGGGTAGTTCGCCATAAGTTTGTATTTTAAGCTAAATGAGTTATAAGAGAGAAATCTCGGTGACCAAAATAGCAATTTACTCTAGAAGTTATATCAACTTGACTTGATCCAACCAATTTTGAAATATGTTTTTCTCGTTGAAATATGTGACTAATATGTGCGGACCCGGCCCGGCCTAATTCAAGCCGTACTTAAATGTTTTAATATATGGCGATACAAAATTTGCCAAAAAAAATCCGACTCCGTGAAAATATTTCTGGGTCCGCCACTATCCACTGATAATAACCACTCTTATAAATTTAAATCTTACTGTGTGAGTCCATTGTTTTCAAACACATGATGACACACACCAGCAATCAAAATATAAAAAGGTTACAAGTGGAAAAAAACACGATTTTGGCTGCACAAATGGTGTTCTTCAGCACAAACAAACACTAAGACATTAAATAAAATCTAATGATCAATCGTTGGAAGATCGTTGATGAATCGTGTTTGGTATTACGCAAAAGTGAATGTTGGTGGCCAATGCAATAATTTATTTTTATATGTAAAATAGTTTACTAGGCAATGAAACACAAAAATATAGTACGTGTGTTCGATTAGATAGAAGATGAAGAGGTATGCACCCGCCTTAACATCGAGCGGGGCGGGTCAACCCACAAGATATAGACAAGAGGCTTGAAATCAGGATGTCATGAAGACACAAAGCCAAAACCTATGCGCATGGCGCATATCACATATGCTCACGCGTATCACATATGCTCACGCATATCACATCTGCGCGTGGCGCATATCACATATGCTCACGCATATTACATATGCTTGCGCATATCACATCTGCGCATGAAACATCTGCGCGTGAGAATAAAGAGAAGACCTCGCGCATCCCCAGGATAGGCGCATATCACACATGCACATAATCAACCATGTCCTTATCCAAACCAGGATAAGGACAACCATGATTGTGCTCATCAGACAACCTTCCAGAAGGTATCCTTTAAGGAATAAAGAATATGCTGATGTTGACAGCTGCCAATGAAGGGTGGACAACTCAGCAAAACCCATGTGCTACCACGTGATTGCACATGGGTCAGGTGAAATACCTTGGTCAGAGAATAATCAATGAAAAAGCACCAGGTGTCCTAAGGACACGTGGCGCGAAGCAATAGGAGGAGGCCAAAAAGGCCCTAATTGGGTCTGAGCCCAATCATTGGAAACCCTAACACTATAAATACCACACCACCTCCACAAGGAGAGGTAAGCAAGAAAATACATTCTAAATCCTTACTCACTTTCAGATTATTATCATCTTCTCCTACAATATTTTATTCTCACACCGGAGGGTTACCCCAAAGAGGACCCCTCTGTCCCTTTCTGAGGGGTAAGTTCACGGTGCTGCTCGTTTTGTAGGTGGAAGAACTCATATTCCGGAAAACCATCGGTGATATAGCACACTCATACCCGAGGAAAGTTGATCGTCTACTAGTGAGTCGATCCACGTTTCTTCAGAAGATAAAACTTCAGATTCGAACCATGCATACGAAGAACCAATTACAATCTTAGGTAACATAGCAATCCAAATAGTTTTTTCATAATCCCAGATGCTGAAAAAGATCATCCTTTTCGGGTCATCGACACAGTAACATTAATGAGCTTGGGCTTCTCTCTGGACATGGAAATATTGATATTATTTTTGTACCTCTCAAAAACCTCCTCAACAACCGACTCGCCAAAGTGACTCAAGACCAAAGGCTCTGCAACTGCTCTCATACATTTTCCCATATTGTATTCTTGTGCAACCTCTTCAGGTAAACGGATATTGCGGTCGGTGCTTGCATCCCAATTCACTTCAGAAACCTCAAGACAATTAATCGCGAACTTCCCTTCTTTCTCGACTATGTTACTGACTTCTTTAGGACTTGGAGTGTACTGTGGAATGTTGAATGAATCCAGTTTTTCTTCTTCAATAAGTCCCTGTTTTCAACAACTTCAGATCAATTTTAACTAAGAGCATTCTCAGCCCGTCACTCATCCATATATCTATAAATGCACTAAAAGCTACATTTATCTCTCATGTTTAATTAAATAATATTTTTTATACCTTTACCATTAAAGTTTTCTCTCTCATATACTCACAACCAATTCAACAAATATTAAAAAATAAATAGGGGCAAATAAAGTTTCCCTAAATTTACAAAAAATGGGCAATTTCATAGAATAGTAATCAAGTTTCAAAAGTGTTCCAATTAAACCACTCAACTTTAAAAAGTGTTTCAATTAAGTCACTCAACTTTCATATTTTATTAAATTAAATGTTTTAACATGTATTTTTAGCCTTTTTTTATGTTGACATTGAGTGGCGACGTTGATTTTATTTATTATTTTTAAATTTTAATATAATTAACGTTTTTTAATTTAAAAAAAATGAACTACATATATTGCAAATTATGACCCCAACATCTTATCCTTCATTCCTTTCTTGATACACACAAAAATCGGTGAGTCTCGATTTGAAGATTTAGTGACCCGATTTGGGGAAAAATTTCAAAAGTGACCCAATTGAAACACTTTTGAAACTTGGTTACCATTCTATGAGATATTTCCTACAAATAATCAATATTTTTCTCTCTCTACCCTATAATTTACACTCACAACAACTCATAGTCACACCCTATAATTTACAAATCTCCTCACGTCGTTTTAGAGGATGGGTTAAAAACACTCCAAATGTTTGGTTTATTTCTCTAAGTATTTACTATTTAAACCATACTTCATACCTCACCAACCATATCTTTTAGAGAATTAGCTAAGAGTTCCCAAACATAACAACATTCTTTGCTACAAGGGTTGTCGCTTCGCCTCCCTAGTATTGTCAAAACCATACGCCCTCCGCTCACCACCTCTTCCGCGCGACACTTAAGAAACGTCAAAAAATCCATTTGAAATTGCTCATAATACGCTTTTATCACGCTTGGGGGGCTTGTTGCTGACATGTATATGTTCCCTTTGTTTATATGTGCCATTTCAGGAACCTGCTTGGTTAAAGTTTTTTCTAGCGTACATAAGTTTATTGTCATAGACACGCATATAATGTGTGTGTGTGTGTAAAGAGAGAGAGAACCCTTGGAGAGCCACATGAGACTATATGAAGAGTAGACAAAATGAATGCTTTTACTAAGAAAAAGCCTAGTATAAAACGATCCAGGGACACCGTAAATGTAACACGCTGAAGAAGAGTGGGGTGTCATTTGGCTTGTAAGATTATTTTGAAATTTTGACACCAAGGTAAAAATGGTGTTGAAATCATTCTGCGGGAGGTCGTTCAAACAGATATGTATTCCAGGTGATTCATCAACACCTAATTTTAGTCGGATGTTGTCAATTGCCTTGACAAGCTCCGATGCCACTAGTAATGTGTTTGGTCCAGATGAGCATCCAAGATCTGCCATGATTAGGGCTTTGGGGAAGTTCATAGCATAATAGAGATTAGTTAAAGCATCATCGATTATGGGTTTTGTTATCGATATAACCTTTCTCTGTCCACATCAGATGTAAACAAAATTATAAATCGGTCTTTTAAGTGTAGAGTACAGGCATATACATAATATATATCGAGGTGAATTTATGAGAAAACAACAAAGTTATGATAAAACTACTACCACTCAGTAAACTATTTCACTTATTTTAATTATAAGGTTAGTATTGTAAAAAAGATACAGAAATGCAGTTCACGAAACTACAGCTCGCTAACCTTATATATATATATATATATATATATATTTGTTTCACACCGAGAGGGGGGAACCGGGGGGGGGGGGGGGGGTATAGGCCTTTCAAGAACATGCATGACGATTGACTGGCTAATGAGTTTACTGAGCTACGGGTTATCACACAAATAATTTAACATAAATCAATGCAAAAGGACACATTTGTGTTTCTAAATGTATATATATTCATGTATATATGATACCGGTAGAAGAGAATTGTTAGAATAGCTATAATCTCCATCACCACCATTCATACGAAGCACCTGGCTGACATCCATCTGTCTCTCAAAGACACTACACCAAGAAACTACTTGGAGTATTCTCTTAAGTTTGGGCTACACATATTTATATACGATGATGAGATCCAAATTATTTTTATTTTTTGATGCGTTCTTCCGTGTATCTCGTATTACAATAATTTTATGTTATGGTCGTTTTAAAATTGCAATATTCTTTTCATACATCAAGTTGGTTGTTACAATATTATTTATTTGTCAAGTGACTCAAAATGTAATTATATAACTCGATGCTCTTAAATGCCTCTACATGCTTTAGTTCGGTCACGTAAATCAACGGCTAAATCAAAAATTGAAAAGAAGCTAGCTAATTAATTACCATTAAGTATCCTTGATATTCATTAACTAGACTACCCATTCAAAAGGGGGGGGGGTGACGATTTTCTGAGGTCAAGCGTACTAGGTTTTTTAACGGCTAAATGTCACAATCCATCATCTACGTCAGGAATTTAGCCCTTGACCTCCAACTCTACACCAGTACACCCTAACCACCTTATCACCCCACCAAAGTGTACCAAGTGATGTGAACGCACGTACTCATGAATTTTGTAGGTTAAGAGTATTATATTCATTACTTACAATCATTAGCTAAATCAGATAATTTTTAAATTTTGAGTGTTTGTTTCAGGTTTGTAGTCTTAAACTTATCTTGTGTAAGCCTTATCACATACATGTTACTCTAGCCTATCATGTAAAGTTTAACTAGCATTGTTAAGTTTTAGGTCTTTTCTCAAAACGTTGATGTTTAGTTGCTTTACATGCTTAAAACTTTAGCACCTCTTTGTATTTAGGAAGCCATTGAAAGTAGCTATGATCCAACAATAGGGGTGTAATGTGGAACCAAGAACCATTAATAAATAGAACTGCCCCGAACTCAGGTAATTTCGCCGTTTGATTTAATTATAAGAAATAGTTTTTCAAACCAGAGAATTTAATTAAACATACGTAGTGAAAAACTTACAAGAGGTCATAAAGTATACTAAACATAACGCTTGTCTTCAAACATATCATAACTAAACATATATAAGTCCTAGAGACTAGAGGGATGCCAGTCTTATACCCGGATATTTCGTGTTGCCACTCCAAACCAGCATAACACGTACGTACATGCAATCAACCTTAGTGAGGTATATTGTTTAAGGTCTAACAAACGTAACTTATAACATATAACGTCATCATCTCATATATATATCGTACATAACTACGTAAGATAAAGATGTACAAGGGTAGCATGTTGATGTATACAAAAATATACATCATTTATGCAACGAATAGTCTCCATTTCTATATCATTTTTTGTGCTTCCGCCACATGCCACTACCCTCACCACACCCCAGTGGCCACCTCAAATACAGAAAAAAGTACATGTCTCCTTACACGACCACTGAACGTGCCCATCTCCACTACTGCCACGTGGTCAACTTATTCCATACGTACTTGCATGACAACATTTAATGAATGTGTGTAAGGACCGTCATGAGTCGTGCTTGGCTAGCCACGAGTCGTGCTTCATCTCCCAGACAGACTATAAATAGAAGTACAGTACTTGGTTCATTTGTAGGGGGCGGCTAACTTGATCAAAATTCTATATTTTGCTCTCTCAATCAAGCAGAGCAAAAAAGGCTTGGAAGATTTTACCTGCTTAGAAAGAAGAATTGTCAACGTTAACAAACATTTGTGGTTAGATTATCATAGCTATACCATGAACGTTACATCTTTTTCTATCTTTGTTGTAACAGTTATGTTCATTATGAGCTAACTTCCAAATTACCACTCTAATTGTGATGAAGTTCAACTTGATTTTTTTTTTTTTGGATGAAAGTTCGCTTCTAGCAACTTAATTAACAACTTCAAAGAATGATAATTGATAGTGTCTTGTTATGTTAGAAAACTATTGATTTCTATCTCATTTTATAAATGAAATGTTATGTATGAAATTTATATCCTTTATACTAGGAGTGGTGAACAAAGAGTAAATGTACTTGATATCGGTCAATTTATACATATTTTAATATTTCATTTTCTCACATTTTTAAACACAGTTATAAGATGAACCATATGAGTCGATACAGTCTTCTTGTTTTAGTTTATATGACATACAGTAATAGTAAATAGTAATGTTTTTTTTATGTCAATGTAGTAAGCTATGACAAAAGTTGTGAATTGTTAATTTTTGTGTATTTTCCACATGTGGTGATTACTTCATAGGAAATTCTAGGTATAGTGTGTTATCTCGTATGATATACTGGACATAGTATTTTAGTTCATACTTTTTTCAGTAGTGTTGTTAAAGTTTTGAATGTTTTTTTTTATTTTACCTACTAGTTTTAGAGCATGTGTCGTACACGGGAGAATTCAAATTATAAAATTACACGTAAAGCAAAAAATTACTTAGCATATAAGAAAAAATATATAAAATTTGTGCTTGTATCAATACTATGTATACATAAATTGATTTAATTTATATCACAAAATGATTTTTTTAAAATGAACTTAATAAAAAAATGCACTTGCAAAATTGTACCCGATGAATGCTTCTTTCTATTGAAAATTATTCTCAATGTCATATATGTATAACAGAAAGAATTTTGGTTATGAACCAATTTTAGAAATAAGACATCTCATACGTAGTTCTAACCACTCAGCCCAATTACAGAGTGCGTGTTACCTTTATTGATATATTTATCAAGTTACCACCCATCAAAGGAAAAGAGAACATTAAATTGTAACGAGTGTTCTTTAAGAACTATGTTTTTCTAAGTTACAACATGAAAAAGATTTTGATAAGTTTAAGTGGACTTCTCAACTTTGTCATAATGACAAAATAAAAAATAACATGTTAACCCATTCAAATTTGAGAATATTTTGTTTCATTTGAGCATAGTTTTTTGCATAATATGTTTCACGTACAACGTTCTGATCACTATTGAAGGAAGAGTTAATGTTGACATAGATATTTCAAATTTGATAAAAAGTTATAAGCATTGATAGGCATGTGGGTCATGACATGTCGAAAGTGTCCGCAATATTTTCTTATATTTTAACAGTCGATGGAAAAATACTCAATTTGTCAAATCCCAAACCTTTTGATTATTTCTAAAAATGCCATTGAAAATATATTTGAAACCTGAATTATGTTTAAAATTCTAACTTTCATTTATTTGACATTTTCAAGTCAGTTTTCTGAAAACACAACATATGTTTATAAAAACACAACACATCTTACAGATATGGCATTCAATTAATCAATTAAGGCCTTGGGGCATACCTCCAGGGCGTTAAAGCTTATTTAGCAAAGGTTAACAAGTGAAACATCATTCCTTTCATGCGCTAAGGAGCGTTAAAGACAAGATGAGAAGTGCTAACGGGCTTTAAAATTCTCTATACTCAATCATAATAGCTTAATATTTTTTTAAAATTAAATTAAGAAGAGTAAGCGGTTAAACCATTTCATTTAGGTAAGATGAAGTAAAAATGAGTAAAGTGAGTGATACGACACCCACGTAAAATTAAGAGAGATGAATGTATACGAGATTGTCTAAGATGTTCAATTTCTATTATTTCTAAATGCAATGGCCTTGCTAGGTCATTTAAAATTATTAATACTTGTGAGTGTGATTATATTTTGGGTCATAAAGGCACTAGGAGCTATACAATTATATATATTCAGGTGGATTATTATAATAAACCATGTGATGGTCATGGTTGGATGGTAGTTAAGGATTCGTTCAACACGACGAGATGACACCCACGTAAGACAATCGAACCAATAATCAAAGTGTTGCTGATGTGGATAACCCCACGTCACGCTAGTTTCTTCTGTGTGTCAGTGTGTGACCACAGTCCACATAATAAAGTATAAAACCAATCGCACTTGCTTAGAAAATACTTGATAGTAGTAATTAGTAAATTATACTCAAGGTGATACAGGGCTTTTGTATGGTTAAGGTGTATGACTACGAAGTCAAATGGTAATACCGTTATCATTCTCATATTGGTTTGAATTGTCGTATTTATTTTTGCAGTTTTAATTTTTAACTTTTATTGGAACAACTTTTTTGTATATAGGCAACCACACTTTTCAAATTTGGAGAGCCCCGTTTCCCCACTCTGGCCAGACTATGTTGTCTTAACCGGGCTCAAGCTGGCTTTCGGAGTTTGGCTAGGGCGTTCCCCCGAGAAACCATACTGACGGCTGCTACTTGACAGTCGCTGTGCCATCACAAGAGCAAAACTCTATAGCGTAACACACGATAGGACTAAAACCCTGGTGGACTTGAGGTTCAAATTGATAACATTTGCACAAGGACTAGCTCAAATCATTCATTGTCAATATTCACCCAAAGTGACACAAATGAGAATCGAACTTGAGTCTCCAATAGAAAACTCAAGCCTCATACCACTAGGCCACAACTGAAGGATTCGGTTTTCAATTATGTAATATTTTTAATTTAATGAAATTTAAATATTAGTTATATTTAATTGTTTTTTATTTTAAGTTAATTAACAAAAAAATTCTAGGTACTTGTATAGATAGGTGTGTGTGGGATTGGTCAGTGCATACTGCATGGATTATACACATAACTTCGTAAGTGCCTCACATACACGAGGCGGTCTTCACTCTTCACCTCACTCCACGAGTGCTCGATCATGACTCAATAGCAAGAGATTGAATATAATATTATCAAATCGCTTTGGAATCAACACAATATGAAAGGCATGGCAGCCCATCCTTTTTAATGTGAGTTATGGCCAATCAACAAATATCGGTAGCTCGTAGGCCATACTTTTTTTAATTCATAGGTTTCTGATTTCTTAACCACCCACGAATAAAAACCCGATTATTTGAAGTAAGCCAGTGACAAAAGACGACCATATATGTCTGTAATCACTAACAGTATTGGGTAGCTCAAGCCTATTATCTCCACTTTCAGAGAAAACCCGCCGCCTGGTAAAACCTGGTTGGAATCGAAATCAAACTTAAAACATTCCGGCCTTTGATCCAAATCTTCATTTTCTTTCCAATGCTAAAGGTTTCGTTGTTGCAAATGTTGCAAGTATTATATGATGTATTTTGTCCCATATAAATAAATTTTACAAGTTAATTGCAACCTCTTTTTATGGATTTTATCACGATGTATGACAAATTACACTTTTGTCAACCCTATTAACTTTTTTTTATAGTTAAACAACATTTATTTAATTATGCCTTTTGTTTTGCTACGTAGTATATATGAGATTTAAACTCACCTTATGTCATTTTCTATATATAGTAATGGGGTGGTGGTTCATTGTTAAAACTTAAAAGTATATCTTTTAAACATATGAGTTTGAGAAGGGAAGATGTTAGGTTTAAGTATGACAATATGAAAAAAACTTCCTGTAGACCCTGATAAGGTGGGTAGTATGTGGTCGTTAAGCAACCAATCATTGTACTAGCACCTAACATGGATGATCAGTAGTGACTAGCGACCTGTTATTTTTATAAGTTTTTAAAACATAAAATTATACGAATTGTTCATATGCTTTGCCACAAACTCAACTTTTGTACCCGTCGTTAAAACAAAATCCAATATTTTGCTATTTAATACATACAATATTAATCTGTATATACCCTTTCAATATTTGTTTTTTTTTTTCACACAAATCTTAAAGTTTTCTCTCGTAAAATTTTGACCCGCAATTTATACAATGAATCTATTTAAAAGTTCCATCAAATTACATCAACTATTGGTGATACCTTTCGTGATGAATGCCCGTTACATTCAAACTCTCCCTACCGTTGTTCTACAACGTTACCTGAAATTCAATAGTTCGTGTACTTAGATATTGTAGCCACAAACGAGCGTTGTGAAAGATTACCTCGTTGAGAAGCATGTATACGATAGTGAGATGATTTATAGAAAGTTTCGCATGCGAAGAAAATTCTTGCAAATAATTGATGATATATATGAAGATTAACTTTGAATGTTTTCAAACAGGTTGTGATGCTAGATGGAAAAAAAAAGTTTCATGCTATTGGAAAAGTGCACAATGATGATACGTAAACTAGCAAATGGGATGCTTAGAAGTCTGAAAGAACCTTACGTGAAAGTTTACACCACTTTATGAAGTTGAACATGTATTCTCTTATCAATTATCTTTATTTAAGGAGGTTGTACATGGATCCTCTATCAATCACCGCTATTCAACCGGGATGTACTTGATAAATTCAAGACAACATAAAAAGCGTCAAGAAAATACATGAGATTGCCTTTTGGTGTTCTAAAAACTTGGTGGGCTTAAGGGGCAAACAAAAAACCAAACCCGATAGAAATGCCCGAAACATCTGGATGAATATTCACATATGAACCGGGTATGTGATTGAAAGTGTAACTCAAAACACTTTCTAAATCTACTCAAATATGTATATTTTTATAAATTAAATGAAAGTATATATAATGTATTTTTAAACTGGTAACTTATACTTGTTTATATATTTTTTTTATATAAAATGGTTAAGTCAAACACTTTTCAAATCTACTCATAAATTTTTTTCAATCTTCGTCATGATATTAGAACCCTCAATCATTGAAAAGGAGCATATCTAACCTGCATTGATAACGCTAGGGTAGCTTGTACTTATTTAAATGATAAACGCCGGTGGCCTACTGATTACCGGATGATAATAAACTATTAGCATACCCAGATGATTACCGGCCGGATTCCATGGGAAAAGGGGCGCGAATTCAAAGTTAGGCTAATTCATTACAGAAGCTCTCCTCTTGCTGGGCTCAGGGACCGTGGGTTTGTTGTGGGTCAGGCTGCGTTAAAGGTTGAATCGGACAAAGTTGTTAAACACGAGAAAACTTGTTTAGAGAATCAGCATGTCTTTCTCCCATTTGCTTTTGATACATTTGGTTTTCTGGCCCCAGAGGCTGTGAATTTTTTTAGTAGGGTTTAGCGTGTCGTACACGGAACCTCTTCAACTCATAGGTCCCAAAGCTTCGTTTTTAATAGGATTGGCTTCGATATTCAAAAGGGGGTTGTTGCGCAGCTTGTTAGCCATTTGTCTGTCACTTTATTGTAATTGTTTTGTAGTAGCTGATATATAATGATAATTAGGCCAAACGTAGTGGGGCGAAAAGGGGCGACATCTTGGTGGAACACCCCCCCGGGCGATTTTTGGGCGAAAAGGGGCGGGGGCGACATCTCCTTCTCGCCGTTCTTCCTTTCCTTTTTATTATTATTATATAATAATAATATAATAATTATGTTGTTTGTGGAACACCGCCCCCCCCCCCGGCGATTTTTGGGTGAAAAGGGGCGGGGGCGACATCTCCTTCTCGCTGTTCTTCCTTTCCTTTTTATTATTATTATATTGTTTGTGTGTTGTATATATATATATGTATATATATATATATATTAAACAATAACACCATTACACCTCAAAAACAAATTCTCACACCATTACACCTTATAATCTAAGTCGTAAAACTGAAGTCACTGTCACATCTTTATTTGTAAAGTTATGTTATTTATTCTTAGTTGTGACCCGCCCTTGACCGGGGGGCATACCTGTTGGTCGTGTTTCACGTTGAGATCGTGTGGTGTGGAAGACATCCCTTACATGTGTTTTTTCCACCACTACTTCTAAATATCACCTTAATTGACTTTTATTTTTAGTATTCTTAATTTTTTGCTCTCTTGTTTTTCCTATCTGGTTCCTTTTAATTAATTTTTAAATTAGTATTAAAAAATATTATTATCACACACACATAATATTTTTAACTACTAACTCAACCAACTAATAGCGTAGTGCGGTCTTAAACAACCTAAAAGTGACTCGATTTAGAGGGGATGATTTACCCAATGAACCAAACTACGTCTCGCTACACATTTATTTATTTTTAAATTTTCTATTAAACTATATAAATTATATAAATTAAAAACATAATTTCATTAAATAAAAAGGCACAATACTAAAATGAACAAAATAAGAAGAAAAAATAACAACGTGAAAAGTGATGGCTCAGGTTTAGTTAGCAGATGGCTAACAGATGGTTGGGACAAAATTGGCTTGTATCGATTTAGAACAACATTTGGTCTATTCTTCTTTGCGTTTGAAGCCGATGATTTTTTTTCTTAGGGACCCTTTCATTTTTATTGTTTTGTTTAAGTTGATCGTGTATAGAGAATATATTGAGTAGGAAGGGAGAAGAATATGGTTTGAATGGTTTATGCTTTTAGGTTATAATAAAAAAAAATTGTTCTTTTTAATTTCAACTATCTAGCTCGAGTTGCTCTACTTGTTCAA
The DNA here is from genome assembly GCF_021521415.1 of Bidens hawaiensis. NCBI lineage: Eukaryota > Viridiplantae > Streptophyta > Magnoliopsida > Asterales > Asteraceae > Bidens > Bidens hawaiensis. The sequence goes on along the minus strand of NW_027491578.1, from coordinate 22,119 downwards.
AACTACACGAAAAGATACACGGTTGGGAGGGGGTGGTTCCCCAAACTACCCGGCCAAGCCAACTTCACGACTCCGTCCACCCTAACAAAGTTACTAAATAAAAACCATTTTTAAATAAAAAATATGAGTCAGGACATATATATTAGCATGCAGTTAAATAATCTTTATTGATTTTAAAATAATCTTTGATAAAGACTTTTCAAATTTGTAAAGACCAAATTTCGTTTACTATAATAATCCAATGTGAACGCAAAACCAAGTTTACGGCTTTAGTTAGTGATAAAGACTTCATAGTTATTATTGTAAAGACCAAAATATGTTTTTGTTTCGTCTCAAGAGGTCACGTGACTCGTCCGATAATATCTCTTGTTTTGGGACAGTATTTTCGGTTTACATAATCTTTTAAGATCTTCTATCTATGTGATGCAATAATAAAGGATATTTAGATTTCATTGACAATTGACAAATGACGTGGAAAATATGCTTGGTTCAGATATGAACCAAATCTTGTATCTATGTAATAATAAATATCCATGTAATAATAAAGGATATTTAGATTTCATTGGCAATTGATAAATGACGTGAAAAATATGTTTGGTTCATATAAGAAGTAAATGTATAAAGCTCGGTTACCCCTGGGTAACCCAATGACAAAACATGATCCCATACTTCCACGATCGCAGATAACGCTAGGTAGCACGAACTCACCATCTCCTGTTCCGCAAAAAACCTTCTGACCGAATGCCCACCGCGATAAAACCTAGTTGGAATCCGATTCAAAGTTGAGACTTTGCTGCCTCCATCTCAAATCTAAGCATCCCCTTCTACGCCGGTTGAGCTAAAGCTCATATTCGTTTATGTCTATATTAATCTTAATTTAGGGGCTTACATGAGTTGCTTACCTTAAGAAGTTAGACTTCACATGTTTAGACCAATGTTAAAAGGTTAAATCTAAATTTCACATATTTCAATTGCCAAATTGTGAAACGTGTATTTAAGGTGATAGACATAAACGTCCATAAATAATCACGTACTAGATTATATAATAAGATTGTAAAATCCCATGTACCATGTTTAGTCATGAATCACATACTGGATTATATAAAAAGATTGTATCATATACTATAGATTATATAATAAGATTGCATAATCATGTACCATTCATGAATCATTATTATAATTGTTAAAAATCACATATCAAGTTGCATAACTCCTATCATCTAAAATATCATCTAAAATAAAAAGAAACACAAAAGTTTGTTGTGTTTTTCGAAAAACTTGTGTGGTCTCAAATAAACACAACAAATAACTTGTGTGGTCTCAAATAAATACAACAAATAATGTCAGTTCATTAATAAATTGTTTATTTTTAAATTGTTATAAATTGTATGACGATTTTGTATTAATAGTATATGGTAATTATGTTTTCAAATTGTATTTTGATTATTTATTAAATATTTTATTTAAATTAATTATCGTGTAATACATGGGTTTCAAGCAAGTGTGTGTATGGTAAGGTTATTATAAAAAAAATAATAATTTTATAAGAAGAATAAGAATATATCTAAATCTTTAAATCTAGAATATAGTGCTTGAGATTAATAACTTTTTAAAAACCGTAAAATGTCCATTGACATGGTATAGTCTTATTTTAGAGGTATGTTTTGTGCTTTATTTTAAAAGATTTTTACAATTCTCACAAAACAATTGTTTTTTATATGAAAACTAATATATATATATATATGTGTGTGTGTGTGTTTAATTCCGGTGTCGTAACCCCATACCAACCGAATTTGAGTCAACTCACAACCACGCCGCACATGTTTTACCAACTGACTACACGTCGTTTTAAAATATGTTACTTTTTATCATAAGTTATATGGATATCAATAATATTATGGACATTTACTAATTTATTTTCTAGGCAAGCCAATAATATACTGACTAAACTCATGTCGCTGCGTTGCCGCATTGCGTCAGGTTTTATTATCTTGTTTTAAAAAAAGGTTTGTATTCGATATATATATATATAATGTGTGTGCGTAAAGATAGATAAAATATGAAAATATATGTTGTATATATGTTTATGTCAGTGTTGTAGTAATCGTTAGTTGGCTGGTGGAGTATGAATTTACGATTAATTAGGATTAATTAGAAATAATTGGGATTAACCAAGATTAATCAACGTCTAATCAGAATTTTTACGACCATAACTTAGATATACAATATCAAAGACCATCTTTGATATTGTGAAGATCGAGGCTATTAAAACGAGAAATAAATGCCACAAGAGCAAGACATCAAAAGCTAGTGTCCCTCGCAGTTATAGAAAACGTGTTACATATTCTTATTTATTTATCTAGAGTTCTTAACTTGTCAAAGAGAAAACACTTTTTATGTTTGTTTCTTGTTGGTCTTCAAATATGTTCTTGTAAACATGTCCTAATCAACGTGACCGCTATCTGAGTAACTTCTACCATCTTTCTTGCTCATTTATCATTTTTCAAACGTATGTATGATTTCTGTAAGTAATTTTAGTATAATAAAGCTATTTTGGTGATCATATTTACTTATACAAAAAAAGGAGAGATATGAATATATATTGACACGAGTTAATAGTTTGTGAAATACTGAAATACACGAGTGTTCATAATGTTCTTACTACAAGCAATTATAATAGGGGGGGGGGGGTCAAGAAGCAACGCCCGGCCGCCCCCTTGCAATGGGTTAATCCCCTCTGTCCGCCTAAGGGGCAACGCCTCAGGCAAGTTCCAAGGATAGCATCTGAACGACAATTGAAATTACAACACGTCAATAGCAACAAAGTTACTAGTGATTGTGTTATTGTTGAACGGTAATTGTGAATCAGTTATAACCGCTAACTAAAACATTGTGATGGTTCACCTCATATGTGAAGAAATCATTTGAATATATTTCAATATGAAATTATTACTTCACTTTACACCTTAAAGAACTCCTTGTTATTTGCGTAAACTCTTTTTTTCTTACTCGATTATTGATTTCGTACACTCACAAAATACTTTAATCAAAAAGTAATAATAATTAATTAATTACACATTTATGTTTTCCAAAGTCATATATTTTCACACGACAAATGTTTGCCTTAGAATTGCAATTTGGTAATCTACCCATATGAGTGGGGGTGGGTTTGCTTCGTTGTTTGAAAGTTGAAAGTTAAAACACATCAAGCTTACCCTTGCATGTGCTCGTTCCTCTCTTAAATAAAAGCGCCCATGGGTCATGGAGCAAAGCGGATTCAGGCCCAAATATAAAGCATATATATTTCTTACTTCTAGCCCATTATTGGAGTCAAATACGACTATACGAGCACGCGAAAACTAAATTGAGGGCCCGCCACTTGAGACAGTCCATAAAGAGAACGGAGGAGAATCCCATCTTTTATTTTTTTCTTTTTAAGAAATTAGAATTCAATCTTTCATGATGATTCAAATACCGGTTTTGAAAAAAAAAACACATTATGTAATTTTTTTAATTTAGTAATAATTAAATTAGGAGACTATGGTTTATCATCAAAGTCATAGAATTGGCACGTTCAAACCATCAAAGTCATGTGTTAAACAAGTCGTGTTCATGTTTAATAAGTGTGTCAATTGCGTTGTCTCTAACATGTTAAATACCATAAGACACGATTTGCCAATCATTAAATCACATGAAATGATTTAAGTTTTTTTTAAAGGCCTATCAGGTTACGACAAGATCTTGTTTATTTCTTTATTTTCATTTTCTTCGTTTTTTTACTATGCATTTCGTCCACCATCCACCATCTTTCTCCTTCACGACTTGTTCACAGGTTAGTTTATCAAATTGATCAATTGAAACTGAAATTAAAATTGATGAACTAATTGATCAATTAAACTTTGAAATTGATCCAATTAATCATCAATTTGAAGTTTCAATTATCAATTTTGAGTTTTGAGTGATGGGTTTTAACTGAACGTTTAAAGTTTTTGTTAGAACTTCTAAAGTTTTAAGTCTGAACGTATTTGAACGTTTAAAGTTTTGTGTTAGAACTTCTAAAGTTTTTGTATTGAACTTCTAAACTTGAACGTATTAGAACGTTTAAGATATTCTTTTTTGGACAAAACGTTTATAGGTCTTCAGTTTTGTTTCAGAACATTTAAACATAATATTTTGAACCCTAATCAGAGCTCGATTGAGTGCATTATTTCTGCAATTCCATAATCGATTGATGAATCTAAATACTTTTACACGTCAATTCGATTGATTAAATCATCATTTTTGTGTTCATTTTGTTCAGAACGTTTAAACTTTGAGCAGAATGTTTAAACATGGACCCTAATCATAGCTCAATTAAGTGTGTTAATCTGTATTTTCATAATCGATTGATGATTAGAAAGCCTCTTACACATCAATTTGATTGATTAAATCATCAATTTGAAGATTATTAAACTATAGCGATAATGGGTTTATCGATTTTGATCATGCTTTAGGTTTGTGGATGATTTGATTATGGTTGAAGGATTGCAGCAAATGGCGATCTGTTGTGCGAGAAGTATTTTTTTTGATTTAATTACAATTATGCCACCGCGTAGTTTTAATTGCAATTAGGATCGGATGGTGCAGGGTCTCGCGTACCTAATGTACGATAACCTATTATTGTACATTAACTCTCCCCATATATTATATATAACAATTTTAAAGATTGTGTTGCATAATTGGTTGTACCAACTGCTTTGTGAGTCGTACACTGGGTTTTATATAGTTAACCCACTATTTCTTACAATTAGTTAACCCACTATTTGTAATCCCATGTTTTCATCTACCTCTTGGCTTTAAAATTCACGTTTTTCTTTTACCGAGTGATCGTGCCATAACTACACGTCACTTTCCACTTTCTTCTGCTTTCACCATGTTAGTAAGTTAGTATGCTTTTGTAATTGATGTGATTCTCAACAATTGATGTGCGACTCTTTTGAATTGATGCCTTCGACTTACGTGATTATGGCATATGACCCCATTACGCGGGGTCTACCAACTAGTTATGTAATAAATTTGTTATTTTGTGATATATATATATATATATATATATATTATAATTGTAGTTTAAATATGGAGTTTTTGTTTTTTATTATGTATGTATAATTGATTTTAAAACATCTAAAAATTGTTGATAATGTTATAAACTAATGGGTTTGTAAGACAATAGCATTTTTTTAAGTTTACGGGAGAGATTTGTATCTTTTGCTAGTATGTAAGATAAATACTTCTAAAAGCGTATGAGGTGATAAACACTTGATAATAATAGATTTGATGAAGATTCTAACTATGAGTCAACTCGCCTTGCTGATTACCACTGTTCTTTTCTTTACGTCTTCGGTAATTATATCCATTATCATGTTCTCGTTGCATATCCCCATGATTACCTCTCCTTGAACGTTCCGAACTTCTAAGCAAAAGTTTACCTTGATCTTCATTATTTTAATCGTTGTATTGATTCGTTTCTTGTAGGCTTTCAACCTCCCAATAGCTTATTCAATGGCATGACTCAATCTCGTAATATTGTTCAGTGGCAGCAACACCTAGAGGTGCATCTTTCAGACTATTATGCTTTGCAACTTATAGAAAAATATAAAAATATCTTTCGGCAAAAATTGGAAGATAATTGCTTTTGTGGTGTAATTCTTTCTTGTGTCAATTGTTGCTACTGTTTTCAAATATATGGTGCCCCAGAGCTCTTTGAGCCTATAGAATTTTCTCCGTCATGATTGCTCGCGGTGTGTAATTTGGTGATCTTATTTTAGGACACTATGGTGACACATTACCTTTGTCCTCTCTATGATTGCTCTAGGTAAGTCAATATATTTTTCTACGATCTTAGTCTTTGTTTTCGACCAATGAATCACACAAATTTACCTCATTATTTCTTCTCGATTGCTTCCAATGAATTCATTCAGTTTACTTTATTGATTCACACATAACACTTGATCACACATAACTTCTTGCAGCCTTAGTTCACCTCAAACGACTCACAAACAATCGTTGTTTTGATCACTCAGGTTCGTCTTCCTTTCTTGGTCATCTCTAGCTCACGCATAACCTTAATCTCCTTGGCTCACACATAACCTTTTTCTTCTTGCACATACAAACCCCCTTAGTGGTTTTTGGTCTCCAGATCACACAAAACCTAATCATTTTTGCTTGATCTTGATGTTTGCTATCATCGAGGGAAAGACGCTCTTAACCATGGTTGGTCTTCGGCTTGCTGCTCTTCAGTTATGTTTGTTGTTTTCTTCAATCAATGGAGTTTTTTTTCTTTCGAATGAATTCTATTGATTGCCTATTGATCTTGATTGCTCACATTCTTTTGATTAACGCTATTGCTAATCAAAAGAGAGCACCCTGAACCCTTGGTTTCATAAACTAGGTTCTTGATTGGGAACCGACTTGGAAAATCTAACTCAGTCAATATCTTAACTGACTACATGTTCTTCGATTCACATGCCGCTTCTACTACCAATAGGAAAAAAAGTTGCTATTGGAAATTGATTCTATCCTTGTTGTTCGATCTGAAACCCAAACTCACAATCACCTTTAACATCCTATACTTGCTATTTCTAGCTAATCTCTCTCAGTGTTCTTGAATCTCCTTGTTATACCAAATGTTAGAAAACACAAATAATCCAATTTTGTGAACTAATACTCCCTCCGTCCCACTAAAAGTATCGTGATTTAAAAAACACAAAGTTTATTTAAGGTAAATTGATTGATTATTTTTTGTTTACCAAATGACAATAATGCCCTTAAAAATTGAGTTCATCAATATTATTAATTAAAGTCAGTTGCGTGTGTTTAAAAATAAACTTAAAAATTAACTATTAAATTTAAAAAATAGACATTTATATCTGTATCTATAATACGTTATAATTTATCTCCCACCTTCTCACTCCTAAGACGCCGTGCACTTTAATGCTCCGGCTAATCTCAATGTTCTCCGGCCTCCAACGAACTGCTTTATTGCACCGGCGACTTGAATGGAATTGAATGCGTTCTTCATCATCAATCATTGGAGGGTTAATTGAAATCGTTCGTGACTGAAACCGTTAATTGCATATATGTGTTATTGCAGTCAATTGAAACGTTGTTATAATCAAGGTGCCTTAAACCTTTCTAGAGGTCGCAAGCTTCAAATCCTTTCTCTCCTTGCCATTTGATTAATCCACGGCTGCACAACTCTTTCCCAGGTTTGTATGTTGTAATTGAATCATTTATTTGTCGATTGATGGTTGTAATTGAATCATTTATTTGTCGATTGATGGTGATTAGGACCGATTTTAACATTGGTTTTTCGGTTTAGGAGGATTCTTGGAATTGGGGGATTTTGTAAAGGTTGGAAGTTAATGATTTTACTTCTACTGGCTCCTAAGGTATGTTATAGTTATCAAACTTGAATTTCAGTTGGAAAGATTTCAAAATTAGGGATAGTTCTATGTTAGACTCAATTGACGTTAGATCGAGTGATATTGTTACCAATATGTCACCAGCATGATTTCCTCCACCATAAATCCAACCATGGCCTCACCTATTTCAAACATTTACATATGCCACTGTTGCCGATGATTCACAGTCTATATCGTGCACAAGAACCAGAAAGTCGGTGACTTCTTTAGATTTGTCAACATTTTATTTGTAAATTGTGATGAGCATTGTGCTATTTACATAAGTTGGTTGCTGGTCAAGTGGTCAACCAACCCCACTTGGCCCATTTCGACACGTACTAAAAATCTTGCCACCTAAGTTTTGTATACAATGTTTTCTGCCGGTTGTGCCGGGTAACAGATCTTTAAGGTGCACTGGCGTTGCGTTGAGTGTTGCAGCGGGTTTGTTAGGGGCTTCTATGGCTGGTACTGGTGCTAGAATTGTGGCATTGGTTGGTGGTCCGTGCACTGAAGGCCCTGGTTCGGTAAGCTTTGTGAAAACGATTTGTGTGGATAATTTAATAATTATGAATCATAATATAAACTTGTGTTGGTTTCTGTTTTGTTTTCAGATTGTATCGAAAGATCTATCGGATCCGGTGCGTTCGCATAAAGATTTGGATAAGGATGCCGCTCCTTATTTTAGGAAGGCGGTTCTGTTTTATGAAGAACTTTCGAATCAAATGGTCAGCCAAGGTCATGTGTTGGACCTTTTTGCTTCTGCGCTTGACCAGGTTCATAACTCATTACTAGATTCTGATCATCATTTTTAGTAATGTTGTTATAGTTCGTTAATTTAGTGTCATGCGTGTTATAGGTTGGGGTTGCAGAGATGAAAGTTGTTATAGAGAAAACTGGTGGGCTTGTTGTTTTGGCTGAAAGTTTTAGGCATTTGGTTTTTAAGGACTCGTTCAGACGGGTATTGGAGAAAGGGGAAGAATCTCTTGGTCTCGCTCACAAGTGAGTATTAGTTTCATGTTTAAAAATCTGGACGTTACATATTTTAATAAAGTATTTGTGTTTTATAAAAATGTTCACTGTCTTATACTTTCAGTGGCATGCTTGAGATCAATTGTTCAAAGGATATTAAGATTCAAGGGATCGTTGGACCTTGCGCGTCCTTGGAAAAGGTCAATTTACTGAACCTTATCTTAAGTTTAACTTTATTGACTATCTGCAGACGGGTTGGGCAACAGGTCAAACCAGATTTCGAGTCAAAATGCTTAACAAGTTGCAAGATTTCAGGTTGGGTTGACCTGTACCCTTTTGTTCAAAAGTTTTATAAAAACGATTGCGTGCCAAATATAATTGTAAAAATTATACTTTTTTTTAACTATAGTACACTTTCGTGTATTAAAAAACATACATTGGCGACTTACTACCTGTCACTTCATTTATACTTTGTTTGTGAATTATTTTTTGAATGACACTTTCTTGGTAATTACATTCTGAGATTTTAAACAGGTTAAATTGACATGAAGGGTGCTGAAAGAAATATGGAGTTGCATAGTTGAACACAATGGCGAATCTGGATTGCAATGGGTGTGCTTAGTGTAACCATGTATCATCATCATCATCATCATCATCGTACTCAGTATATCCCACCAATAGCAATGCTATGGTAGGGTCTGAGGAGGGTAAGATGTAGACAGCCTTACCTCTATCCCATAGGGATAGAGAGGCTGCTTCCGGTGAGACCCCCGGCTCGATAGTAGTTTTGAATCAAGCCTTGGACATAAGACACATAACACTCAATCATCGGGACACCGGCTGATTGGTGCATGTGCCCTTGTCTTTCGGCTATCAACGCCACCACATGATGCCTGATTAACCTTCCGCCACTTTTAACGTTATTTTCACGTGATTAGTAAAATAACGTCAAAAATTAGTGCAATTTTACTTTTGCCCACCCAAGGGTTCACACATATATACATTATATGTGCGCACCGCAAGCAGGGCGTATAGTGTAACCACGTATGTGTATTATATATTGTATACAAACCGCTTTCTATTCAAGATGGTAATCATAATTTGATCTTAATTTTGTTCTGTTATGCTGATTCGAATATGTGCAGCGGCTCACTTACGGGAAATTCCACTAGTTATGCTAACAATACCAATTAGAACTGGTTGTTAAAACTCATGGTACATTCCTCATTTTATCTGCAACTTGATAATGTTTATTCAACTGCATTATTGTTTAATATTTGCTTGATTTTAGGTGGTAACAGGTGGAAAGTTGGTTATGAGGTTCACACCATGCCGAATAGTTTGGTTGAAGTTCATATTAAAAACTGATTGTGTAAATCCAGATCAGATTGCACCGTAAGAATTAAATAAACTTTTTTAAGTATTTTTAAATATTTCATACCAGTCAATAAATGTAATAGAATATGGAGTGAGTAGTTGTTTTTAAAGCTATTTACCATTTTCTTAACTTTTCCTTTACTTAAGATTTTTTCAATGGTACAAGGTAGGGATGAGATCGGTATCGGTACCGAAAATCCCGAAAACCGCAAATTCTTGGTGCATGTACTGGTACCAAAATATCTTATTTGGTTTTAGTTCGGTACTGGGACAGTACCGGTATTGAACGTAAAATTCGGGAAATACCGATACCGAAACTCAAAACTTCGGTACGATGGTACCAAATTGGTACCGATTTCGGTACCGGTACCGAACTTGCTCATCTCTACAAGGTATTGTTGCATAGAACAAATGTTTTTTTTTTACTTTTTTTTTAGTTTTCATTTTTTTCCGACGTCATTTCCTGCTTTTGAGAATGCTAATTACAAGATTTGGTTTTCTATTTTCATTAAGTAGTTTTTACAAAAAGACATTAGCGGGTCAGACCGACCTGTTTGTGTTTGTCCGTACTAGAAAGTAGCCAATTTTCAACTTGAATATTTTTTTGGCAAAAAATTAGAAAAAATTTGGTGGGTCAGACCGACCTGTTTACACCCATACTAGAAAGTACCCCGTTTTCAAATCTGAATCCATTTTGATAATGAAAAAGGATTGGCAGGTCAGACAAAGTAACCCCTTTCTATTAAAGAATTGGTTAATAGATTAATCCAACCATTGCTTATTAAAAGAAGATATAATATGACAAATGCAGGAGAGGTGGGAATATGATATAACAAAAGTTCTTGAAGGCATTTGTCTTATGGAAAAGGATTCCAAGAACAGAATCCGCTGGAAGTAAGTTTGTACTAATTGTATGATATAACAAATGATCTTTCGATTACGTTTTTTTGTGTTCTGATTATCGTTTTAGCAATATGTGTTTTTGGGACTTGTTCGTGCTTTCATCTTTTTCTTTATGACAAGAACGAGCAATATGGAACTAAGTTGAATTATAGACATTTACAGTTGCAGTTGACATTGAAATATGATTTTTTATATATGAAATATGATTTCTTATATATAATAATAGGTCATAACGATTGACTTTGATTTTGGGATTGGCATTTTGTAGTATGAAGATGAAGATAAGGATATGATGATGTATGCAACACATGATCTTGTTGGCAGCTGTGGAGCATAATAAAATCAGATGGTTAGAAGGTATGAAGTGAAATTACTACATTCAGTTATTTGCCCATCATCTTTGGTTTGGTTTCATGGTGAATATAAACAGAGGTTAAAGTTGCAGTTGGATTACTCTAGGAAGGCTATAAACTGTAAAGAGCATGTTCATGTGGATGCCTGCACTTTGGCTAAGAGTTTGGTTGTAGTCAGGCTGCATTGCTTGTGGATTTAGGTGTATTTTTTCTATTTTTAGTAGAGTTGGCGATTGATGCACGTATGCTAATATTTTTCTTGAAAAACTATTTTAGTTTGATACACATACATTATATGATGACTCTTATCTTGTTAAGGTGTTCAACTCACTAAAGGATTGATAGACTTATCAAAAACGAGTATTGCGTTGTAAAATGTCTTCGCCGGTGCATCGCGCGGGTTTATATTATCTATATATCTATATTATTCTATATTATAATACATATAAGCGGCTTTTCACCTCTCTATCTTCTCTCTCTTAAGACGCCTTACTATTTATTATATCCTTCTTTGACGGCGACTTCAATCCTCTTCCGGCGACTATAATTGCTAACCTGCGCATTGATTGCGTCCCTTTGAATACCTGACTTACGCCATGGAACTGACGATTTCCTTTTAATTCTTGATGTCAGTTTTAAAGAATCCCCTTTTGATGAAACCTTTCGTTATTCTCTCTTATAAATTCACTAGCTACTACCAATTGAAGTGCAATCCTCTCTCTAAATTGGAGAATGATATATGAAGTGACTTGTGATGATTTGTGAATTATTATTATTATTATTATCATCATCGTGTCTTCTTTTGTTGATAGCTTGATGCATTTAGTCACGCTACTTTTTGCTCCCTGTATTCTGGTAAACATATAGTAGTATATTTTAAACCCAATTTAATTATTATATTTATTTGTAATCAAAAGATAATAATTGATAGTCGATGATATATGAATACTAAACCTTCCACGTCATCTGTATTATCATCATTTGTCAAATCCGGCACAAAATAACTTGTCATGCAGTGCTCTTCATACACAATATAAGGATGGTTTTGCCACTACAAACACAAATTTATTTTAACGTTTACGACTCAACAGTTTTGTTTTGCCGTTTTCCCTTCTGTTTTCACCAATCACCATAAAGGGAAACCGGTCTTTTCGATAGCTCATTACTCATTATTAATATAAATTTGACTATTTTCTATATCCTCTCTTAAACGTTAAATTACTTCAATATGTATGGTGATAGTCTGAAAACAACCTTGATCATGTGTAGGTTTAAGTTTTTGTAAATTATCATAAGAAAGATGTAGCGGATAACCAAATAATAGAGAAAATTAATGAAATTCATTTGGGCATCTTACACTAATAGAAACTTTATAAAATATTACCGAGTCTACAAGGGTACATTTTGTTTACAATGAAATTTAGTGAGTTGGGATTATTAGTGCAAGGGTATATTCTATATACATGGATTCAGAGCATCAAGCCTAAACCTAGCAGCAAATAAAATCCATTAAAAATAAAGAGATTTTAGCACGTTCAAAAAACTACTTTTTATCCTGTTACCCGACCCTTAAAAAAAAGAATATGTTTTGTTTGTAAATTGTATTTACCTAGGAAACTGAAGCAAATATGAAATGAAACTATGTTCAAGAATAATAATTAGATTTTGCTACATTAATGCATTCACAGTAATATCAACATCATCAAAATAAATGCCATAATCCTATAAAGATATACAAATACAAAAGCATGTTGATATATAAGAATAAATAAATTGAATTGATATATAAGAATGATTAAAGATATACCAACTCACTTAAATCATTCAAAAGTTGTATGTTCATTTAGTTTTTGCACATGGTTCTATGAGCTCTTGAAAAGATTGCATAACCTAATTTTTCATAACCAATAGAAAGGGTATAACGATACCGGTACGGTATCGAAAATACCGATCTTGAAAATCACCTATATATAAAAGTTACTTTATTAACTTAGAAAAATGTAGTTGTCTTTAATTTCTTTTATTATGATTATTGTGTTATATTAATTTCTTACTTATCATAAACTATAGCGAATATAAATGTAGGTATTGTAAAAACTGAATCCCAGTTGTGTCTCGCCGCAACGCGCGGACACACCTACTAGTTTTTAATAAAACAAATAAAAAAAATTATAAACATTTTTAATGAGAAGAAACCAGAGGGAGTAAATAATTAAAGACTTATAAATCTAACAACTTAACCAACATATAAACATAAATAAATAGACACGTAGTAGGTACAAAATCAAGTTAACCCATATAATAATATTAATAAAATGTATCAGATGTACGGATACATCTAAATACGTAGTAAGTACAGATTCTGCTTTCACCGACTGACTGCCGTTAAAATCATGCGACCGCTCGAGTAATCTGCACTTATCAGTCAGTAACCATCTAAACTTCAAATCACCATGCGAAATCATAAAGATTTGCTTCAAGTCTTTTGCATTGCGACTGCTGATACAAAGCATGAAGAACTCTTATTTCTCTCCGAATCAGTCCGATCCAGTCTCACTACTTTTTCCCCTAATCCTCCCTCAAAGGTACATTCTTTTTATTTATAATTGTAATAATATACATCTTCGATTTACTCCAGATTTATGGAACCCTAATTTCCTTAAATACATAAAATTAATTAGAGTATTCATTTTAATCAAATCTTATGTCAATGGGTTTTCAGCTTTGTCAGAATCTAGTGAAGTTTAGATTTTGATTTTGATTTCTCTCTGTTCTATTAAATAATTACGTCTTGTTTGCAGTGCGCGCATATAATGTATATATGTGTGAACCCTCATGTGGTCTAAAGTGAAATTGCACTAATTTTGATGTCATTTTACTAATCTCGTGAAAATAATATTAAAAGTGGCGGAAGGTTAATCATCTGGTGGCGTTGATAGCCGAAAAGACAAGGGTACATGCACCAATCAGCCGATGTCCTGATGGTTGAGTGTTATGTGCCTTATGTCCAAGGCTTGATGCAAATCGAGCCGGGTGTCTCACCGAAAGCAGCCTCTCTATTCCTATGGGTAGAGGTAAGGCTGTCTACATCTTACCATCCTCAGACCCTACCATAGCTTTGCTATTGGTGTGATTTACTGAGTACGATGATGATGATCTGCTATATTAAATAACATTGATGTTCTTTAATAATTAGCTAAATGATATGATTACGCCATAATCCATAATTTTTTTATAAAATCTTATCTTACTATTCTAATAAACAAAAATAATGATGCTTAGGTGCTCTAACTACATTTAATCCTACCCTAAATTTCCCTCATAATTCTCTAATCTCTCATCTCATTCATCCTTGCTATCCATGGATTATTTTATCATTTGTTTATTTTATCTAGCTCAAGAACTCGTGTAATACGCGAGATTTTTCAATGTCTAAATTAATAAAACAAATTATATGAAAAAAAAAGATACAAAATAAAAACATAAAATAAAAAATGTTGACTATGTTTGTAGTCCTAATAATACTGAATAGTGCCTATTTGTGATAAACTATAAATGTTGTATATAAGGAAAAATTCTCAAATTTGTAAAATTGAGATTCTAAACTTTTTATTCATTTTTTTACCTTTAATTGTGTGTATTTATTTCAAATAACGGACCTTATTAATTTTTATCATTTGATAAATCCCGTGTAATACACGGGTTCAAAGATGGTTAGAATATATGGTATATTATTTAAGTATTTTAAAAAACATTAATTTAACCACAGGTTTCTAACCTAGTTATTAATCTATATACACAGGTACAAGTTGTGGTTGTAGATGTATCAGTTGGACCAAATGAGATTAACACCTTCAAAGATTTCAAATTTGTATCAAGAAAAGAACTCTTATCCGCCTACTCTGAATCAGAAAACAAAACCGAAATTCAAATCCCAGAGGTTAGAGGTGAAGCACTAACTGTCATGAACAAAGCACTCACACTTTACATCAAGAAATCACACCAACGTGGTGTCCTTGCTGGCGTTATCGGCCTCGGTGGCAGTGGTGGTACATCAATATTATCCCCTGCTTTTAAATCACTTCCGCTTGGTGTACCGAAGATAATAGTATCGACTGTTGCTAGTGGTCAGACCGAGCATTATATTGGGACGTCTGATTTGGTTTTGTTTCCGTCGGTTGTTGATATTTGTGGGATTAATAGTGTTAGCCGGGTTGTGTTGTCCAATGCCAGTGCTGCGTTTTCGGGGATGGTTTGTGGACGGATTGTGAATTTGAAAGAATCTTTAGATTCCAGTAATGATAAGTTTACGGTTGGTTTAACGATGTTTGGTGTTACCACTTCGTGTGTGAATGCTGTTAAAGAAAGATTGAATAAAGAAGGTTATGAAACTTTGGTTTTTCATGCAACTGGGGTCGGTGGTTGAGCTATGGAGGATCTTGTTAGAGGAGGGTTTATACAGGTAAGTTTTGAATTTAATGATCTTATTCTTGATTGGAAGTGTGGGTTAATGCTGTAATTGTTTGTATTTTGAAGGGCGTTTTGGACATTACAACGACTGAGATTGCTGATCACATAGTTGGCAGTGTTATGGCTTGTGATGAGTCGCGGTTTGATGCAATGATTGAAAAGAATGTTCCTTTTGTTGTTAGTGTTGGAGCTTTAGACATGGTGAATTTTGGCGCCAAAAATACGATACCTGCAGAATTTCAGGGGAGGAAAATATTTGAGCATAATGAACAGGTTGTCGCACATCTAAAAGTTAATTACATTTACTTAATTTAATATATTTTGTTAATACCTTCATAATTTACAGGTGTCATTAATGCGAACAACAGTCGAAGAAAACAAGAAATTTGCTGCGTTTATTGCTAAAAAGTTAAACAAATCGTCATCTAAAATATGCGTGTGCCTACCAGAAATAGGCGTTTCTGCTTTAGATGCACCCGGAAAGCCGTTTTATGACACGAATGCTACAGGTACACTTATAGAAGAATTAAAAAGACTCATTGAGGTTACAGATGATAGGAAGGTTAGTTACTTAGTTTCGTTATTAGTTATTATTTATTACTGAAACTATGTTTACCATTTACTAAAATATATGTAATAAATCAGGTGAAGGTGTATCAATATCACATTAATGACACCGAGTTTGCAAAGGTTTTGGTTGACTCGTTCTTGGAAATAACTGAAATAACTAAAAAAACAAATGTTTCGAGCCCGAAACAGGGGTTGTTGAACCCGATGCTGCAAGTGTACCCTGCAAGACTTACAGAACAATTTCTTATAACTTAACTAACTTCCCTGATGCAAAACCGGGTGAGTGTTGAATTGTTGATATTTGATTCGTCATTCATGTATGCTAATATGTTATGATAAACGTGGACTAATATATTTTATAAAACAGAAACATTGGAAAGAACGCATACTGTGTTACAGATGTTGAGAGACCAAATAAAGCAAGGAAAACCGATAATAGGGGCTGGTGCGGGGACCGGGATTTCTGCTAAATTTGAAGAGGCGGGCGGTGTTGATCTGATTGTACTGTACAACTCGGGGCAGGGAGAGGCTCGTTAGCGGGGTTGCTACCTTTTGCTGATGCAAATGCTATTGTTGTTGATATGGCTAATGAAGTACTACCAGTAAGTTTAATATTTAAAATAAATAAAATTTGTTATTATTATTTTTGTATTTTGACATGGAATATATAGGTAGTGAAAGAAGTAGCTGTCCTTGCTGGAGTATGTGGGACCGACCCGTTTCGCAGAATGGATCACTTTTTAAAACAGTTGGAATCTATTGGATTCTGTGGGGTCCAAAACTTCCCGACTGTTGGCTTGTTTGATGGTAATGTCAGGCAGAATCTTGAAGAAACAGGAATGGGATATGGGTATGTATTTGTAATAGTCTTACTATTTTAAAAAAATGAGTTAACGAATAACGAGTTAGTTATGTTATTTGGTTTATGTGGTTGTAGTTTGGAGGTAGAGATGATAAACAAGGCTCATAAAATGGGGTTATTAACAACATATGCTTTTAATGAAGATGAAGCAGTTGAAATGACGAAAGCGGGTGCTGATATTATTGTAGCGCATATGGGGCTCACAACATCGGGTTCGATTGGGGCAAAAACGGCTGTGACATTAGAACAAAGTGTGACACGTGTACAGGCTATTGCGGATGCTGCTCATAATATTAATCCTGATGCGATTGTGCTTTGTCATGGAGGTCCGATATCGGGTCCAGTGGAAGCAGAGTTTGTGTTGAAGAACACGAATGGAGTTCATGGGTTTTATGGTGCGTCGAGTTTGGAAAGATTGCCGGTTGAAGAAGCTATCAAAGGAACTGTTCAACAGTACAAATCGATATCTTTAGTGTAATGTGTAATGTAACATCAGTTGTGTGTGTTTGTATGTGTATTTACAGGTTTTTGGACTTTGAGAACTGTAGTAAACAAGAAATGTGAGGAATAAATGAAGGCCATTTTGATGGCATATAGTGGCTTGTTTATAACATTAAGTTTTCTTAAAGGATGTGATAAGTTTAATTCTATGTCTCACAAATTCAATCATCTTGGTAAATGGTTGGTTGTTTTTAATTATAGACAGGTCTATTAACCATAATCTGACTAACAAAATCCTATATTTTGTTATGATTTTATAGTTGTTTATCAAAAAATCCTTCGACGTGACCCATATTAAACCTCTTAAGAGTGAGGTGTTCATGGTTTGATCCGATCAGTTTAACTATTGTTTTGAAGAATGACAAATTAAACTGGTTGGACCGACCAAAATGATTCAGTTTAACTATTATATTATATAACAATTGGAGAGTTTGGTGCCGCTAAGCCTTGATTGAGCCACTTTGCGGCACCATACTTGTCAACTGTTTTCTGTTTTTTTTGTTCTAGTGTCGTAACGAAATAACGGAAGCCGATAAAACGTCAATTTTGTGGTTTTTTGTTTGATTGATTTCTGTGACTATAACAAACGTGATGAAAGCCAACTGATTCTGCCTAGATTCATCGCCTCAACGTTCAGGAACGACAACGCTTGAGTTTTACCAACGCCCGTTGTTACCGACGAACACCACCCCATTCATGCACATCATTTTTTTATTTTTGGTTTTTAGTTACGATAACATAACGCGTGACATCGAAACCGATCGAAATTGCATAGACTTATCGGCTCAACGGCCAACACCGGCAACACCTAGTTTTTACCAACATGCCCGGCGCAACGCGCCGGGTAAAACCCTAGTTTGAACTATAGAAAAAACTAAAACTGTTGGTTTGTAAAAACTTTTTGAAAATAAAGATGGTTTATGAATTTTATGCATATACATAATTACATATTCTGAAAATGAAAAAAAATATATAAAATAAATAAGTGACATGTTCGCTTCACACTATCAATTTGAAGTTCAAACCGTAAGCATACCGTTAATAAGAATATTTCAAACCATGAACCATGGACAAAACCAGGGATGAGCAACAACCAAACCAAAAACCGACAAACCAAACCGAGATTTACCGAAAACCGAATTAACCGAAAATCGGGCATCGGCTATTTTTTGTACCATCGGTTAATCGAAATTAAGTGAACCGAACCATTCATACTTTTCATATATTTCTATATTTTGTATCTTAATTTCATGTATTTCTTGTTTTACACCAATATCTCATATATTATTATACCCATTTCATGTATTTATGCACATATTTCATGTCTTTCAAAGTAAAAATCTAAGCCTAAGTTTGATTTTGGTTATTAACCAAAAAATAACCGAATAAATCAAACCGATTAACCAAAAACCGATATGTTTAATTTGGGTGAGAACCTAATGGTGCACAGCCCAGTTGAAACCATAGGTAAGAAATAAGAATAATAAAAGGTATGGGGTAAGTGTTGCCATATGCATGATAGTACAGGGTCTTGTAAACCAAATTCAGTCCACAGGTTTGAAAGACATTCGATCTTCAATCGGGATTCAAATCAACAGCCACTGTTCGTTCTCTCCAAATCTTAGATCTCTTTCTCTCTGGTGAGATTAATATTATTTTGTATCAGTTTTTGATGTTTTGGTGACCTAAACATTATTATTGAAATTACTACAATTTATTTAGGGTTTTGTAGGTAATTAAAGATGAATCCGGATTCAGTGAAATCGACTCTGCAAACATTAGCATATGGAAATGTTATGGCTGCTGCTGCTCGTGATTATCAGAAGGTAGCTACTATTCTCTTATTATTATATTAATAATCTCATTTCATTCCATTAGGGATTTTTTTTTTTAAATTATTGCCCCCTTTTTTATTTTCGTCTTAATTTTAAGTCATTTATGCAGCCAAGTAGCAATTTTCTTTCAGTTTTATTATTATTATTATTATTATTATTATTATTATTATTATTATTCAGTCAATTAAGTTTGCTATTTATTTTGTTTATGTTTGGATATATTGAAATCAATTTTGTTTCAAGTTATGGCTTGATCATGTTAAGAGGATCTAAATTATTTATTTATTATAGGAAATATTAGCTCAAGAAAAGGCACACGCATCATCATCTGTTAATGAGGAGGTTGATCTAGATGAGCTGATGGATGTAAGTTCTAAATTCATTTACATATTCATTGTATATCTTATGCAGTGTTGTAGAACTCGCTAGTTGGGATTTTTTTAATCGGATTGGAATTTTATATGTAGCTTTTATAATTACACACAAATTTTTCCAAATTTTCATATATGATTTTTCAATGTTATTAATCAGATTGGATTAATAAGTATAATTTTTTAAATACTTCAAAGATTTTGACTGACATTTGAACAATTTGGACCGACTACCGATTTGTTGGTACAACTAGGTGAATCAGTAGCATACCCATTAGCAATTAATCGTGATTTTTACAACACTGATCATATGTTTGTTGATAAAAAAAGTTCATTACTATTTATTCAAATGGAACTGTATATCAGGACCCGGAGTTGGAAAAGTTACATGCAGATAGGATTGCAGCACTTAAGGTTTGACTGTTCTTTTTAATGCAAGCATATGTAGCTTATGACATTGATAATATTGAATTTAACTTTTAAATGTTGTTTATGCTTTAATCTTTGATTGCAAAAGAGAGAAGCCGAAAAGAGACAATCTTTGACTAAAAAGGGACACGGGGAGTACCGAGAGATAACCGAAGGAGACTTTTTGGGTGAAGTCACGGGTAGTGAAAAGGTGATCTGTCACTTCTGTCATCGCGAGTTCTATCGCTGCAAGTAAGTTATTATTTTGTTTTTTATGCAAATAACCAAACTTCGTAACAAAATAGCAATTGCTTGATAAATGTTTTACTTTATGATTTCTTTCAAGATGATAATGTTGAAATGTTATGTAGGATAATGGACAAGCATTTAAAGGCTCTTGCACCAAGTCATGTCGATGCCAAGTTCATTAAAATAGACGCAGAGGTATATTTTTGCAATACGGTTTACCATTGAAATACGGTTGTATATTTAACTTTACTTTGGGTATATTTAACATTTTAACACCACTTGAAATGCGGTTTACCATATGTATATAAGCACTGTATACGCAGAGATAATGTTGAAATCTGCAGTAAAGTTTTACTTTACTTTGTGTATATTTAACATTTTAACACCACTTGAAATACGGTTTACCATTTTCAACCGTTGTGCAGAACTCCCCGTTCTTTGTCACCAAACTAGGAATCAAAACACTGCCATGTGTCATATTATTCAGGTTA
Organism: Bidens hawaiensis; assembly: GCF_021521415.1. Taxonomy (NCBI): domain Eukaryota; kingdom Viridiplantae; phylum Streptophyta; class Magnoliopsida; order Asterales; family Asteraceae; genus Bidens; species Bidens hawaiensis. Next base: position 1,321 of record NW_027491578.1, on the reverse strand, counting down.
GCTTCATGATAATACTATTACTATTACTTTGAGTTTTGATTCTTCTACACGGTCTAAAATTCAATTCGTATTATCAGAAAAGGGATTGCAGTAGATAGGCTGGTTGGGTTTCAAGATCTTGGAGGAAAAGACGATTTTACCACTAGGTGGCTAGAAGCTTTGCTGATAAAGAAAGGTGACATTTTTTATTTTATTTTTTGAATGGATTTAATATTTGGCTGCTTTTGGTGTCTTGTTGATTATTGTATTTGTTGTGTAGTTATAATTGATGAGAAGAAAAAGGATAATGACGAAGAAGCTGAATATGATGAAAGTAGACGCAGGACGGTTCGAGTTTCTGCAAATCATGATTCTGACTCTGAGTGAAAGTAGTAAATTTATGTATCTTGATTTGATGATCATGTTAAGTAATTTGCCAAGGATTTTTGTTTCCTGAATTTATGAATATATGTATCGTGTTATAATTTGTTTTTATTAGTAGTAGTGAGTTTAGATTTTGAAATCAAATTCAAATATGAATTCTCATTCTACAGAGGTAAAAATTCATGATGTGTATCTGATCAGTGATCTTGATATATGTATTTTTCATCCCCTTCGGTTCCTTTCCTTATCCTTAGAACAGTAGTGTTTGAAACTGGCAAAGTCACTCAATCCAGCAGTGGCAAGTGTAGTCACTTAACCAACGCCTTTCAAGCGATATCTTAACTAGGGGTACGACTCTTTGGCAGCAATTCATCTTTTAGCATTTAGAATGATGTATTCACGGTCTGGTTCAATATGTTTTCATAAAAATATTGAGAATGTAAAAAAAATAAATTATTAAGGTAAGCGTTTCGCTTGGCTTACACGATTGTTTCAAGTTTCAAACAACTGGATGAAACGTTAAACCAACAAACCTTTAAAACACGAACCATAAATTTGAAATCATGAATATGTTTGTGTAGTTTATATATTATCAAATAAATAAATATACATTTACGATTCTTATTGTTCTGCTTTTAAGTGCATACTTATTAAATTTAAACGCAGCAGTATCACCGATGTGGCTGTAGTTTAGTGGTAAGAATTCCACGTTGTGGCCGTGGAGACCTGGGCTCGAATCCCAGCAGCCACATTTTCTTTTTAAAAATTTGTTTTAATTATTTTTTGAATAAATTAAAGTTACAATACATAAATAAGTATGATTTATCATGAAATTTTATGACAATAATAATCAATATTTTTCATTATTACACCTCATGGCTTTCACTTAAAACAAGTAAAAAAACGATTTTTTAACCGTTGATATTCCTACAACTTTTTCTGATTTGTCCTCTGAATC